>NW_026915724.1:32500-340000 GCF_034315485.1 Pezoporus occidentalis | reverse complement strand
CCTAACTAAAGTATTCGTACAGAAGAGTCCTCATACACAAATGAACCCTCGGTGGTAACTGGCTCATGTAACAGAAAATGTTTAGCTAAGAGATTAGCACTGATGTATTAGTACAGATTATAGTTGGCTTATTTTTTTAAGTGAAATTTAAAAAAGCATACAGAAAGCTGGCAGAAGGTGTGGTGATATAATAAAGATACCACTGAAAATGAGATCAGAGCTTCACAAGAAAGCAGCTAGCATAACAAAGTGGTAGGCTACTTGCACTAAAGATTTTACTTTTAATATACCTGGGATTGAGAACTCTGGGAAGAAGGTGAATCCCATTTCCCTTTTCATATTTAAGCTTTTTAAAGAACCATTCTATGATTAAAACAAATCAGCTAACAAATCAGAACCATTCTATGATTAAATCACTGTATGTGATAACATACAGTATGACTTACATAAATCATACAAAGATATTCTCATGTATTTTCCTCTGTATTAGTCCCATTCTGGTTGTACACAATGGGAAGATGCCTCCTTAAGAAATCTGTATCCTCACAATTTTTCTGGTTAGCTGAGAAGTAAAATGATTTTTTCCAGGTCAATAATATTAAAACATCTTTCAGCAAGGTTCCCATGAATAGGAATAGATACCATAATTTAATGGCCCAGAATGCTGTTTATCATGGTTCTCTGTGAAGTTCAGTAAATGGTGTGACATCAACAATGGTTAGTAAGCCACAGTAGTCTTTTGGTTTTAGTTCTTAGTGCCATAGTATTAAGGCTAATATAAAAGAAAATATAATTAAAGCAAAGAAATTATTTAAATAAATAATAAGACCTCCCCCCCCGCCCCCCCCAATAAAATTTAAAAAAGCACATTGAAAAAAACAGTAAAAAACAATCCAGGATCTGAACCAATATGTGGCCACATCTGTAACTTCTTAACACCTTATGAGAAGCAAAGGTCTTAGAGTGGTGTTTCAAAACCAGGCAGAGACGAAATGAATGGGCTTTTGCAAGAAAGCCAGTTCAACACTGTAGGTACCATTAAAGTAAAAATTAGATTGCCTGCCGGCTTGCAGTCTGATGGGGAAAGTCCTTCAATAGTGGATGATTTGTAAGCACACATTCTTATTTCAAACAGTAGGTTGCCTGCTCCCTGCTGTTTGAAGTGAGTTTAATATTCATAGACGCATCTACAAGCTATTTACTCTGACCCAAGTGATAGGTTTTGTTGTTTAGTGCTGCTACATCATGTGATGGGACTGCTTTGTGCTGCGAACCCTTCTTTCACAACTTATGTATTTTCAGCGCTTGAGCACCAGCAGGCCAGGATGTTATTTTTATTGAACAACATCTTCCCAAAGAAAATTAGAGAACTGGGAGGGGGTGGGATTAGAACCTTTTGGGACTATTTTTTCCAAACCCTACACATTCTTGGGTGCAACTAGTATTTGCAGAATATCTGTGGCTTACATAGTTTTTTTACAAAGAAAGATATAGTCTTGCTGGCTAGGGTAATTTCGGAGATCTCATGTCCCATTTATGACAGCAAGAGTCCTACAGACGATGACCTGGTCCAAAATCAGTGTGAGCAAAAATATTCTTCCCTCCTAAATTCCCCACTTGTTTCCGCAGAAAAAGGTGTTCTTCGTTTCCTGTCCAAAACCTTGTAGCACAGCATTGCTGTAGAACATTAAACAGCTGCTCTGCCTTTCACCTACCCCATATATAATATGCATTTCAGTGAGCCTATTTATACCAGTTTAGAACCTGCTAGGTTGAGAAATACTATGTACATTTAAAAAGAATTATCTACATAATCTTTTGGGATTTTTTTTTTTTTTGCTAGAAAATGGATATATTTTTTCATACCTCTTAATAGCTATAATTGCTATTTAATTTCTTCCACGTATTTATCAAATAGCTACCCACAGTCTGCTGTGATGACCCTGTTAAGATTGCATAAAAATTACCTGATCAAATTGCGTAGGTTTTTATTGGAGTAACTCTTAATTTCAGTGAGACAGCAACTGTTCTAGGACAGGTTATGTGAAAAGGGTATGGTAACACTGAACCAGTATTTGTTCAAAAAACATTTTGTTGACACTGAACTATTTATTTAAACAATCATATAATATGGAGGAGCTAATTCAGTGTTGTGGCACTAGACTTCACTGTTGTAAAGCAGTTTCCAGTTCAAAATGACAAAACTCCATTTACAGTTATGTGTTCTTAGTTTGAAGACACGCTAGAAAGGTGAACAGTAAGTTATTAACTGTTGAGAAGGAAGTCCACCTGAAAAATATTTTAAATCGTTCCTCATTCTGTTACTTACTACTAGCTTTCCTTTTTAAATATAATTTAGAAACTGTTTCTATGAGAATTCTTTCATAAATCTTTTAGCTTATTTTTGTCAATGATTTTTGAGTCTTATGTGGTGTTCTAAGCAATATTGACTTTTTCCTTGTTCTTTTTTGAAATTTTTGACACAAATTCCTTCCTCCTCTCCCCTCCTCCCTCTCTTCCTTCCTTTCCCCCCTTTCTCTCCCTTTCTGTCTTTCCTTCTCTCTTTCCCTCTTCTCCATTTTAGACAAATACATGCAAATCCGCTTTTTCCCTTTAGTTTTAATGGATCTGTACAAACATATTTCTCTCTTCTGTGAAGGAACATATTCCTTGTGTTGTTTTAGTTGCACTGACATGAAGGATTGGTCTTTTGCACCTCTCTGCATTTCAGGCATGGGAATTGAAGAAATGATTGTGTGTGTGTGAAACTCACCCCTCTCTATGACCACTGATCCTGTGAAAGGGAGCAAAACCAGATTAGCTGGAATTCATAGGCTGGGAATCCCTAGTCTGGAATCCATAGACAATTATGACCAGAGAGGTTTATTTTTTACATTACACAGGCCATAAAACTTCTCTTAGTCTTTCACACAATGCAGAAAAGAAATTCTTGCCTATAGCCAAAGTGAATGTTACTGAGCTCAGTAACACAGGCATTCCTTTCTGCTAGCACAGGGAGTCTGCATCTCTGGCTGTCCTGGGTCTCTTGCAGGCCATTCATGGTAATTTGATTCTGGTCTGTCACACAAGCTTGAGCAGCAACCTGAATACACAAATGCTTGAAGCATTCATTATTGATAAGACTTGGAGAAGCATTAGATAATGTGTTACTTAATGTACTTATTGCAGGTGACTTCAGATGGATGATGGCTTCAGATAGATGCAGGGTTGCACAGCACTCAGCAAATCAACAAAATTTCAGTGTTTACTTTTGTGAAAATCACAATGAGTTGGCTGCAACATAAACTATTGACACAGCAGCTCGTCAACACAGTCTGTCTGCCATCCAGAAGATGTAATGTTTGGAGGCATTCAAGAGAATTGAAAATAGATTCTCTATGCACTTTGATCATCTTAGATGTATTTAAAAAACAAAACCCAAAATGATTTCAGGCTAAGAAATTTGATGATACATTTTTTTTTGCCATTATGTATAAAACCCAAAGGATAATTTGTCATACAAGGTCTCCCTCCCCTACCCCATCCAAACCAATAAAATTATGTGGAAATACTACTGACCCCCAAACTGCATTCCCCAAAGGTGAAGCCTTCTAATGAAATCTATTAAAGCAAAGTCAGGCCCCAGTGAAAGGCAAGGGTAATAGTATTCACCAGATAGGCACCATGTTCCTAATTGTCATAATGTAATTGTCATAACTGGGACAATTAAAGATGATTGATTCTGCATCATAGATTGAGTCATGAATCATAGTAAATGGAACAAAATCTTACTGAAGTAAATAAACATTAAAAGCCATGCAGTACATAGTGATGTATCACAAAATACCTAGAACTTGAGTTAAGGTGATCCAATGCTTTGGATGTGATAACACAGCAAGATAGCTTCTGCAGTGATAATGCTCAGGAGACAAGGGCTTGCTGCATACAATTCTGGGCAATGAAAGATCCACTATTTTTTGAGTCGACATTAAAACTGGGTAGGAAGAAGAATTTATTAAACCAGGCAGAACAGCACATTAGCACATTGTTTCTGTAACCCTAGCTAGCTAACTCTATGTTTCAGGCCAATTTGGGTACCTCAAAATCACAAAGTAGAATTGAATGACTGATGATACCTGTCAGTGCAGTGTCTTCTAGGCATCAGTAACATCTATGCTTCAGATTCCCCAGTTAAGTAAGAACTGCTGAGTACACTGGGACCACAGCAGAGGATGAAGCAGCCCAGGCTATGAGAACAGGGAAAGAAGGTACAGCTTGTGGCTTGTTGGACAGGAAGTCTATACCATGTCACATCTGTGCCAGATGTGTTATGCCACAGTTCTCAGCTAGAAAAAAAACCCTTCAATAGCTAAATACCAGATTCTCCAAAGAAGTTCTCCACTTTTTTTGTTACTGACCTATTAAGCCTTTTTAGGCTTTCTGCAAGATGTTTTGCTTTGCAAGCTCAGACATTATGTATTTTTCCTAGAATGACTTCCATTTCTCTTATAATTTTTAATGTTATTGTCCCAGTTATTAAGTAACATGAGGTTGCCATGTACATCCTTCCCTTTGAATGCTATTGTTGTGTTATATTTGATGTTTTAAAGCACCCAGTCAATTCATTTAGGTACATAGAAGGATCAGAGAAACAGCATGCTTTATTGGCTGAAATATTGAAATTCTTTAACTTCAACAAGTTGTAGCTCGATTTAATGTAGAGTGCTTATTTGTAAGTCAGTGTTCCAGTCTGACTTCCATGCTAAATAAGATTATTAAGGCAAAAGTGTATACTTTGAGGTATTAAATGTATTATGAAATACCCCAATTCCACAGAGGATGAGAACTTTTCAGAAGTGATGTGTCCAGACCCAACTTCAGATGATGGAAAGGTAAGTAGCTTATTTACATTTAAAGCAGTGAAATATTTTGTTCCTTGATTCAGAATCAAAGACTCCCACATTTGTAGTGCTTATTTTAGGCTTGCATAGCTCAGCTCTGAGTCACTGGTCAGCTCATTATCCTTATGCATTTATTGTTGAAGTGCTATCTGTTTGCTCTGCACTCTACAAGAACTACTCCCACAAGGAAAACTTTAATTCCCACAGAGGTATCTTTGGAAGCATTTGTAAATTTGGAGTAACTCCTGCATACTTGTCCTTTTATCTCTTTTCTCAAGTGACACGGAAGTAGCAATGGGAATATCTAATAGGCTAAGATGTGCACTGTCAGATCCTCACAACATTACCCCTTTCCTCCATCATGTCTGTGTTAGGCCAGGGTAATTAGTTCTTATGACTGGTAATTAAAGCCAGATCTCATAGACCTAAACACTTTGGGAAAGAAGATTAATGATAGGCTCTCTGGTTTTGTGTCTCATGAGGGTGGGAAAATCCTAAGGAGGGGGAGGAGGAATGTGGAGGACAAAAGTGTGTTCTGTGCAGTAACTGAAGAAAATAAACACACAACTTCTGGGGAGTGAAGAAATTAGTTTAATGGCTTTCCAAATCACCACCTTCCCCCTTTTTTGGTGAAATTCACTTGCAGTACATTTCTCCTGCCTTCATCTTTAGTGCACCAGGAAGGACTGCAGTTGTTTTCTTCCCACTGTGAAGTGCAAATAGTAGAGTGTGGAGGCAGCAGCCACCTGATATTGACTGAGCATGGCTCAGCTTTGACTGATGAGATGTGAGTGAGCCTGTGTCTCAGCTATGTTCAGGGCAAGGGCCACTGACCAATGTATTCTGTCTATTTGTTGTTTTATTTTAGAATCTCAAAGAGAGATTGGAAAATCTGTCTTCCAAGACACTAACTGATATAGAGCTTTTGTTCTTGATTGTTATTATTTTCTTAATAACTGATTAGGGCTTGCTACAAAAACAATTAAAAATATGAGCTTTTGAGATTACATTCCCCCACCTCCCAAAAGAGTTAGTGGTGAACATAAGAAAATTTTGAGTCAAAGTATTTGAGGCAAAATGTAAAAAATCTGATTTAGTTATCCAATTATATATCTGTGTCAGCTCTTTTAAATCCATTGGGGGTAAATCTATAGTTGGGCAGCTGACCTTGGAATCTAACCCAAAGCACATTTATGTACATCCCGTGTCCAAAACTAGATCATAAGTACATGAATGCAGGATCACTGTTTTCTTTCAGTTGCTGCTGTTGTTATTTGTGTTTTATAGTACTAGAACACCAAAAGGATTCCAATCTAATTAGGATCCCATTTTACTTTGATACTAGAACACCAAAAGGATTCCAGTCTAATTAGGATCCCATTTTACTTTGAACAAGCATAGATCTATTGTGTAGGAAAGAATTCACTCTAACCTGAGGAGACAGGTATATTTTGGAGGAAAGAAAAGTCAGGGAAAGAAGAAATACAGGAAAATACAAAGCTTTTCTTCAAGCAAAATGATCTCAGGAATGCACAGCTAAGTAATGGTCAGTTCTACACCTTCAGTAGGATCCATGCTATAAATAGTTTTACTGAGTTAAAAAGAAAAATCTGTTGAGTGTCTCAGACAACAAATGGGAGAAGGAAAGCAAGCTGTATAACACTAGTAAGCTTATGTGCCTGCATAAAACAACAAACTGAATAGTTTGTCAGTCCTAACTCATGGAGGACTTCCATAATCTTTGAGAAAAAACAGATAAGCTAAAATTTGTCTCTCGTTTAAAGAATTAAGACGAGCATTTTAAGAACTAAAAATAATGATTCTGTTCTAGGCCCTACTTATTCTGCATAAACTACCCTTAAGCATTACTCACCAATGACAGAGTTAATTTTAAAATAATATGGAAGTTGTCCCATCAGGTGATCTAGTTACACAGGAACTTCTTCCATCTCCATAAACAGAAATTAATCCGAAAATTACAAAACTGGATCCCAGAAACAGGAATCTGTTCCACTGCCTCTTCTGTCTAACACGAGTCAGTTTTGTACATGACTTTTTACCAGGTGTAGAAATGTATGTTACCACTGAGATTCTATAAAACTTCTGATTCAATGGATCTTTAAGAGTCTGGACTTCAAGTATTTAACTTAGGTTTATTAGCTCACTGCTTTTTAAGGAGCCTTAGGTGGATTAGGCTCTGCCGAGTAGGCTATGTATGTTAAGTTTCCAGCAATACTTTTTTTCTTGTTTCTCACTTTATTTTTTACTGAGGATCCCAGAAAGACCAAAGTAAAGCTAGTAAACCAGAATGAGTACTTTTTTCAAATCTCACCAACAGTTTAAAACAGCTTCTGTGCTTCATTTTGTTATTTACTTGGTTCACATTCTTCAGAGTGGGCTGTAAGTTTTAGGTATCAACTTGCAAGCCTTCAGACCTTGGAATAACAGAAAATAAAGGCTGTTGACAAAGAACATCTACACACATTTTCATGTGTGTGCACACATATACTTACCAACTAAGGAGTGAAAAAGATGTCTTTGGATCTTTTGCTTCTGAAAGAAAAAAAACAAAGGCCTGTCACTCTCAAAATTGTAATGGATACCAGAATGGGAAATTGATGCATTCTGGTAAATTTAAAACAATTAACATGCTATTCAAATCCTGTCTGAATTTGATGCAAGCTTTGGATGCCAAGGCCTTCTGAAAAGCAGATCCCTGTGAAAATATCAGAAGTGTGAAAAACATTGTTGGAATGTGATCCAAGTGTTTAAAGGATTAGCAAAGAAAAGGCAAGCTTAGATTTTCTCTTACCTGACAATCCTGGCTTTTGAACCCACCATTGTAGAGCCTTCCATATTCTTGTCTGTTGTGATGGCTTATGCAGTTTCCAAAAGCTCATGATTAGTGATATAAACTGGAATTCCTGAGAAATATCAGAAGTTCAGAATTAGCAATGGCCTGGTAAGTCTTATTATTATTTTAGAGGCTGTGGAACCTTAAGCAGTTATCCACTCCAGGGAATGGAAGGACTGAATGTTTTCTGAAGGAGTTTGTCATATACATCTGGGACAGGAAGAGCCATCAGAAAACAACTTATGCTCAAGAAAAATAATGTGGGAAAAGTTCAAAAGCTCATTTGGACCTATGTCTCGCATGAGAAAGGACTGAGACTGTAAAGATGAACATAGCAACTGGCAAGAGAAATAAGTACAAATTTTCAGTGGCAGAGAGTTGAGACAAGAATTAATAATTTCTGTAGTGTAGGCTTGAGTGTACATAATTGTTCATATACATGTAAATAAGTACCATAAATATACTAACCATCTTGACTAAACTAAAAGGTAAGCAAATATTTGTTTAAAACCATTCTGATATAAGAATTGCATTTATGATAGGGTTGTCCAGATTTCTGTCCACCCTCCTTTTGATTTCTAAGTTTTTCTCCTGATATTCCAGTAATGAATGCTCCAAATGTAAAGCATTTTGATTCCTACTGTTTCAGGCTTTTGTGGATTGCTGGAGCAGAAAAGCAAAGAATGTGTAATCACTACTGATGCAGAGGAAGACAAGTCTGAATACTCAGTCCTGGTCAGTTTGACCACAAAAGAAGCAGAAATGTACCTTATTTTTTCTAGAGGATGCAATTCAGATTTTGTCAATGGAGAGAAATAAGAGAAATGTTAGAAAAATAAGGAGCAGGAATGAATGGTTACAAGAACCAAATCTTCCAACTCCTTTTTCAAGTTCTGACTCAGCTCATCAATATGTTTGCCTGGCTAAAGACCAAGTTCAAAACGAATATATTAGCATTTAGCTCTGAATTCATTGCAGGTGTGTAACTGAACATTGTGCAAGATAGGACCTACGTTCTTCAAGTTAAATAAACATAATGAACAAATGCAAGTTATATCCTAAAAGTCTAATCTTTGTTCATGCGTTTTAAATGTTAGGAGGATAAAGTGGATTTGGGAGCTTTTAATCACCTTTGTTCCAAGCTTGTCTCTTCAAGGGGCTTCCAGAGCAAAGCGACCCACAGCCTGATTGATCATTTTTAAAGGGTCCATTGGCCACACATGCACTCAAAGCAGTCTTTTATATTTCCTGTGACAAAAGCAATCCTGGTTAGGTTCACAAGGTGAATATAGAAAAAAAACCCAACAGAATAAGAATGAGAAGAAACTTGTATTTCCTATTCTCAGACTTGCCATATACAGTGTTTCCCACCTTTAGCCATATGGGAATTCCTCTCCCACAAAATAAGTAAATAAACAAACCTTTTTGCTCTTCGTTTCTCAAGAGACGTGAAGCAACTAGACACATTCAGAAATGCTGGATTGTCCTAAGTAAAAGAGCTCTGAGGAAAACAAAACCAAACCCTGAGAACTTTGCCTAAAATTTGCATCAGCTTAATGTAAAAAATCGTTTCTTGTTTTTTACTGCGACACTCTGTGTTTGAAACAGCAATAACAAGGAAAAAATTTACAGTCTTTTAAACACTGTGGACAGGGTTTGCTAGGCTGCAGTGCCTAGGATACTGATAAAACAAATTAGCATCAGAGTAAGAATAGGACAAGATACTGCAATGACAGAAATAATATAAGGAATAATAAGAACCCAGGTGTACATAATTAAGATTGTAATTCAAGCAAAGGGTTCTGGTGACATCATTTATCAATGTCACTACAAACTCTCAATGGAATTACAGCTTTGTATGTAGAATTCAGATATACGTGATTTGTTAGAATACATGAAGAATGTTTCTATTAAAAGTAGACAGACAATATGTAAGCCTCAAGTAGTGGTGGTGACAGCATGAGATACCAAGAGAAGAGGTTTTTCATATTCTAGCAAAGGAAGAAAGATCAAACAGTCAGAGTTTTTCTAGAATATTTAGAAATTAAATTTATTAAAAATGCTGGGTAGGGATTCCCCCACCACCACCCCAAAAGCAACAGAAAAAGTTTCAGTTCTAGTGCAAGTCTATGCTACCATAATGAACAGTGTTTATTGCAAAAGTGAACAAAAGAATAGCCAAAACTATTGATTTGTCTATCTCATTGTATAGCACAAAAATCATATTAGAAGTTCAAGAAAAATATTTCCATTAAAAGGATGGTACAAAATATTTACAGTTAAACACACGGTAAGACTAGTAGTACATTATTTATTGCAAATTAACTCAATTTTAGGAGAAAAAAAAGTGAACATTGATGCTTTTAAATATGTGTGCTGAAAGGAGACAAGAATCATTACTCTTTGTGAATGTCTGATTTTAATTTTTTATATGATTTTTTATGCTATTAAAAAAATCACAGAATCATTCAGTGTACTGAATGGGTTTCTCCTTTTTGGTCACATTCTGAAGTACTGTATTTGAAGCCCACAGATAGCATACTGCACAAAGTGTCCAGCAAAACTTGTGATGTTCTTGAATACAATCTGTGTTGAAATGTTGTGCTTATGGATTCTATACGGACACTTATAATATCATCAATTTTTCAAATTTGGCATTTGTAGTCTGCAATACTGTCTCAAAAGATAATGCATTCTCTGAAACTTTCAGTAAATGCTGACTGATGTTATAAAGCTGTGGGTGTTTTAGTTCTCATTATAAAGCTGTGGGGTTTTTAGTTCTCTGTTGCTGAAGTACATAATTTTTGTGAAAATTGAAATACACAAAGATTTGGGAGTTTGTGGAATTACAGCATGTCTGGTTCAAGTTCACAGCTCTTGAAAGTTTAGCCTTGTATATGATGCTTGGAGACAATGGCTTGAATGGTAGAAGTTTTGACCTTGTGTAACTTAATTTGGAAAGGAAATTTGGTCAAACTAGCTCAGTGTGGGAGTTCTCATCAAGGATTAATACATAGGATCAATATGAACTTTTTATAGAAGACTATTTTTGAAAGAGGACAACAAAAGGTTAGAATACTTTAAAACTTGAAAGAGCAAATCGGTATGACTTAAAGAGGAATGTACAGGAATGAAAATGTAAAAAGCAGGGATCTTGATTACATGCTAGAATTTAGTAATACAATGCAACTAAAATGCAGAGAAAGCTGACTTTACAATTATATTTTTGTTTCTCTTTGCAACCCTAGCTGAGCTTATAAACATTTAACTACCCCATTTCTTCATCTCTTCATGGCTATACTGAATGAAAAACACTCATGATTTCAATTGACTGATGCTAGTATCACAAGTTTTTATTTTCTAAGAGGTCAAAATTGCATATTAACATACCTCTTTATTTGAAAGTTTAAAGCCTTAATTACCTCATGAACAGAAGAATTATGGAAAACACATAAATATAGCTCTTCTTTAAGTTGCTGTGAACACAAATCCCTCTCTTGAAGGGTAAAAGCTCCTGGAACAGGGAATCAGGACCTTTAATAACCTTGTCACTAGCAACAGATATTTATGCACACTTCTCTGCTACCTTACCAAAGGAGCTAAAAGACAGATTGATCCCACTTACTGTTGCCTCACCTTGTCTCTCCCTTAACTACAGACCAATCTCATATATGGCTTCTTAGAGCAACTCAGACCTGACATTTTTCTTGACTGACATGCACAGACTCCCAAGAGCTTGCTGGCTGCCTATGTGTCATTTGTGTCCAGCAAAGTTTGTGACCTCAAGGAAGCTCCATGACCACTGGGGGCATTCATGAAGTGCAGCAGGTACCTCCAGCTACCTTTAGTCATTACAGCATTCCAGTCATGACAGATTCCAGTACATTTCAATGCATTTCAGAATACTGTTATAGTATTCTGAAAAAGTATGCTGTCCAAGACTTTGCAGATGAAAATGTGGCTTAAGAAAAATTATGCAAGCTTTATGTGAAAGTAAAAATGTTTCTAATATGGTGATTTAATTCAGGCTCTCAAAATTTTCTGTTTCTGATACTTGTTAAGGCAAGTCTTTTCTTCAAATGCCTCTCCAACCTTCACCTGTGGCCTTTGGAAGTGGAGCAGGCTAAGTAAGTTCCTAAAATACAGCAAGGAGTTTTCTCAGATAAGCTACCGTCTTGAGATCTTCCTCTCCTCTTTCCCTTCCTTGGCTTTTTTCTTAAGGATGAGGCAATGGCATCAACTTCTTAATTCTCTTTATTATGTACAGCATCCTGGGTTTAGCAGTAGCAGTCAGTTTTTCTCCTTCTTGGTAGCTGGTGCAGTGCTGTGTTTTGACTTCAGCGTGGGAACAGTGCTGATAATACCGATGTTTTCGGTTGTTGCTAAGTGATGTTTACCCTGACCAAGGACTTTGTGAGCCTCATGCTCTGCCAGGGAGGAGGGGAAGCCAGGAGGAAGCAGAGACAGGACCCCTGACCCAAACTGACCAAAGAGGTATTCCATACCACAGCATGTCATGCCCGGGGTGGGGGGGGTGTGTGTTGTAACTGGGAGTTCTTGTCTCAACACATAGGAGTTGCACTCTTTCAATTCTCCTCCCCATCCCTTTGGGAGCAGGGAAGGGGAGAGTCCGGGGTGGGGGGGGAGGTGGTGTGCGCCTTGATTGCTTCCTGCCCAGCACCACTCACTGGGAGTGAGTGAACAAGCTGTCTGGCTAGGGTTTAAACCACGACATACAGGAAAAAAAACAAATCAAAACAAAGGGTATTTGTAGGGCATTGGTCTTTCAGCTCTGAAAGTTTGGTTCTTCTTTGTTCTCCTTTTCCACACTATTTTTTGTCTTTTTTTAATTCCTGTCTCTTACATTTACAATGAGACTGTTCCTGTACCCAGATAGTTGGTATTTCTGCTCTCTTGAGTGTTTCTTGTCTTCTCTCATCTGGAAGCTGACTGTGTTTTCAAAGACAGATCAAGATGTCTCAGGTGATAGACAAAGGCTACAATCCTCTTTCTCCAAACCTTTCCATTCTGGTTTGGAAGTTGACTGAGGTTTGGTAGTATTTTCAACAATGGCTGGCTGATATTCTGTTTCCAAATGTGAGCTCTGCTTTCAACAACAGAACGATAAAGATGTAGTGCTTAGCAATGAAGAACAGTAATTTTTATTTTACAAAACAAGCCTCTCAGCTTCAGTGGTGTTATTCATGAATAACACCTTGTGCATATGCATTATGAGGCAGTGCTTAATTGAATGATTGCATAATATGTTGTTCCACAGAATAAAATATGAAATATTCATTAGGCCAGAGAGAGAGTTAGAATGTTTGGTGGTTAAATCGCTCACCAGGGATATCCAGCTCCTATTCCTTGCTCTAAGTGAATATGTAAGTAGTTTATACAAGAAGGTTTTAGAAGTGACTAGGAATTTTACCCTTAAAAATCCTATACCCTCATACCTAGTGTACTATCCCAACAGGCAGGACTATGCTCTGCATGGAGAAATTCAGTTAACATAGATCGTCTATATCCTTCCTTGTAGTTAAAGTAGTCAGATGCTTTAACCACTAGGCAGGTGGGATTAGTGGAACCAAAAACTCCCTACAGATTTTATTTTTCAGGAAATTATTGACTTGGTATAGGTGTCTAATTCAGGAAAGGGTTTCCAGATGTGACTCCAAAATAGAAGGAAGCACTTTACTTTAGTCTAAGTTCACACTCAATTAAGTCTCTGTGAGGGACATGGTGTAGGCAATACGCATATATCCTTAGCTTAAAGTGGAGGGCTCTCCACTTACTTTTAGCTGCCTTCAGTAGACTGCTAAGAACGCAGTTCACGCATGCCTTGCATTAGGAAACTGGGGATGGTGGTAGGATACCAAAAATGTTGCAATAGTTTTTATTTCACCACCTGAATCCTGGTGCAGATTTATCCTTTGCCAACCTGAGAAGTGGAAAGAACTTCACAAAACATGTTTAGGTAAAGAAATACCTAAAATAATACCCTCAAAAAAGTTATATTGACCTTATAGTAGTTGCATCTGTTGGAGTCGTGAGAAAGCTTATTGAAACAATAGTGGAATTAAATCTTGATTTAGACAAAATTAGGAGGAAAGCAATGCCTTCAAAAATGCAATGAATTAAAAAAATAATTTCTATCTCTTGGAACTGTTGGTTCTGTTAAAAGAGATGTATGTATTTTATGAATTTCTGGTAAATAACAATGATTTTTGATTTTGTGCAGGGTATCACAGAGAGGCATTCTCCTGGCATATTTATTTTTGTGTTTATTCAGAAGAAAAAAAAGAAAAGAGGAGACGGTGGAAATAACATACTCAGGGGAGACAGAATTAGTCATAATAAATAAGCACACCCAAAACAGTAACAGAAGCAAATGTGGCACCAAATATCACTGATAGACAAAGAATACATTAATTCAGTATTGCAAATTGCTTTTGCTTAAGGCAGATGTACTTGGTATACCCTGTTAATTATTGCTCTTCTCATGAACTTGCAACTCAATGAACATTCTCTCAGTAGCAATTAGGGAATGATATGATTATACAAAGCTCTAGGAAGAAGAGAAGCCTTCTGAACCAAAATGCTATGGAGTTTTTTTTTAAGTTTGCATTGCAACAGCCACACTGTCCATCTGGAGGACCCATTCCAGATCGTCAGAGGCTAAGGAAACAGTCTGGGCCAACAGAGGCTTTGACTTTTATATATCATACATTTTCAGCCTACCTCCTCTTTGGCCATTCAGCCTCTTAAGTGTAGAGAAGACAGGAGGGGGAGCTGTAGCTGGCTAGTGAAACACAGGCTTCAGCTTCTTGCCTCCTCTTAATTCAGTGAGTGGTTTTCCTTGTGAACATTATTCATATATGTATGAATGTATATCTCTGTACAAGATTGGTTTCTCAGTACCTGGCTGGTTCTGGAAGAAAAAGCTGCTGTAAGAAGGAAACACTTGTCATGCCTTTATCTGCTTTTGTGTGTCCAAAGGATTAGAGATGTGCTAACATCTGTCAGTCATACCAGCAGGATTTTGTTTGATAGCTTGTGAAGTGATGTCTCCCCTTGTTTCTTAGGGGTCAGGAGTCTAACCTACTCTTTTTCTTCTGCCCTATGCTTCATATACTGATAAGATAGAACCTTATTAAGTAGATTTCTGTCTAATTCCACCTTTTTAGGGAAAAGTCAAGGTAACTTTGGCAGATCAAACTAAAAGATAGGTTATAAAAGTGCAATATAGAATGCATATGGATCAACATATGTGGACTGGCTAAAATTTAAGGTCATATGAAAGTAGCCACCGTAGTGAGCTCCTTTTCAGTGCAAGAGTACATAAAAGGGCAGAAGTTTGCTGTCTTCATGTTCTTTCGAGAGCATGTTTGGGATACTGACAATAAATGAAAAAGAGTGAATTGTCCTCTTTATTTCATGGTATTTATTTAGTTCAGCAGCAGACTAGATTAAATGCTTACCAGAGCTGTTAGTATTGTGAAAATCATTAAGATGATGGGTACCTTTAATATTCCAGAAAGTCACTCTGAAATTGATACTTTCCCATCCACTATGTCTTGAGCAATGACCAGACCAAATTTCTTCTTACAGGCAAAACAAGATATGGGGTAATTAGTTTTAGAGAAGCCCTGACATTTTTTAAGTTTGTTTTTTTTTCTTAGCTTCAAATGGAAGAATAGCCTGGGGGAGAATTTCCTGGGGGCCAACAAGGAGTCTGCTCAAGTAATGTTGGCCTCTGGTATCTTGATTTCTGATAGAAGTTTTGCTGACATGCAAAGTATCTAAAATGTGTAAGCATGAATAATTATATTCACCTTCTCTAAGAGGAGAAAGATAATCTGTCCTCAAGTATTACAAATTTCCACTTTTTATTTTTATTTGCTAAGGGTATATGGCAATCTGTCACTGTTTTCATTTGCATTAATATGGATCATCATTATTTTAGGAGTATACCACTTTAATTGGAACTTCATATTAACTAAGTCTGAGGGTGGGAGAGTTGCAGAGTTTCTCAAAAACTGTCAAAATACAACTCAGGTAGAACCTTGGGTTACATATCTACAAATCATAGAATCACAGAATATTTAGGTTTGGAAAGGACCTTAAGATCATCAAGTCCCTAGCCCCCTGCCATGGGCAGGGACACCTCACACTAAACCATCTCACCCAAGGCTCCATCCAACCTGGCCTTGAACACTGCCAGGGATGGAGCATTCACAACTTCCTTGGGCAATCCATTGCAGTGCCTCACCACCTTCACAATAAAGAACTTCCTCCTTATATCTAACCTAAACTTCCCCTGTTTAAGTTTGAACCCATTATCCCTTGTCCTACCACTACAGTCCCTAATGAATAGTCCCTCCCCAGCATCCTTATAGGCCCCCTTCAGATACTGGAAGGCTGCTATGAGGTCTCCACGCAGCCTTCTCTTCTCCAGGCTGAACAGCCCCAACTTCCTCAGCCTGTCTTCATAAGGGAGGTGCTCCAGTCCCCTCATCATCCTTGTAGCTCTCCTCTGGACTTGTTCCAACAGTTCCATATCCTTCTTATGTCGAGGACACCAGAACTGCACACAATACTCCAAGTGAGATCTTACAAGAGCAGAGTACAGGGGCAGGATCACCTCCTTCGACCTGCTGGTCACGCTCCTTTTGATGCAGCCCAGGATACGGTTGGCTTTCTGGGCTGCGAGCACACACTGCCGGCTCATGTTCATTTTCTCATTAACCAGCACCCCCAAGTCATTCAACACAGGGCTGCTCTGAATCTCTTCTCTGCCCAACCTGTAGCTGTGCCTGAGATTGCCCCAACCCAGATGTTTCATTTGAAAAAATGAAGAAAAGCTGATTTTGCATCTTACAATTTCACTGCTTCTGAGAATATTGTTTTAAAAAATAAGGGTGATGATGTCAATATCTGTATTACAATAATGTAAGTTGTTCTTACCAAACTATTTGAATGTGACGAGCATAGAAGTCAATTGATATCATGCCACAGTTGCTTCCCATGAAAGGCAGTTACTCCATAAAAAATAAACTTCATGTTTAAGTCAATGAATAGGTCTACAGATATTATCATCATAAACAGGGTTCCTATTCATTCCAAATGAAAATTATAGTATCTAAAGCAGACATGGCAATAGGATCCCAGAAGACTGTGGTTATGACGAGACGTGAGTATGGAGGGGACAGTTTCAGGAAAACCAATGTTCAGCTTATTTTTCAGAATGATGTGTCTGACTGTAAATATATTGCCTGGCTAATACTGCGTCTTTGGCTTGCATCAGGAAGCTAGTTTTTCTGGAAATTGATCCGTTAGCTTTCAGGTAGGCATTAGCCCAAATCAAGAGGCATAGGAGGTCAAAAGATTCATTCAGAAAGAGGGAGAGGCCATACGAATGGATCAAGATAAATCATGATAAAACCAATTGAGGGAAAAAATAATGGCAGAATTGAGATTAGGACCAGAAATCATAAGTAGAGCAATATCATATTACAGAAAAATTACTATGATTTCAGGACAACATACCAGAAAGTTTAGGTGATCACAGGAGCAATTTGGCTGATTTATAAATCAGCTGAAAAGAAAAATCAGATCACTATTCATTTGGAGTATGCATTCTATTGAATTTCATGTTCTGTTCAAATTTCTGACTTGAAAGGGAATATGAAGCTGGGGGCTCTAATGGGAGCAATTATTGGCAATGTGAGAATCTGGCAGGAATAGAAAATTTGTTGCCTCACTGTAGCAAATGTCCAGTGAATGTAATTATTAAGGGTCCACTTTATGATAAAATGTAAGCAGAAGTGAGAAGGGAACAGAAAACTGTAAAGAAGGTTGGGGCTAAGTTCGAGTTGAGATACAGCCTCTTTTTTTTTTTTTTTTTTTTTATTTTCAGTCCTCTTCTGGGGGAAGGGGCCCATGGATCCCAGGAGTGATGCTAAGGCCATTTTAGCAGGGTGGAGGGCTGATGGCAGTTTGCCTCCACGTGGTATGGATTACAAAGGAAGTATGACCTGCACTGGACGAGTCATTGCCAGATGGTTTCCAGATGTGTTATTTATGAAGTCACGGCCTACTTAAACCACATTCCTGGTGTCTTGTCTTCTTTTCCTGCAATGTCGAGGACATTAATGAAGGAATGTATGAGAACTAAATAGCAGACCAGTTGTCAAAAACCAAATGGCAACAGAAATTCTTTCCTGTCTCTGGATATATGTAAATACATATTAGATTAACAAAACCAGCTTTAAACAGCTGATCCTTGAAGAGTCATAGAATTGGCTTCCATAGCGCATATTAAGGATAGTACTTAATTTGGCGTCATCAGTCCCTTGTGAATCTCTAACATAAAATTTACCACATTAACCTCGCTGACTCTGTTCGTCTGTCTTCTTCCTTCAAAAGGGCCCTCTCTCCCCTAACTTTCTCAATGTAGAGAAAAAATTCTTGTAAGTAAAATCTAGGTTATTCCTTAAAATATACATACCAAGCTAATCTGGCTGAACGCTGTAGTGTTTGAGATGATCTGACAATGTCAAAAATAGTTTGTAGGTTGATTGGTTGGCTGGTTTGTTTGCTTAAATTAGTAAGGTTTGGCAACAAGCTGACATAACTGAGTGACCATGCAAGTTTCTTACCAGAAGGTAATTTATTTAGTTTGCATAATGTATCTGAGGCAATGCAGTAACAGTTGGTGCACTAGAGCAGAATTTTCTATTGCTTTTGTTGGTCTGGTTTTGCCTTTTGTTAGAAATGGATGGGATATGGTTTGTTTTTTCCTGTTGCTATAGCTATAAGAAACAATTTCTGAGTCAGTGCTAAGAAGGTAGGAAAGAACACTGCAAACAAGCTAGCACTTTGTAACATCCTAGAGACGGAACTGTAGCAATATGACTTGACATGCAGAATAACATCAGTTGGCACAAGTTTTATTGATTACAACTTATCATATGATGGGCCCTCGGGTTTTAATAAATAAGATGGAATTCTACAGGTATAAGAAATAATGGAACTAAACTTAAAACCATTCAGAAATATTTATTTTGAATACAGAAAACTCATGACAGATCATTCTGTATATATTTTTATGCAGATATTCAAAATAGATAGCAATCTGCTTTCTTTGTATTGCTAGAGAGTATGGGATATATATATATTAACATTGATTTTCATTACAGTGATCTAGGTTTCTTTCTCAGTTTATTCCCTTGGTGATCAACTTCCCTAGGTGGAGGCCAGTGTAAATGAAATCAGAATATGCCCATAATATGAAATAGTGTTGCAGATATATTCAGGGTCAATAGGATTTTACTATTTATGTTGCATACTACTTCAGTGTAGATACCAAGAAAATGAAACTGCTATATCCTATTTCAGGCAAATACAATAATTCAAATAGCACAAAAGGATGTGTGTGGCACATTTTATATAGATGAAAACACTTTACAGATAAAGAGACTAGTCATCTTCATGCAGACAGAACATTTTGAATCATTCATCTGGCTGCCAACTATGTTAGAAGGAGAGAAAAAAAGTATGGTTATCATTTAAAGTAAGCCATGGAATCTGTTGTTTCCTGCTAGAATGATTAAGCTTTGTAATTTAATACTATATGAGGTAGGGAAGCTGTCCTGGATTTAGCAGTAGCCGTCATTTTTTCTCCTTCTTAGTAGCTGGTGCAACACTGTGTTTTTGACTTTCGACCTGGGAACGGTGCTGATAGCACCGATGTTTTTAGTTACTGCTCAAATGTTTGGTCTGGCCAAGGACTTTGTGAGTCTCATGCTCTGCCAGGGAGGAGGGGAAGCCAGGAGGAAGCAGAGACAGGACACCTGACCCAAACTGACCAAAGAGGTATTCCATACTACAGCACGTCATGCCCAGGAAGTAACAGAGTTACCTGGAAGGGCTAGTGCACTGTGGAGTTGGACGAGATATCGGAGGTATCGGTCAGTGCTCAGTCGGGTGGGGTGGGGCGAGTTATCGGTTGGCTGGTGCTGAGGTGTTGTATTCTCTTCCCTTGTTATTTCCTTTATCGTTATTATTGGTGGTAGCAGTAGTGATTTGTGTTATACCTTAGTTACTAAACTGTTCTTACCTCAGCCCATGGAAGTTGCATTCTTTTCGATTTGCCTCTCCGTCCCTCCGGGAGTAGGGGGAGGGCAAGAAGGGGGGAGAGTGAGTGAACGAGCTGCCTGACTGGTTTTAAACCACGACAGAAGGGAACTGTGATGTATAGATATCCATGTCTCCGATGAATATATGCGGCATTTATTAGAGGACAGTGGGCTTGCATACTGACACCTGATAGTTTAACAAAGAAGTCAAGGAGTAATTTATTGAAACAAACCCAAAACCAGTACTTGGCTTTTACCATTGTTCAAAATTCAGCCTTCTTGCACAAATAAGTAAGCCACGTTAAAATAATTTAAGAACACTAACAACTGGCAGGAAACAGCAGTTCAGCTGTATCAATATTCCCACAACTGGAAATTAATTAAACAATGTATTAATGTAGTTGAATTATTCCAGATATTTTTAGGCATAAAATTCTCATAAAATTTACATTTTCAAATAATGGACCAAAACAGTTTATACCTGAATGATCTGTCCTTTCCTGATTTCCAGTTAAAACTTGATTCCAGACAAACGGTACAAATTCATCCTTGTTGTAAATGTACAGTAATTGCAACAGATTTGAGCAGTCGTGAATTCATCCCAATTATTTTTTGAGAGTACACAATTTCATAATTTTTTTCATATTAAACCTATGTTCCACTACCAGTAGTTCAGAGAGGAAGTTATTTGTAACACAACATTCATTTCAGTGATGTAAGTATCTAATTAATGCAAGAAAGTGCCACTCTAATGCCAGCTTTCAGCTCTTAAGGTCCCAGTATCTAATGCTGAAATGTCTCAACCATTCTCTATATCTTACTTGGAGACATCAATTAGGATAGTGCAGTTTGGAGTATTATACGTGAATACATGAGATGACAGTAGTTGATGAACTGGCTGTTAACTTAGTCTTTGCATTATATTTTTTCTTCCATTGAGCTAGATTGATTTTCATATTCACTTGAGATTTTCTGTTGCCTCTTACTCAGTCTAGACTTCACTTTGATTTCTAAGTATTCATACCAGCCAGCATGCCTAAATAATTTTCTGTTGTGGGAAGCACAAAAGAGCCAGTAAAATACGGAGAGAATAAGGGATAGATACTTGGAAACAATGAAAGAGGAGAACTCAAAACATTAATGTCTTCATTAATGATCTGATAATGGGCAGAGTGCAACCTCAGCAAGTTTGCTGGTGACACAAACCAGCAAGAAGTGGCTGATACTTCCAGAGGGCCATCCAGAGGGACCTCCACAGGCTAGATGAATGGGCTGGTGAGAACCTCATGAAGTTCAAGAAGGGGAACTTTGGGGAACTTTGAAGTCCTGGGGAGGAGCAACCCCAGGCACTAGTAGATGCTGGGGGACATCCAGCTGGAAAGAGCTTTTCAGAAAAGGACCTGGGATTCCTGCATGAGACAATAATGTGCCTGGCAGCCAAGAATTCTAATAGTATCCTGGGCTGCATCAGGAGGAATGTTGTCAGAAGGTGGAGGGAGGAGATCCTTCCCCTCTTCTCAGCACTGTTGAGGCTGTGTCTGTAGTATTGTGCCCAGTCTGGGCTCCCCAGTACAGGAGGCAAGGACATACTGGTAAGAGTCCTATTGGGCCACAAAAATCATTGAGTAACTGTAGCATCTCTCCGGTGAAGAAAGGCTGACAGACCTGGGACTGTTCAACCTGGAGAAGAGAAGGCTCAGGGAGTTCTCATCCATGTGCAGAAATACCTGAAGGGAGGGTGAAAAAAGGACACTGCTGGGATCTTCTCAGTGACATGCCCAGAGGCAATGGATACACACTGAAACACAGGAGGTTTCCTCTGAACATCAGGAAACACTTTTTCACAGTGTAGGTGACCAAGCACTGGCACAAGCTGCCCAGAGAGACTGTGGAGTGAATATCTCCAAAGAGAAATTCAGAAGTCATCTGGACATGGTGCTGGGCAACTGGCTTTTGGGGCCCCAAGAGGGCTGGACAGATGAACTCTGGAGTCCTTTCCATCCTCGGCTACTCTGTGATTCTGTGACTTTGAGTGAAAGAAATTCGCTTGCATGAAAGTACATTTCTTAGCTTACAAACCATACCAGTTTATGCGGGATCAAAGAGAATTAGACTAGATCAAAATTTACCCATTTGTTCAAGGTTCTTCAAAATCTTTCTAAATAAAATTTCTCACTTCATACTAAAACCAAGGTACTTCATCATTATGCATTTTTTTCTTTCCTTATCATCCCAAAACATAACCATAAAAAAACCTAGTATCAACCTCCTACTCCTTTTGCTAACTTTCAAAACTTCATTTTGTTAACTTTTCATTAGTATTTTTTTCAAACCTAGCAAAAATTCTATAGAAAACCCAGCAACATTTACCATCTCAAAAGATTTAAAAAATTCTGAAACTTAAACAGAGTTCTAATTTAGATGCTTTTATCAGCCTTGGTATTTAAAAGTTGGGCTGCATTATTGACAAGATAATTTGCAGAGCATTACTCATGGCATTTAGCTTAAGAGTCCTTACTGTTTCTTATTTCCTTCTGGAAGTTTTTAAAACAGAGATGATTACACAAAGAACAAGTTAGTTCCTTTATCACAGTGAAAATTGCCTATAATAGATTATATGTATAGATATTAGGAAAACGTTATTTTAAAGGTATACATACCTGAGTGTTTGCTGCTTTACATGGTGGTTTTCTATGGTTTTATTTAAGTTCTGTTAAGAATGTATGTTGTTACATATTGTGCCATTTGACGGAGGAATGGAAAGAAAGGTTGAAATCTGAGACAATATTAAAATACTTTAGAAACTTTAAAGCATTATAATAGTTATTTCAATAAAACTACTTCAAATATTTCTTCAAGAAGGAAACAATTTGGAGTTCAAGTTCAGTGGCATAATAGCTGAAAACGTATAACAGTACTCTAATTTCCATCACTAAACTATAGATTAGGGTCTTTTTCAGTTGTTGCTATTATAAATCCCTGTTCCCAGGGGTGCTGAGCTATCATAAAAATTTGCTTGGGGCAATGCTTTGAGATAAGTTTTTCAAATAAAGCATAGGGGATTGGCTTGCAACTCCCACTTGTATTAATAGGAGCTATCAAGGCAAATCTCTCATGGCTTCATGGGAGAAAAAACTCCAGAGTATTAAAAGTTTCGGCCTGAGGATTATTTGGTTTTGATATATATCCTGATAAAAACATGCTCTAAACCAAAATAATTCAAGCTAGTGATCTCAGTTATTTGCTGGGACTCTTAATGCCCCGTAGATTGTGTTATACTGAAATTCCACTGACGAAGCCTGCAATGCAAGTTATTTCCTAAACATTTGCGGAAGAAAGAATGATAGTATGGCTGAAGAAATATGCATTTTCAAGACAATATTATATGATTTTATCTAATTAATTACATAAAAAATTTTTATAATGAACTTTTATGTTTTTCACTATCTAATCCAAAACGCTGGTTGAGCTTCACTTGGATATACCCCTGTTTTTTAGAAGGTGGGGATACATGTTAGCATAGTTTGAATGCAAATGGCTCTTAACTTCTCATTCAGCTTCACATTTTCCACTTTGATGTAGGTTACAGTGGTAGACCAGTCCATCTTCCCTCTTTTTCTGGGACATTCCATTCCCCTCATTCCAACAGCTCACATTTCATACAGACCATCTAGGAGCCAGGTTAAGGGTTTGCTGTAAATGGCTGATACAACAACTTGACACACTTCATCTTCTGAAAAATCTGGCTATGCCTATGTCTCTGGTCCCAGCATTCCCCAAGTAGCTAGGCAGTAAAATATACTGGAAACTTCCACTGAGAACCATAATTTTCAGTTCTCCTGGTAATTTATATTAAACATACAATTGTCTGAATACGACAAAAGAAAAGAACACTACACAGACATATCAACTTAATCAATTTCAGTCAGAGTGCTAGTTTAATTTTATGTATTCTGAATCAGTCCTTGGAAGAACATTTTTTCACAGGCTGCTGCAAGACTGCAGGAAAAAGAAAGATTAGCTTTCCAGAATACAGACCACCTTTGTGAGCACAACTTTTTCTGCCTACATGTTCTACATTCTTTTTCTCAGGTAAGGTTTTTTAAAAGAACAAACTTACATCAGAGATAGACTGTATCAGCTCAAAGTACTTCTCTAATACAAGGCTATAAGCTCAACACATGGGCTGGGGAAAGTGAGGTATTCTGCATGTAATAGAGCTAAACACACACCTTCTATAGGCACGTACTTCAGGTCTACTTCTTTATGATTTTGCTGGATTTTGATTTATTTTTTTTCTCTCTCTACATCTTTCTGGTAAACAGATAGCAAAAACTTTAAATAGTACTCCAGGTGAGATCTCACCAATGTCTTCTACAACAGTAATACTGCTTTCCTTTCTCTAGTGCAAATAACTTACTTGCCACAACCTCAGATAATATTTGTCCTTTTGATAGCCCCTTTACATTGGTGGTTCACATATTTTATGTGATTGATTAATAGCACCAAGTTTTATCTTCTTCCTCTATTATTTCCACTCTGTAAGCACCGAAGTCTTAGCTATTCCTCCTAAACCTTACTGCAATATGTCATCCCATCTTTTATTACTTCAATATTCAGTTTTCCATTTTGCTCTGACAGCCTGGAACTCTTCTGTGCTAATCCCAATATAGTATCAAGCTACCAAGAAGGAGAAAAATTGACTGCTACTGCTAAACCCAGGACAAGTACGAAAAGTAAAATATTTTACAGTTTAACAGTATCACCTGCATTCTATTCTTACTCATATTACAATTCTTGTGCTAGTCTATTTCATTAACTTAATAAATAATTTCTCATGGGAATTACTTTGTAGTAAATTTGATGTCCAGATATATTTTAGCTACTACATTTTCTTTGCCTAGAAAAACTGTTAGTTGAGCCAAGAAAGGTACAGCATTACTCTGGCATGACATGTCTTTGTTGACCCTACCTAGAATTTAATTTCACTTCTGATTTATACAATTAATTACACTTTGATCCGCATTTGTTCTAAAATCTTCATGAGGTAAGATTACTATGCTTGCAATTATCCAAATTCCCTTATCTTCCTTCCTCAAATATATGCAATATGCTTGCTTTCGTGCACCAAATGCAATATGACTTGCTGTCTGATGGACTCCTTAAAAATGCTTGCTACCAGATTGCTTTTCTGCAAGGAAATATTGAGTTCAAATATTAAAACAAAACTTAACAGTTTTTGTGGTTATGTGGAAAATATGTTTCAATAATCGGTGGAAACTTACAAAATTGTGTTTTGCTGACCTCTTTGGTTTGCGCTGGGTACCATTAACAAAATAAATAAATAAATAAATCATGAATATTTACAACCCATCTGCTTTGAATATAGTCCATCAAATTTAAAGGAGACAAAGGATTAAAGCTACAATTTAAAAGCTTAAAACTAGAAGGGCTTATTTTAACCTTAGGACAGCCCAGAATTTAAATAAAACCAATTGGAACTGGGAATGAATATGAACTCTTACTAAACTCCTTATACTGTTGCGCATTATTCTGAGTCACCAAAATATGCATAGCTTCTGAACATCCTGACACTTTGCTTTGCATTCCATGTTATATTTTAAGACATACATATCATGTATCACTTGCTAATTGTTTCTGTGGGAGGAGATGAGTAATTAAGGACTTGTGAAACTGCGGCAGTGTAGGTTTTTATAACTGATAACATAAACTCCTAGGATGGCTGCAGTTCAACAAAGGGTTTAGCTTGCACTGTTCTATAAATAAGCACAGGAAATTAGATTAAAATTTTAAAACTAGATTGCCAAGATATTCAAAAGCGACCATAGGATCATGTGTCTTGTTTTGGGTCCCCCACGAGGAAGGACTTTTCAGAATCCTGATATATGACAACTTCTGAAAATACTTCACTTTTAGAAATTCTATTTGTCCAACCTAAAAATATGTAATACATTTTTGAGAAGGGTGTAGCTAAACTAGACTTGAAAAAAGAAAAGAAAACAGAACAAACAGGACTACACTTCCAATTACATTGCTTGTTGGACATGTTATATATTATGGGATACAAATTTTCTTTAAAAAGGTGCATTATAGTCACTAAAGTGCTTCTGTATTTATTAATTAGTATAAAGCATTTTTTTGGTAATACTGATAGGCACAATATGAGCCTCACAGTTCCTCTCTCTTCATTATTGCTTTGCAGTTTCATTTAGAAATGTAATGAATGCTTAAGTTTTACAGAATCATAGAATAGTTAGGGTTGGAAAGGACCTTGAGATCATCTAGTTCCAAACCCCCTGCCATGGGCAGGGACACCTCACACTAAACCATCTCACCCAAGGCTTCATCCAACCTGGCCTTGAACACTGCCAGGGATGGAGCATTCACAACTTCCCTGGGCAACCCATTGCAGTGCCTCACCACCTTCACAGTAAAGAACTTCCTCCTTATATCCAACCTAAACCTCCCCTGTTTAAGTTTGAACCCATTCAGTTAACAGTTCCTAATGAATAGTCCCTTCCCAGCATCCTTATAGGCCCCCTTCAGATACTGGAAGGCTGCTATAAGGTCTCCACGCAGCCTTCTCTTCTCCAGGCTGAATAGCCCCAACTTCCTCAGCCTGTCTTCATACAGGAGGTGCTCCAGTCCCCTGATCATCTTCATGGCCCTCCTCTGGACTTGTTCCAACAGTTCCATGTCCTTTTTATGTTGAGGACACCAGAACTGCACACAATACTCCAGGTGAGGTCTCACAAGAGCAGAGTAGAGGGGCAGGATCACCTCCTTCGACCTGCTGGTCACGCTCCTTTTGATGCAGCCCAGGATACAGTTGGCTTTCTGGGCTGTGAGCACACACTGCCGGCTCATGTTCATTTTCTCATTGACCAACACCCCCAAGGCATTCTCTGCGGGGCTGCTCTGAATCTCTTCTCTGTCTAACCTGCAGCTGTGCCTGGCATTGCCCCAACTCAGGTGTAGGACCTTGCACTTGGCTTGGTACACATCACCAAAAATGTATTTTTCCTGCAATTGCTTTAGGCATGACTGTTTTCTCATTGTATGCAACTACCTTTTCTTATGAGAAATAATATGTGCTGTACATAGAAATAAACCTATGCATATAATACTTTATTAGAAATATTTAAGTTAGAATTAAGCAAGTGATGGCTTGGTAAAAAAAATACAAAACAGCCTGGATTTATTAAGTAAAACCACCACAGAAATGTATTATGCATTTATGATGTTTCCATATTGAAAATGGAAATATCCGTTTATTACAAACTACCATTAATTCAAGAGCATTTTGTGATTCCTGTCCTGTAAGATTTTTTTTCCCTAGATGACTTTGCAAGATGTGTATCTATGATCACCTTTTGCTGTTACTAGTAGAAGGAGAGATCAACAGCCATACACAGGACCAGTATCGCATTTCCTGTCTTTTGCATGTGTCTATTGGCATATAAGAAGCAATTTGTTCATAGCATTACAATTATTCTACCTGGTTTGGATGGACAGTCTTGTTGACTTTTTTCTTTGTCAAGACCCTGACATGAATCATAAGAACTTGATCCACGCTATGTACATGAAGCTGAGGTGGTCATCACAGTGACCTGTGTATTATACATCACCAATTATATCTAAATTTAAGTGAGTGAACATCTTGTAGTTTCAGATTCCTAGCTACGTAACATTCTTGGACTTCTGATTCCCAGAACATAAGGATCATAAATCTTGCATGCAGAATATCATGCTAATGTTTTCAGGGCATAATGGCTGTTTAAATTGTCATGACACGAATTAAATCAACATGGCTATCACAGTAGACACTGCTGGAGGATTTGGTTTAATAAATCTTAGGACCCTTCTGTTCAAGGTTTACTAAGTTAACTTTTAATTTAGGCTGAAGTTTCTTTGGCATCAATTAAATTTATTGCTTAGTTTTCTCCAATTTTAATATGCTATATACATAGCATCTTCTCCAGTACTTTATTTTTAATTCAATACACTGCTTCCAAAGCAATTGGTTCATCTTACCTTAGTTTCAACAATATGCTTACATGAGACTTGAGTAATTAAATAATTTCCTTTTTTGTTCTTTGTTTTTAGTATTTTTGGACCTGTATGCTGGAAAAAAAAAATTCTCTTGCTTCTTCGTATCTAAGGCCTTCTAATCAAGTACTTATGAAACCGTTGTGTCCTTCAGTTTTAACTCCGTCTGTTGGTTGGCTTTACCTTGAAGACTTTTAATTCTCATTGACTTTTCAACATATAAATTAGATGTTTCACCTGAAATTTGATGGAACATAGATGCTTTCAATACCCTTACTCATTATCTGTTAAGTATGTTCATTAATCAACATTTCCTATTTTAAATAAAAATGTATTATTCTGACACTTGTGATTATGGTCTCCTAGCAACTTTCTCAAACTGTCCCTTTTTATTTCAATGGGTCTAAGACCAGAAAAGAATGAAGATAGCCCTAATTCTGTATGTGGTTTAATCCTTTTCTCCATGTGGTATAACTTTAATTTATTAAAGGAATTGATATCTGTAATTTCTTTGGACTAATGATAAAGTACAGTATTAAGCTTCCATTCTACATGTCAGTGTAACCTATATCACAAAAAGAAAAATCTTTTCCCACATATTCACTTGGAGCCTGCAGTTAGCAGGCTGATTGCTTTTCACACAGAAAGCTCCAGCAAGGCATCTCAAAGAAAAAACTTAATTCAATAGGATTTTTCAATACCTCAGTAAGAATCAACTTTTCTTCATTTTATGTGCCATTCTCCTCAATCCATGAGGCTGCATGAGGTAAATTTTCTTGTCCCCAGTTGTCAAGTGCCTTCTCCAAGTCCTCCTTAAGCTTTTCTCTGAAATTACTTCCTCTTCTTTTTATTTCTGTCCATGTCTATAGCTTTTTTTCTCCCAGACCATATTTTTATGTCTTGTTGGAGCTCATTTTTACAAAACCGTGTAAACTCTTCTCCTTAGGTGTTTGATCTTAGAATCTCTGGCACCCTGGGGGACAGCTACACTGCTTTCAGAAGAACAGGAAAGTTTATAATACTACAACAGATCATAAAAATAACAGTTAATACAGCATCACATGTATTTGTATATACATTTATGTATGTGTATACTTCTAGATGAAGAAATTCATTTTTTCTTGCTATCAAGGTGCAATTTCTCATTCTTCACCACATTTAAACTTAGGACTGAGCAAATCTCTTCACATTGCTTGGCACTTATTCCTTAGCTGCATCTTCAAGGATACACAAGGAAAGCTGGACTAATGACAACATCAGTGTTCATCCTTTCTAGGTATACCAATTTAAGTATCTGAGTCTATGCTTTAATTTAGATTTGTTAGTCGCCTCTATTGTTTACAACTTAGTTAAATACAGACACACAGGATAAATTCCACAGATCTCTGAAGGGGTAGGAGGCTTCAGTTTGGACTTGAGTTTTTGTTTTTATAATCTGCAAAGAACAAGTACAGGTACCTCAAGTGCACTGTCCTCTAGGAGGTATGCCAAATTCAGCTTTCTTTTCTTGACACACAGTCAATATCCTGGTCCTGTGTGTTTTGTAGCCAGAAATAAGGTTGGAAATAAAGAGTTTAGGAGATAGTTATGCTTAAAGTCTAGGCTTGCCCCGGTATCCTTGAACTCAAAAGGCCATGTGGAGATGTTTTGTATAGCATTGCTCTTAGCAAATATAGATAAATACAAATTTTATCTTGGAAACATGGATAGTGGAAGTTGAGCATTTTTGCTTATTCTAGTAGTCACAGGAGGGAAACCACACAGGGATTTTGTCCTGGAAAGAAGCAAGCTGGAGAAGCAATAAAGAAGCAAAGAGTACTCTGGCGGCACCCACGGATCCTTCTGCAGAACTAGTGATGTCAAAGTCGGAGTTGATGGCTCTCCCACTGATGTCAATTTTCTGTGGAGGCTAGTAAAAGAAGGCAGCATGCATCCTCTGTCTATTTTTATCTATTATGGATCCATTACACTTGTACAATCTGTGAGCATGGTTGCAAAACATGGGAGGTGCCTACCATAAGAAATATAGTTGACATTACTTAGAAAATAAGTCTCTCTGGTTGTTTCCAGCTATACATACCTACATATATAGCTGAGCCCAAGCCTTCAAAGTCTTCTTGTTCTGATGGAGAATGAGTTTACTAATACTGATGGACACTGTGTCATGTAGACTGGCCATAACAGAAAAAAACCCAAACCCAACCCTCAGGTCCTGACAGGTTTGTTTTTCAAGTTAGACATTGTCTGTTAAATCTGATAAAATCCCAAATCTGATCAAGTCAACCAAAGTCAGCTGGATCTGCATTTTTCTGTTTTCTCAGTCTTTGAACAAAGGTTTCTCTGTTAGGGCTTTCACCAATTCTTTCAGCATCAAATTATACTATTTTTGTAGATATAGATACAAGATTGGATCTTGCCCTGTTTTTAGTTCAGTGATTCACACACATTTGGAGAAATGTTCTCTCATCATGCTATGTTAAGAATAGTAGCAGTGGAGAAAACAAAATTGAGAATAGAAGACTTACAGCAAGACTTAAAGCAGTACAAGCCAACATTTACTTGCTGACTTAATCTGTGCATTTTGGTACTATCAGCTTCTTCTCTAGGGGCTAAATTCAACATCATGTTGAAGTTATCGAAGAAATTCATTCTCCCCAATGGAAAATAATAATTCTTTTTGGCTCCTGCCACTTGCCGGCTACAGTTCAGCTTTCTCTCCTTCTTTCTCCATCCCTTTTCGTTTTCACCTGAATACATTCTTTCCTTTGTCTGCTTTCCCTCCTTCAGCTATCAGAACTGAATTTGGTATCTATGTAACTTAATGCAACGGAAGTATAGTAGGGTGGATTTTATATGCTATACAGAAGGGAATGAAACAAAATTGCATACACTTGCCAAGAGCGGATTTTAGGCCCATCTCTTATTTCTGGCCTACTGGGATAAAACTTTTGATTGAATTAGTAGTTAATTATTGGTTCTTATAAAAGTAAAAACACTAATTTTAAAATTAAAAACCCAAACAAAACAAAAAAAAACAACCATCAGACAAGCCTGTTAGACAATGAAAATTAGTAACTGCTTACATTTTGTTTAACCTCAAAGGAAGATTTTTCCCTACTGCAAGTTATTCATTTATGCACTTGCTATGGAATCAGCACTGTGGGTAAGTTGATAGCCTGTACAGGAAAGGAAAGAATGGCAAGCTGATTACTTCATGGTTATTTAACAAAACTGATGAGACAAGCAAATTATATTCAATTCTATTAAAAAGACTAAGCACAGCCTTTTTCCTCCCCTTTTAAAACAAAATTCCTACATTCCTTGTGCTGGGATTGGATGATATGATTCTACAATTCAGGAGTCTGCAGAACATCTGCAATGAAATCGGTTTTCTGCAGAAAACTGATGAATCACTTAGTGCCAATGACTGGAAGGAAAAGTACTTGTTTATGCCCTTACGTAATACATTTTTATGAGGTGAAGTTTGCTGTTTATAAAAAATATCCTTTCAGTTGCTGTAGATGTAAAATAATAGAATTCAGAACTTAGACCAAAGCATTATTGAAAAGTCAGTCACTAGCAGAATATCATCTGTTTATAAAATGCCAAAAAGGGGCTTTTACTTCTATAATAGAATTAAAATTTCCATCCATCTAAGGTTTTTCAAGAAAAAAAAAAAATCAGGGACACTATTAACACAGTTACCTTTGTAATATATCTTAAGCTATAATTAATACTTTTATCAAAAAATGTATCCTGCCTCAGAAAAGTAGATCTCAAACATAGTGCAGAAGATAACCAGGCTTGTGAGCTATTCCTCAAAAAAGCAAGCAATGTCTCTCTGTAATCATGGACAACTAACTACCTGCTTTTCCTTGCATACCCCTTCACTAATCATCTCTTTTAAGACTCAAACTGCTATCACAGGGGTAAGAACTGACTATCTGAATGTGAAAAACAATTTTGCATTATCAAATATGTCTTAAGACAGTTGTATGTCTGCAAATTAATTAGCGGAGCTAGTTTTAAGAATTTAACTGAAATAATTGTTTCATACTTACTTTGGGCGATGGGAACAAGAGTTGAGTTTGATTGCCACACTCTTTTCATTTCTTTCGGCATCTTGAGATATTTCAGTAAAAGATGTCATTGCTTGAACATGACTTCTTTTTGGATCCTGCCAAACACTTCCAGAAATAGCTGTAGGTGATTGGAAACGTGCAGATATGTATTTTTAATGACTAATGCATTTTGCATTTCTTTAGCAAAAGCTGTTTTGCTGTGGATATGAAAAAAATAATGTGCTATTTTCTTCATACTTCTTATCTCCTTGTCTTGACATCTATATTGGTTCTGCAAGTACTGTTAATGTACCAGACTTCTTGGATCAATTTATAAGTGTATTTTTATGAAGATAAGGTTTTGTGGCACTAAGCAATGGTGCAACGAGCAACCTGCATCCTTTGTGTCTTTGCACACATCTACCACCATTACAGTTGCCTGCTGTTGCTGTCATAAATCACAGGGATTATGAAAAGGATGTAACTGAGAAGGCATGCTGCCAGTCCATCTGCAATGGCCAGGTTTGCTTAAACCTAGAGACAGCTGGCCAAACTTAACTGTCACCTTGTTTTCCACAATGCATGTTATAGGAGCTATGCCACTCAGCTAATTGCCCATCTCATGCTTGCATTTGCAGCATGCTCTGGCCATTTGAGTATTGCTTTTGGAGAAGAAACACTACTTAACCACATGGGACCATTATGTCCTTTGTAAATTGAATGAACAGCAGTGAGTGCAAAGCTTTTGCATGGAAAAGGCCCTCTTCAAAGGTCCTCTTCAAAACCATCATGCTGTTTAGCCTGAAGCCACAGTTCTGTAAGAGCTCCGATTCCTGAGTCAAACACCACTCCCTGCCCCTAATCTGGCTCTATTCTGATCTGTTGGGTTAATATGGAACAAATTAGGGATGGGTTGCTATTACTGATAGTGTAGCAGTTATAGAGATATCACAGATTGCTGTGAAAACTATCCTGAAGTGATGTTAATTATTCGCTCTCTGAGTCTACCTTTGAACCATGCTTTAAACGGTGTGACTTTATTATGTAGGGCAATCCATGGGATCCACAACCTTTTGTAGAAGCCTGCATCAAAGGAGACTGGAGTTAAGAGTTATCAACAAATACTGGGCTCACATCATATAGGCTTTTGCTAATTACACAGACTATTTTGCGGCTATTATAGCAGGGTATGGTAGTCACTCATATAAGAAACTTACCTACTTAAGTGCAGACTGAAACATTTTCATCAATGCAAAAGTATTTTCAGAAAAACTTAATTAGCTGTGTCTGTATTGTGAACATTGCTTTTTATGCCCTGTCATGAGCTATGCATCTCTACCCAAGTAATCTCACACAGCATGTTCAAGCAGATCTTAAGTTGTGGTTTGATGCACCTGACAGTATGTGACCATACAGTGACAAACTGGCTATCAACATCCTGAATACCAAGCCCATTATTGTACCTTACTGCACCATGCGCAACCATGACCTTACATCAAGACTGAGTATAACGGGAGAATTTCTTCAGAGCAATCACTTAACAGACAGCAAACCTGATTTAAGGCAGAGCAACTTTCAAAACTCACTGCAAGTCTTTAGTGCTAATACAGATTCCAATAAAGAATCAATACTGCCACAAACACTACTTACTGTCTTTGCTTGGGGCTAAGCGTCTTTCTAGTCACCTAGCCCCAATGACTGCCCTGCCTCTTTGACAGAAACCTGATCCTTTCTCCACCCTGTCTTTAGGACCCAAACAACATGAGAACCAACTACAGAGGGCAGGCTAGGTATCTTGTTAGGGAATCAGGCATATTTCCATGAAAGCATCTACTAAACCTGTAAGCCATGAGGTTTTTTCCATTAAGAAAATGTATCTCTGAAGAAGATCCTTAAGAGTTATTGCACCAGAGCTATGTTTCCCAAATGTACAGATAATTTGGAGATGGCAGGTTGGGCTACTTCCTCAGCAGACTGCGTCCTGAAAGACTAGTTAGGTAAGATCTCTAAACCAGACAGCACATCATCTATTGGAGGGTGTCTAAAAGCTAGGGAACATGACGGGATGCGGTGGTCAGGATAATCAAACTTGGCACCTGTCCAGTCAGAAGTTAGACAGAAGGTTGCAACGAATCCAGAAAATGGCAGAAGGAGTCCATTTCCCAGTCTCCTAGGCTACTTCAACAGGCTAAGATTAGTTCTCCATTACAGCTCTTCCAACACAGCAGAATGCAAATCAGTTACTAGACTGGCAGCCTTTCGCTCCCTGAAATATTTTTGAGATATCTGCCTGAAACTAGACTGATTCCTTTGAGATGAATGGTAGCATACTGGCCAACCTTACCGTACTTTGCACCAGCCTGTTCTCTTAACTAGACTCAGGATCAGAGACATGCAGCTAAGGATTCTGTACGTATTAAAAACTACCTTAAAGATCTAGAACTACCTGTGCTTGCTGATGCACAAGTATGCCCACACCTCCCTTTAGAAATAGGTCTGCATTCTGTGTGCAGCAAACAGGGACATTGAGCAGAGGTACCAAATCTTAGGTGTGCTCCAGAGAATGCAAAAGATCATTGCTTGGCCTTAACAGATGCCTCACAAGTACCCCTCTGCATGCTTGCAGTCATCTAGACCCAGTGTCCCAGCCTGAGAGGGATCTCCCCATAAATGTTTTTTGCTCTAATGCCATCTATTTGGTCACCTTGCCAGGCTGCACGGGGTCTCATTGAGATGGAGTTAATATTCCCCATAGTAGTCCTCAGTGCTGTGCTTTGTATTGGTAGCTAGAAAGCTAATGATGACCCAGCAGTGTTTTGGCTATTGCTGAGCTACGCTCCCACTGCATCAAGGCGGCCTCTTCAACATCCCCCCTCACCAGGATGAAGATAGGCAAGATCATGGGCAGAGAAACAGTCATGACAGCTGATCCAAACTAGCCAAAGGGATATTTCATAGCTTTTATTGCTGAGCAGATGTCACATGATAAAAGAAAGAAAGAGGAAGCTGGATCATTTATTATCAGAGTGTTTGTCTTCCAGAGCAATGGCTACACATACTGAAGCCCTGCTTCCTGAGAAATGGCTGGATATACACTGCTGATGCAAAGCAAGATAATAAAATTTTCTTTTTTTCCCTCTTCCTTTGCTTCCATGCACAACCTTTGCTTTTGCTTTATTAAATTGCCTCTGTCTTGACCCATAATTTTTTTTCCCATTTCATTCTCTCCCCACCACCCCAGCCTGCTGAGGAGGGGAGTTACAGAGCAGCTTGGTGGGCAGCTAGCATATAGCTGAGGTCAACCTACCATGCAGATCCTGTCACAGAACTCAGTTCCCCTGGAATGGTGGAAATATTAAGGCTGCAGTAACAATTTCAGTGGATGTTTTGATGGCGATAACATGGAAAAACGTCATGGCAGGAAGTTATAATCTACCTGACCAGCTCTACTAAGAGATTTTTCCAGAGAATACGTAAGTGGTTGATATTCAAAAGGTATAAAACACAGTGTTGAAACTGCTCACTGTTGTTCTGGTTGTATGCACGGTGACTTACAGTAGACTATGGTACCATATTTTTGTTGTTGGAAGGAAGTGTCCATCAGCTTTAATACCTATCATGGCAGTAAGCACATGACCCTATCCTGCGTGTCAAGTCATGCCCCAACATTATCTTCCTTGTACAAGCCAACACAGCTTCCTAGCAAACACACATGAAATGTACCAGTCATCAATTTATTGCTATGACTACTCTGCTCAAAAGGAGAATTATTCAAAAGATACTTTGCTTTGGAACCTAAAACTGAAGAAACTTTTAAAGTGAACTGTAACTATGAACTAGCTTGCCACTTTGCATTTGTATCACAGATACTAAAGAGCACCTAATGACCTTACCACTGAATAACCATAATTAGCCAGTGAAAAAGAAAAAAAAAAAAAAGAAGTCTCTTAAGAAAAGTTCAGCACCTCAACCTCCTGTTTAAATGTATACTTTATTTGTCAACTTGGTTTTCATAGGAATGATACATCTCAGATAACAACTGTTGATACATTCTCAAATAAGGAAATTCATTGGATTGTATTTAGGAAAAATATTTCTTTCACCTTTAACATCTTTTTACCACTTTGCCCAAATCATCCTCGCCTGTCACATCCCACATTCATGTAAAAAAAAAAAACCAAACCAAAACCAGAAGTATTTCCAGGTAATACAGAGATCAGGTACTTCCCCTGTCATTTATTTTACAGACTATTGAAACTCCTGCTTTTAAGTCTTTCACAAAATTACTTAAACAAGACCTCTCTTAAAACATACAGAATAAATGAAGTGGTGATGTTTTGTGGAAGCAAGCAAACAGCATTATCCGATTCCTTTCATCTAAATGCCTCCAAAATCATACCTTGTGACAACTTGTAATTCTCATTCAAATGAAAGTATGAAAACTTTTCTAATATGCCTATTAATACAATTAGTCTTTTTCAGTTATGACTTAATTTCTTGATTTCTGATACAATGACCATGTTCATATAGCACACAAGACACAACAGAGCACAACTAAAACCCTTAATACAGGGCTGTAACTCCTATTCAAGACAGAATAGAAGTTCTGGTCCTCTACATTTCTTAAATTCTACGTATTTATCCTTTTCACTGATGCATATGGCTGCTCAGAGGTACATTCTCATGGCAGCTGAACACTAATCCCCTTTTGTTTAGAGAAAAGGACTGAAGAGATTAACGTTCCAAAATAAATTTTATTCCCTCTACTGCAAGAAGCATCACCATTTAGTCCTTTGTTACAGTGGAGTTTTAACCTGAAAATATAGTGCTTATGAGTTAGCACACAGTTAGCATGTAAATTGTCATTTGATTAGTCTATGAAACATCTAATTTTTAGATATAATCAAAGATTACTTTTCTGCAGTTTATACCACAAGACACAACAGACCAGAGGTATGTAATTTTACAGTGCTATAAGGAAGCTGCTGAGCACTGACTCTCAACTGTTACAAAGCTAACCTGGTAGAAAGCACTATTTTTAATATACTTGGTCTCATCAATGTGAATTGTGACTACAACTGAGCAAAAGTTTCACCACATTGCAGATAAATAAATAAAGAATATTTCTGACAAAAGGAACCCCTATTTTCCCAAACTTTTCCTCTCACTTGCATGGAAAATGAAATAATTATAGCCACACCTTAGAATCTAGGATATTAGGGTAATGAAAACTGTTTATTTATGTCATAAGATATAGACCACAACGTTGGTCAGTTCTATGGGCTACAAACCTAACACACTGATGATGAGGCAATACAAGTAGCAGGCCAAAGCTTTGGTATAATAAGACATCACAAGTTAAGCATCAAAAGCTGAATTCCAGAAGAAAAACAGGGAAGTCAAGTGCAATTTAGCATAGCCAGCAGAAAATAGCTGTACAATAGAGGTACAAAACTTCTGGAAACAGGTTTTGTACTGCTACTATAACAGGGATGAAAAACAGTATACATTTTACTAGGTTTTCACCTGCAGGAAACTGCAAGAGACAAAACAAACCTTAGCAAATTCATACAGCTTACGTAAACCAAACAGCAGGAGAGAGAGAGAGGTGGAATGAAAAGGGAAAATAGCATTCTTTAAATATTCCAGAAAAAGAAACAGTTCTCAATACGAAAGAAGTTAACGCCTACATTAGAAGAACATGACACCTAACAGAGTCCAATATAGAAAAATCCATGCTTTTTTAACACAATACTTTACCTGTAACTTCAGCAGGAATGAAGAGTCCACAATAAACAAAAGTCTGCTATGATTATAAAACACAAACACTGGATTTTGGATGTGTACAAGCCTTAATAAGGATAGCTAAAGAGGTAGCAGAAATGCTCATGGATTTTTCAAGAGACATTAGACCACCTCAAAGACAGGGCTGCAAATATATTTCTTTGGGAAGAGCTATTAAATAATGTGGAAGGACAATTCATACAGAATCACTTCAGGACCAGCAAGTAACTCCAGACATTCTCCAACAGAACTGCCAGTTTTGATACTTCTAATAAAGGCAGCTTTGTACATGCTGGTTTGAATTGCAACTGTGAATAATAAATCTGGCAGGCTGCTGATACACACATTCGATGGCAAATAATACACTGTGGCACAGTATCTGGAAGCAGTTGCTCTGAAGTCCCAGTTCACAAAACAGCAGCAGCATTAATGAAGTTTTTGGCTGCCCAAAGATACTTACAAACCTGCTAACTATATTTAATTGCATCAGATGAAAGCACTGTGTGTCACTTGAAAGATCAAAACCTAGAATTTAAGATCTTCAAATAAATAGGCTGGTGAGTTGTTTTAATCAGACACTGAAGAATGTAATAAACCATTTCATAAAAGTAGATCAAAGACTGGATCAGTTGTTTTTGGGACTGACTACTGATGACAGCCAATCAAGAACACAGCTAGTATAATGCTATTTACTCAAATTCTCAAAAACTTACACAGTTAAAGAATCGAAAAAGGATGCAGTATATTTTTGTGTTAATGACACATTTCTGGGCAAGACTTCCTGTTAAAAAAAAAGGACTGCAATTTTTAAGAAAATAACTCATACAGAACCAGGTCAAAGAATAAATTGATAGTGTTAAAACGGGATAACAACAATATTGCAAAGCTGACAGACGAAGCAAATAGTAACAGTGAAAACCAGGAATATCTATTTTTTTTTTTTTTTTACGTGTCTATATGCACATAACTGTATTGATATTTTTTTGGTGCAGCAGTGAGCCATTACTGAGGTCTGGCACCCACCTTGACCACACACATAAAACACCAAAAGAGTGGCAAGTCCCAAAGTCAGCATACTGTCAGTTATCTCCAGTGTCTCTGAGTCAGAAGACTGTGGGTTACCTTGGGCAGCTGCCACATTCTAATGAATGATGGACTGTGTGCCTCAGCTTTATAGGAAAGTAGAGGAAAGTGGTCATATGTACGTCACTGAACATCATGGCTGAGCCAGAAAAGTAGTTCAGTCACCTCATGGAGGTCTAGAAGGTGCACTGTATTCGTACAGGAAGTGGTATAACACCCATAGGCACATGTTCACTATGGAGTATCTGTATGTCTACCAGAGGGGTCACTTAGAGCTTATGGTCTATTGATAAGAAAGCAATTCTGGGTACATCCTGTTATGTTGTTTTAATATGATGAAAACTCTTAATCTGCCAAGATGACAATCCATCTTACACTTTTCCTTTTCTCCATGGAACCTCACACTGAATTAAAATTTAAATTTAAAATTTGAATTTAAAATTATTATTTAGGCATGACAAGATGACTTGCCCACCAAATTCAACTACTAGCTAAGTTGTTAATGACAGAAGCTTTTACAACAAGCTTGAGAAAAATCCATAAAATTGCTACAATTTACTGGGCATCTTCTGTATCTTTGAAGGAAGTATACAGCATGAAGTTAGAAAGTTGCAGGCTAACAGACTCTAGATCTAAGGATGAATGACTTGGCAACATAAGGGTACCAAAGTGGGATCAACTAGTCTGAGAGAGCAGAAGAGTTGGTAAATTACTTTTTGTTCCTTCAAAGAGGCAAGTTGGCACTTTCACTCAGTAAACTGCTAAGACCAGTAAAGACGTATGTTACAACAAATTGCAAACTCTCAAAAACCATCTTTAAGCTGTTTACAATACTTTCTGAATTTTTGCAGTAATCTCTTCAGCATAATATTTCATGTACAGTATAAAACCAAATCAACATCGTATCAGGTGTGCAATTCTGTCATTTCAACCTTGTATTTCAATGGCTGAAGACTCTGTACCTCTGAGCCACATTTAGGGCATGTAAAATACATATCAAATAAATAGTGGCTTTTAATACAATAGTAACAAAAAACATGTGAACATCCTATGGTATGAGGCATGGTAGGCCATTCCCCACATAGTGAACATTCTTTGCAGTGAGCTGTTAATGTCTTTTTACTACTGGAAAGACCTGAAATATGTGAGCAGCAAGAAGAAATTTTAAGTTTCAGTTTCTGTACATTTATAAGCGGCAGCAGATAGATCAGAAATTCAGCAAAGCCATGCCATAATAACTCCCTGTTCATGTATTCAAATCCTATTTGACGAACGCTTTGTGGCTTGCAAAAAACTGACCTAATTCCTAGAATGCGTTCTGTTAATGTTGCAAATGTTCCTTTCTGAAGAAAAATCAGAAAATTTAGAAGTCCACAAAATTTAAGAAGTCCAGCTCCAAAGTTAATACAACTCTTAATTTTGCAGAAAGATTGCATTTGACGATTGCTAAATAAATCATAACATCTTTCTTCCAACCATCTTCCACCAACAGTTAAAATCAAATACCATAACTTCTGGTGTTTGCTCAGAGGCTGGTATTTCTCTGTCTGAGATAAGTTATTCTTGTATTGGATATTCAGAATAGCCTGTCCCACAGTTGCGTTCTTGGAGTATATAGTGAATCTCCACAATACAAGCCATAAAAATGCTTTTACTTCTGGTTCAAACTGAGCCAACACCCCTGGTTTAAATCCATGAAAACAGCTGGTAAACTGTGACCACACTAGTTGTTCCAGGGCTTTGTTTAGCTCAAGAGCATCAAGTTGACTTATTCTGAGCACAGGATTCACACTCTTTTCATTGCCAAGGATGGATGCCATTTCTTCACAAAAAAACTTTCTAGGAATAAACACAAATAGATTTTAGTGTAAACAGAGAATTTCCTATTTTTATTCTTATAAAAAAACAACAAACTTGGTTTTATGTAGGCCTACATATCCATATATCTACACCAGCAGTAAATAATAAGTAACAAAAAAGGTTGTTCAGGATGTACATTACCATGCTACTAATAAGCTACAGGTCCTTTCACGAACCTTTACATTAACAGTAAAAAATTTCACCTCAAAAGAAGATATATTGGACTGTTTCTCACAAACAGTAACATTTATATTTAGTTATAGAGAAGTGTTTAGCACCCTGCAGATATTTAGAAAAACTCCACAGATTTAATATTACACTGAATAAATTAAAAACCCTAGTATTTTGCTGGGCATATCTGAAATATTGAATTGGACCTTAAAATAGAAGGCCAGAAACAAGAATTATAACATTATATGGGATTTTTACGGAGAAATAGGGAAAGTGAATTTACTAACCAAGATCTATAAGAGAACAGTGGGTGGATAGAAAATATTGCTATATGAATACTTCACTAGCTGCAGCTGAAAGTAAAAATCTTAGAAATGCTAACAAATTTAAGGATTGCATGCAGAAAAATATGGATAAAATAAGATCGGGATGATAAAACTTGCTAAAAGCAGTGATTAGTTTAGAGAAGAATCATCATATGAGATTAAAAAAATATTCAGCATTCAGACATAAATTATCATACAGTACATCACTAAAGCCTGCATATATTTTCTAGTTTTTTGACAGGTGTGGGATTGTGTTACTTCTTGTATAACAAATTTCCTGGCAAGATGATTAATGTATACTAGCAACTCCAACAACTATGTGTTCTTCTTATTCAAGCATTACAGAGAAAAATACAAATATTTTTTTAAATTGCTTGGTTTAAGTGTTATTGTATTTGGAATTTTGTGACTAAGAAAATAAATGCAATAAATTACAAAAACAAAATGCAGCTAATGCCTTGGTAATGCAAAATTGTGGGGTAACTGATTTTTAGTTCCTTTTGTGCACATAAAAAAAAAACAACAAACCCAAAGTGATTTACAAGTGGTATATTTCAGATACTACGCAATATCTTGCACTTTCTAAACCAGATTCTTTGTGTAACAGACAAGCAAGGGTCAACAGTCTCCTAAACAAAGCACTGAAGAAGGCACTTCAAATCGCTGTTTATAAGAGGAAAACCTGCTATAAAACAAACTTGCTTTGAATGAAAGATGCTGTACAGGACCATATATATGAATGGTTGCTAATGATGCTAAGAAAACAGAACAAAACAAAATAAAAATCCTTCAAAGCAATAACTGTTTGCTGAAACAGAGCGCACCAAAAGTTTTAAAACATGGTATAAAAGAAGGGGAGCTACTGGAGAGGATCCAGCAGAGGGCCACAAGGATTATCAGGGGTCTGGAGCACCTCTTTTACAAGGCGATTGCAGGAGCTGGGCCTGTGTAGTCTAGAGAAGACAGAGGGGATCTCATTTATGCATATAAATATCTCAAAGGCAAGTGCCAGCAAGATGGTGCCAGACTCTTCAGCGGCGCCCAGTGATAGGACAATGGCCATAAACTAAAACTCAAGAAGTTTCACCTGAACATAAGGAAGAGCTTCTTTACATTGAGGGTGGCAGGGCACTGGACCAGGCTGTCCAGGGAGGCTGTGGAGTCTCTGTATACATTCAAAACCTTCCTGGATGTATTCCTCTGGTGGCACTGCTTTGGCAGAGGGGATTGGACTAGATAATCTCCAGAGGTCCCTACCAACCCTAATGATTCTGTGATCATTTGTAGCATTCCTACTGTTTTCCATACCTGGTCATGTCTATAAGGAAAAAATATCATGCAAAGCTAACAGGAAACATGATTTTGTTTTTAATGTATGCTGTACAATAGTAGTTTCCAGTTAACTAAGACTAGCTGCATGGGTAGGGCATACAGTAGCTCCACTCAATTACTTTAAACTCCTCCTTCCTCAGTAGAAAGGAAAATATGGCTGAAGGCAGTTTAAGGCCACCTCCTCTGGACAAAAAACAGCTAATGGGGTTCACTGCACCAACCCATGGTGGTCTGACAAGCCAGCATACAAGGGTATACAAAGGGAGTATGCCCAACTGCCCCCTTCTGTCTTTTCTGTAGTAAGGACTGAAGTGCATGAAGCATGTTTGCTAAGCATTATCTAGTATCAACCCAGTAACTTACCTCTTCCACTTTGTGATAAAAAGGTCAATTCAATCCCTACTGGATCTTGCTGTATTGCTTCAAAAACTCCAGGTCCAGTGACCATTCACCCTCCTACCCCTTATCTTCTCAACTCACTACCATTTAGGAACCGCAGCCTCTGATAACCATCTACTTGGGAACCTGTCACTCATAATCCCTAAACCTCCAGTGTCTTTTTCACTTCTGGTAACACCTCAGTCCCTTCTACTCATTTCACTCCATTCTACTAATTTCCGTTACCCTCCTAGTACTGTTCCATACAATTACCAATACACAACATCGCCTTTCAAAATCCTAAATTTAGCTGAATGGGACACCTTATCAAATATCCAAGACCATTTTCTAACATCAGTTCAACCATCTTTTTTAGCTGACTTCCATTATCCCAGGTGCTATAAAGAACTGCTGTTGTACATTTCTCACAAACAAGGTAGGCAAAATCTGTGCAGAACCTTCTGAAGTTCAAGGAAAATGTATCAAATAGAGAAGATTATGATGGATCATGAAATACACAAGAAAACCCACATACCACTATAGGCTGGGAGCCAGCTGACTACATAACTGCTTTGCAAAAAAGGACCTGGGCATTTTGGTAGGCAGCAAGCTGAACACAAGTCACCAGTGCATCCTTGCAGTAATAATGCCTACTGGAGTGCACTAGCATGCATACAGCTAGCAGACTGAAGGATGTGCTTATTCCCCTCTATTTGGCATTGGTGAGTCTATACTGGGGACACTATGCCCAGTTTTGCCTCTTTTCTATCAATAGAACAAAAGAAACATCAACAAACTAAAGAATCCAGCCACTAAAATCATTAGGGAACCCCAACACCTGATATATGAGAGTTTGAAGGAACTCAGATTGTTCAACCTAAAGGCAGCCAAGAAGCGATCTAATAGTAATATTCCAGAATCTACAGGCTGCAGAGAAGATTAAGTCAAATCTTTCTGTGAGATGCAGTGAAAGAAGAGGCAACTGCTTGTAAGTTGCTGCATGAGGAATTTTAACTGGACATAAGGACACAGGAACAGTTTGTCTAGAGGGACTGTGAAATCTCCATCCTTGGAGATTCTTAAAGCTTGATCACATGATGCCCTTTTCTAGCATTGAATTTATCTTGAATTTTTACAGGAGGATGGAGGGACTAGATGCTTTAAACATCCTGCCCAGAACTTGGAGCTTGACCTTCCCCCAGATTTGTACAAGCCTCATTGTCGAATCTATTTCAATTATGACAATACGTACTTCTTTTATATCCATGATCCTTTATAAAATTATCTGAAAGAAATAACATCAGTGAACTTGAAGAACCAGAGTGGGTTGGAACTTTGTATACAGAACATGGGAACCACTTCTGAGCCAAATTCAGCCACTGTTCATTAACCTTCAGGTTTTTTCAAAAGCCAATTCTCCTTTTTAAAAAAATTAGAATCAACACCATATATACGGCTTAACTGTGACATAGTTTTTAATGCCACTTTTGAATTACCAACTAGCTGATTGATTCAACTTTGAAGTCACTTTTATACAAGCTACATGGAAAAGGAAGAATATCAGACAAAACCTATTAATACAGATGTACTAATTTAACTTAAATTATGCTTATCATATTCCAGTGTAAGCAAAGCCTACCAATTAGGTAAGCATTCTCAATTTAAGCAGTAAAACTAGGCAGTGTTCTGAAGTTCTTTGTTGCCGAGAACACTGAAAGTTTGTCATAGGTCATGGCTGTTAACTGGACCTTGCAAGTTACTTAAAGATTGTATCTATATAGCTTTGATTTTAATGTGTAAGTGTATTGCAGCATGCTAAGTGTCAAATACAGGAATAAGTATGTTGCTATACACTATGCTTACTTCTGAACCGATTTAAGGTTTTACTTCAGTTACAGGGCAGGTACCTACTTCCCATAGACAGACATTAATAAGTAAAGTTTGAAATTTGTATTTTCCTATAGAAAATGTCTGCAAATGTCCTAATGATGTGGATAAACAGCAACTGTTTCTTTGAGAGAAAAGGCCTAAATTCTAATCTGTATTTTGCTATAGTCAGGAATTCTCATTAAACTCTTTACCTCTATGGTGCTCATTTTTTCACATGATAATAAGCAAATGATAATGAGGTTTTCTGTTTTAAAATTACTTCATACAAAATCCTTTCAGAAATTTGTTAGATTTTTCAGGCTTTACTATCTTCACGAACAGTTGTCCCAGGGTCAGAATAAATGAGAACTATTCTGGTTTAAAACTAGGTTATAAACAACCTGTAAATGTCAAAACATTTAGCTTGTTCTTTTAATATTATTTTTGCATTCCATATTCTAGTGAGCTACACAGATTATAAGGAGAATGTTGGTTTTCCTCCATTTTCTGCATTAAATTCTGTTTGTCTTTCCTTGCTCTCTTATTTGGCCTACTTTACATTTTTTAAATTTAAGAGCTCAGAATTGTAGAGCCAGTCATTAAAGAGGCAAATATGAATGATCAGTTAAGGACGCTACCAGGCTTAGCTCATATGATCAGAACTGAACAGTCAAAAATTAGGTGAATATACATAAAACCCCTCTGTGTGATTAACTTCTTACACCAATATCAATATGCCTTGATACCCTCAATTTTACACCATCAAAGGTATCACATAGGAAAAACAAACAAAAAAATTGCCTCCCAGAATAAAACCACACAGAATGCTTCTTAAATAACCTACACTTTGGTGTGGTTTTTCTTTTTTTTACTAAACACTGGTACAGTACACTGTGCAGCAAAAAAATATTATTGGATACCACCAGGCAAAGAGAAATTTCTTCTGGTATATGTTACTGCTGTTATTGAGCATTATACAAATTATGAATTAATATATTTTATTTGGAAACATGTTATTGACAGAAATCTATCAATAGTAATGTAAGTATTGTCAACAGCCTGTCGATATTAATGTAATTATAATTAAGGGGATAACATGGATTTTAGCTATAATACCAAGTAACATCTCCTGCATTGGTGCCATCAATATAAGCATTATTATTGACCTGTTCTGGGACTATTAGTATGAAGTGTATTAACATCAGACATATTTGTCAATGCTTTCTGCCCACAAAAAAATCTACATTTAAATTTACAGGTCTGTAAACTCTGCCTGCAGAAATATACAAATGACACCCTCTAGGGTGTCATTTCTTCCATAGGGCTATTACTGAGTAATCAAGGGGTTTCTACTGTCTCAGTGCTACCACAATTGCATTCCCTACTTTTCTAGCATTCTCATTAGAAGACAGACAGATATATGCAGAAGCTTCAAAATATTTTTAAGCATCATTTGTCAAAACACTTTTGGGGAAACCAAATTATTTTAAGTAAAAAATGAGCTTTTTTCCTTACTGATCTAACTTAAAATTGAATTAAGGATTCAAGAAGTAGCATGCCCATTCACTTCACCGAGTTCATGACTTAACTCTCAGATAATCTCTTCCATGGAACCAAAACATGCAGTTTGAGCACTGTACTTCTGGAGAGATGAAATGGACCACAAGAGACTAACTAATCGCAACTAAGCATGAATGCAGGCTCAAGAATATCTTGACAGATATTTAACTACCAAGAAAGCCAATTCCATACTTTCTCCAGATAAAACACTGGGACAGACTATCACCCTAATAATTGCAAAGAATCTTTTTCTCATATCCAGTCTAAAGCATCCTTATTAGAAATAAAGAAGGGTTTCATTCCACATGAAAAAACAGTAACAGTGGAGAAGAATTTCCAATTTTTTTGCATTTTCTCGATAGGAAAGAGCAGTGAGGCATTCGAGGGGACCAACTTCATATTAATTCACCAAACTAGACAACATCCTCTTCCCTACAATATGCCTGGTATGATCCTCCAGGGAAAAAAAAAAAACGAACAAAAAAACCCTGAACCAACAATAAACACCAACAATCAAAAAACCAAGCAAACCAACCTCACACTTCACTTTTTCTAGGAGCATAGATAGTATTTACCTTGAGGTCGACTATATCCTCAGATCTTTTTCTGTCATTTTTTCTGTCTCAATAATTATTTCCTGTTTTGTATTCATGTATTTGAGTTTTTCCTCTTAAACTCAGTGCTTTGTACTTGCCTGCATTGCTTTAATCTTATTGATTTCAGACTTTCTCTCCAAATTCATCAAAAGTATTCTAGATTCAGATCTTCTGTTCAAAACAAAGAATAAAAAACAAATAAAAAATTTTAGCATCATCAGTAACTTTTGTTAAGTGTGTGTTCTCTTCAATCATCCAACTCATTAATGCCTTTTCATCTTGACAGGGCACTATAGATAATTACTCTGTAATAGCAATTTTTCAACTTGATGCTGATAGTATCAGCATTTAATAGAGACAGTATGGATATTACATTTCCCTAGCTTGCTTATGGAGGATAAAATCTTTACTAAAATCAAGCTGTATTGTAACTAAAGTTTTCCTTTTACTTACTAAGCTTGTCATTCTTTCTAAGAGAAGAAACAGGCTGAGGTTTCTTATGAACAGGTGACATCAAACTATACTGTCTTACAATCTCTCTTCTGCACATTTTTAGATACAAATTAATTGCTAAACTATTTACTCCTGAGTATTTGGAATTGAAACTGACATCTTCAAGAATTCTCTTAACACAAGAGCAGAGATAGAAACACACGCGCACACACACACACAAACCCATTTTGCTGTCTATTTTCACCCTCTGGGACATTAAATAAATAAATAAAACCAGCAGTGCCTAATTCCTCAGTCATTCTAGGATGAATTTTATTAGAATTTGCCATTTGAGCACATTTATATTAAGATTCCTTAGGCTATTTTTTCTGTGATTTGGTTCCACTCTTATTTCCTGCCTAAGATTCATTTTATGAAACTAGCAGGTCACAATATATCTCTTTTATAAAGTATGAAGTAAAGAATCAGCCTTTGAAAATCTGTTACTTGTTCTCCTTTCTTATTTAGTAATAGATCTAGGTAATAGACCTCTCCCTTTGTGCCTCCTCTTACTTAGATTTTTGGACCCTTTCATTGATTCTTTTTTCGTGCTTTGTAAATTGAGACTTACCTTATTCTTCAGAGTCACTGATTCTATTCTTACGTTCCTATGCTATTCATTTACATTCATCGCTAATCATGTTGCATTATTTTTGCCTGGACAACTCTTGATTTTCAGGCCACTAAAGAATTCCTGAGATACATAAAGTCTCTTTAGCATTCATTATTTAGTTTATCATTACAAACTAACTCAAAACAAAAAAACAACAGGACATATATTAAAGACAACCTTTTTTGTTGTTGTTGTTGTTTGGTTTTTTTAGCCTTTTTAATAGACTAGATTCTGCCAAGTCCCAGTATTTATATCTATGGTCCAGGCAGGGGGAAGCAGCACGTGGTGGGTATGCTAGGAATCACACCCTCTCTGGAGAGGGTATCACTAACACACACGTCCTCTTTTCTCTGAAAGTTGCAATGCTTTTGGTATTGCATATATGTTGCCATGCCGGGTGCATGAGAGAAAGCAAGCAAGCCATACCCTCAAAGCTACTATTCCTCCTTTTGCGTTCATAAAGTTAGGGTATCTTTTCATCCATCACAAGTACATGGAAGAGCGGTTGGGTTTTGGTTTTGTTTGTTTGGTTTTGTTTGTTTGTTTTGCTTTTTTTTTTGAGAGGTGTTTTTTTTTCAAGTTGGTTTTGCATTTTGTTTTGGAGAGGTTTTTTGTGAAAGTCTGTTCCATTTAACTGTTCTTTTCAGTTCCTCTCAATAGCAGAGAATATTTCAGATGTCAACTTGAAAACAAACTTTAAAGATAAAAATCAAGTTGTATGTATCTAGTTGATTTTGAAATTTTTCTTTACATAAACTGTTATAATAAACCACAGAAAATGGAAACCAGCTGCTCAAAGCCTCATGTCTTAACATTAATTCTCATCTCTTGCTTGCTCATCAAGTTTAGAGAAAAAGATCCTGAGATCAAAGTCTAACTGGGAGCCCCAACTGTGTTGTCCATAATCACTGTAAAATTAACTTATCATTATATCTTTACCTCAGATAACCTTACAAAAAATTACTGTCTGGATTTCTATATATTTCAGCTAAATACCTATCATTTTGTAAAGACCATAAACTGATTTGGAATAACTACTAACACTAATTGAAAAACCAGCAATACACTGCAATCACATAAAGTATTATTTATTTCTTATATTCCTGGAAGGTAGGACTATTTCTAAAAACAAAGGAAAACATCGAATGACTGTGTAACGAAACAACAGATTTAAGATTTTTACTACGGAGGCTAAGTAAGCAAAAATTCCAGAATCCTAAATGCTATAATTACATTTATTGTCCAAAGACCGAGTACAAGACAAAGACACATTCAAATCACCAATTGCTTTCCAACTTTAACTCATTAAGATTAGATTTTATAAAATGATATACAAGAGGTTAGCTACGGCTGAATGCCTGGAGAGAGCAAGAAAAAGTAAGGATAGCTCATTGATTTATCTTCCATAAACTACCTGCCAGAGTCAAAATATTAGGGCTTCAAGTTACAAAATCAAAACCAGCTCAGAAGAGCCGGAATTGATACAACAGTAATAAAGAGCAGTAGGAAAGGGCTGCACTGTTAGAGGATGTACATCAGTCATTTCTGTCAGTATTTGATGGAAAATGAAAATCATGCGTCAGTGTAATATATTCTCTCGATGAATGCTAGCAACCAAGACTATTACTGGCCACTGGTAAAGATATGCTGAATGCTGAGAGCAACCACTGACTTCAGAAAAATTTGTGATCCGTCAGCACTCTTAAAAAACAGATTATCAAATGCAAACAACGAGATCTGACAGATTCATTACTGCATAACTAATATTTAAAGTGCTACATTGTAAAATTTTGTGATGTTAAATTTAAGGCGACAAAAGCTCAAAGTACATTTGCATTCCTTGTAGCGTAAAATCCAGATAATGTCATTCTACCAACCTTTTAAGTATGGCCCTAATTTTCATTTATTAGAACAGATAGGAAGAATAGCATGCAACATGTAACAATTTCTACATTGAATCGCTATTATTCTTCATCCCACATCCCATTCCTCTTTTTCCTCTCATTTCCTTTTTGACACCCCTCTCTTAGTACATCAAATTTCAAATTCAGTGCTATAGATGTCAGTTCTGCTTGTAAATTCCCATTCTCTGCTGTACTAAATGAAATATAACTGCTGTTCCTTTTAATTAAATCAATGATAAAAGAATCCCAAACCTTAAAAAAAACAAAACCAAAACAAAAACTGTATTGTAACTTAAGACTTTCCAAAAGCCATGGTTCAAAAAAATCCCTTGAACATAAGATGAAGGGTCAACATATATATATATAGGCTCTAACATCTATAAGACCCAATGTCAACTCTTTTTCTTTAGAGCTAAGTACCTGGAGAAGTGCCTTACATTTACTGTTGCCGAATCAAAATGGTGCAGGACTCTGCTGTTTAACAGAGTTGCGATTGTGATGGTTAACTAGGAGGGCATAGCCCCTTGGAAGGAAGGGAAAATATTTCTGACTAAACCAGTACCAGGATGTGTAAGAGCATGGGAAAGATAAGGATCCTTTGTGCTACAAATGTAGGTCTCAACTGTTGATGATCACATAAGCAGATGCCAGGGAGACCCCTGCATTTGAAGAGATTTTGGTTATGAGGAGGATATGAAATTGATACATGGATGGATAACAAAGTTATATTGCATTACATGTGTAAAAGTGAAAAGGATGTAAGCTTAGTAGATTTGCCATCCTGTGTGTAAAGCAGGTGAAACATCACATGGTGGCATAGGTATGCATCTCAGTTTCAGAACGGTTCAAAGACAGGACATGAATGCATGGTTATGGGCCCTATGGACAATTAAAGCCTTAGCTCTTCAATTGCTGGTTACTTTTACCTGAAAAGTTGGCTTTATACCTTGTGACATAGGTAATATCTGTTTTTCACTGTAGTAAGGGCACTCTGTCTTTCATAGCCTTATTTATCAAGCACTGGGTCAACTGCTATTTTATGCATCTTTTCCATGCTCCTATCTTTCTTCCATTCAACACTACCAAAAGGGAAAGGGGTGAGGGAGAAGTAAACTAACTTAAATTCCCATTTCGCAGCTCTGTGTTTCTGTTCTTCTCCCACCTGTCTGATCCATATGAACAGATCACTAGACTGGTGTGGAGATTACAGGAAGAAGATTGGGAAGATACGTAGAAGGGATTCAGAACCAATGCTTGTTCCATGTACTCTGGTACAATTTACCACAGATGACAGAACTCTGAAATTTTGCATTAAACACCTTAAGAAGCTGATCATTTGCAAACAAGAGACACTGCCCAGATTTTATTCCACCTTTCTGTTTACATACATATGCATAAGAACTGCACAGTCATGAATATTCAGCAATATGCAAGTGTTAACAATGGTGATCCAAATACTGCACTGCAGCAACATAATGTCCTTTAACCTTTTCTTAAAAATTCTTCTTAGATGAGAAAGTTAAAATCTGTCCTGAATGCACAAATAACTCTTAACTTCTGTCCACATCTGTACCAAAATGAGAACCATATGTAAAAGCAACGCTGTTACAGACTGTATGTAGCTATATGTTACAGCCAAGAAGGCCCCATATCAATAAAAAGATAAGCCTGTTCACTATCATTTTTAAGTTTGGACCCTGTATTATATGGCCAAACTTATGAATAATTTGATCTAATTAAAATCAAGAACTCTCAGCTGGTGGAAGGGTAAAGAACAGTACTCTACCTGACATACATGTTTCATTTATTCAGCTTGTGTTCTATATGAATATGAGCTCATGTAATTTCCGACAATAAATGTCATTCCCTCCCATCTTCCTTCAACTATGTATTGCCACCTTTTCACACAGACTAGCACCAAAATTCATTTGACCTTCTACTGGACTGTTCTTGCATTTTGAACTGGCAGGAAATAAGCCTGTTTAAATTTGCTTTTCTGTTGATTTAGTACACAAACAGGTCAGCAAAACATCAGGTAAGATGCATGCAGAACCATTACGAGGAGCATCAGGGCCAGTGAAAGCAGGAAGTCATGAAACTAGCTTCCTTTGAATCTCAGCATCACACTCTTGCATCCACCACCAGTCAATAGAAAGACAGAAACCCAAGCTCTTCATTTGACTAGAACTGTTCTTATGGTCTTCAAACCCAACATGCTGAATGTGCAAAGATAGTATCACCGTAACACTGTAAATACAAATAATGAAACTTTTGGCTAACTTTAAAAACTGAAAAGAAAAAAAAAAGAAATCTTTGCTCAAGTCTGATGTAGGACTCATGCAGACTGGCAAGTGTGAGGCTACTTTGTTTAAATAAGTAATGCTATGTGATTCCTCTCCACTCTTACCTTTTTGATATCACAGTATCACAGTATGCTAGAGATTGGAAGGGACCTAGAAAGATCATCTAGTCCAATCCCCCTGCCGGAGCAGGAACACCTAGATAATGTTACACAGGAATGTGTCCAGGCGGGTTTTGAATGTCTCCAGGGAAGGAGACTCCACAACCTCCCTGGGCAGCCTGTTCCAGTGTTCCGTCACCCGCACTGAGAAGTTTCTTCTGAAGTTTAAGTGGAACCTCTATGTGTTCCAGTTTGTACCCATTACCCCTTGTCCTATCATTGTTTGCCACTGAGTAGAGCCTGGCTCCATCCTCGTGACACTCCCCCTTTATATATTTATAGACACTTATAAGGTCACCCCTCAGTCTCCTCCAAACTATAGAGACCCAGCTCCCTCAGTCTTTCCTCATAAGGGAGATGCTCCACTCCCTTAATCATCTTCATTGCCCTGCACTGGACTCTCTCCAGCAGGTCCCTGTCCTTCTTGAACTGAGGGGCCCAGAACTGGACACAATATTCCAGATGCGGTCTCACCAGGGCAGAGTAGAGGGGAAGGAGGACCTCTCTCGACCTACTAACCACCGCCCTTCTAATACACCCCAGGATGCCATTGGCCTTCTTAGCCACAAGGGCACAGTGTTGGCTCATGGTCATCCTGTCGTCCACTGGGACCCCCAGGTCCCTCTCCCCTACACTGCTCTCTAACAGGTCGTTCCTCAACCTATACTGGGGTTGTTCCTGCCCAGATGCAGGACTCTACACTTTCCCTTGTTATATTTCATCAAGTTATTCCCTGCCCAACTCTCCAGCCTGTCCAGGTCTCGCTGGATGGCAGCACAGCCTTCTGGCATGTCAGCCACTCCTCCCAGCTTAGTGTCATCAGCAAACTTGCTGATAGTACACTCAATTCCCTCATCTAAATCATTGATGAATATATTAAATAATACCGGTCCCAGTACTGACCCTTGAGGCACTCCACTAGTTACAGGCCTCCAACTAGACTCAGCCCCATAGACTACAACTCTCTGGCTTCTCTCCTTCAGCCAGTTCGCAGTCCACCTCACTACCTGATCATCCAGTCCACACTTCCTCAATTTAGCCGTGAGGATGCTGTGGGAGACTGTGTCAAATGCTTTGCTGAAGTCAAGGTAGACCACATCCACTGCTCTGCCATCATCCATCCACCGTGTTATTTCCTCATAAAAGGCTAAGAGATTGGTCAAACATGATTTCCCCTTGGTGAAAAAATGCTGACTGCCCCTCATAACCCTCTTATCCTTGATATGCCTTAAGATGGCACCAAGGATAAGGTGTTCCATCACTTTCCCAGGGATGGAGGTGAGGCTGACCGGTCTATAGTTACCTGGGTCCTCCTTCTTGCCCTTTTTGAAGACTGGAGTGACATTTGCTTTCCTCCAGTCCTCAGGCACCTCTCCCGTTTCCCAAGACTTGGTAAAGATGATGGAGAGTGGTCTAGCAATGACTTCCGCCATTTCCCTCAGCACCCGCGGGTGCATCCCATCTGGACCCATGGATTTATGGATGTCCAGATTGCTCAACTGGTCTCTAACCCATTCTTCATCGACTAAGGCAAACCGCTCTGTTGACCTGACTTCATCTAAGGTCTCAGGGGTACAGGGCTCTTCAGGACTGCCTGCAGCAGAGTAGACAGAGACAAGGAAGGCATTCAGTAACTCTGCCATCTCTGTATCTTCTGTCACCAGGGCACCCATCCCGTTCATCAGTGGGCCTACATTGCCTCTGGTGTTAGTTTTGTCTGCCATGTATTTGAAAAAGCTCTTTTTGCTGTCCTTGACCCTTCTCGCCAGGTTTAATTCTAAGGATGCCTTAGTCCTCCTAGCTGCCTTCCTACATCCTCTAGCAGCAGCCTTATATTATATGATTGTACTTTGAAATATTTGGCATACACAGTGACTAATAGGGATCCTGGGAAAATTAGATGTGCTCAGTGTCCCCAAATCTTAACAGTTTTATTACTTGGTAATTATGGTAACTTTAAGCACACAAGGAAAGACTGTTAGGCTTTCACCCCACTCCCTTCAATCCTATAACTTCATTAGCATTTTACAATCCACTGGCACAGCTGCACACACGTATTACAAGTAACAGTTTAGAAAAGGGATAATAATTTCCTTACTAGGCAACCTTAGCTGTACACTGTTCAGCTTCTACAATCCCTCTGCGATTCCAACATCAATTCCCCTTCATAATTTAGTTATGCCCCACAGTGTTATGGTCCTTTATTAATTTCTTTTGCAGGAAAAGTTCCTTTCCCCTTGTCAGCCCCCTTCTCTGATATCTTTTGTCAGCTCCTCTGCTTATAGAATTAACAATATTATTTTTTAATAATACTATTATTTTATGTATTTTTCAAGTCCTCTTCAAATTTAAGTTTGAATTATTTCCTTTCTTTTCCAATCCACTTCCAGTATCAGCAAAAATAGGCATAGTGGAGAACAGCAGTGGCAGAGAGTATTTTTAGAAAGATTGTTCCCAGGAAGCTGATACAAATGCAATTAATATTAGGAGTGATTCAGCTTATTTCTGAAGGCCAAAAAATTACATAGGTCTTCGCAGGTAAAGGAGGAAGTCCTCAGATCCAGTCATAGTCAACCTCAATTCCAGAGCTGCACGACTGCCATAATTCCTCCCTCTTCCCACACGATGGGTTTGTCCTCAAAGTTGGGCTTTTTTTCTCAGAATTTTTACTCTTTCTCTGAAAAACCTGCATTTAGTTTTCTTTTTCAAAAGGCCTGAAGTAATCTGACTTCCAAATTTCCTGCATTCTACCTCTAAACAAACATCTCCTACTCCCCAAAACCCACTACCAGTATTTCTGAGAGAAAAATGTTACAAAGAGATAGCACCCTTCCTGTTCTCCTGCTGAAGATTTTTTGTAAAGTTTGGATATGAACTGAAAATGCTTGTAAATGCAGATCAGATGCATGGCTGCAAGAACCATTTAGGTCGTCTGAGAAGCTACAGGACAGAACCTGCTACCTTCTTTGTCCATAAGCAGCACAAGCCGACTCCTGAGCCTGCAACTTTTTAGTACAACGCACATTCTTTAAATCTGCTGCTTTTAACTTTATTACTTAAATAGAGGAAGTGTTGTGGAGTAGCTGGTGTTGAGAGCAAACTAGCTAGTTAAGAAGAGTTGTAGCATCACACGCTTTCTCTTCCTTCACTGTAGGAAAACGTATATATTCTAATCAGGTCTCAAAAAAAAAAAAAAAAAAAAAAAGACCCAAACCTACAATAATATTCCCCCCCCAAAAAAAGACCCCCAACCAACAAACAAAAAAACCCCACACAACAAAAACACCAAATAAAACTACCTTCTGCTCCCCCACAAAACCAACCAACCAAAAACAAACCAAACCCAAACCTGAACCCCTAAACATAAGCATCCTGCTTGAAAACACCATACTGAAGTAACCCTCTACTTTAGTCCAAGAGATGTAATAAGTTGTAAGGGCTGTCATCATTGACTGCAGCAGCAATACAGTGAGTTTGAGTCTATTACCATTTTTAGTCATACAGAACTTGGCATCATGCACGTTGGAAATTTAAATTCACTCTCTGTATGCTTTAAAAAATTGTGTGAAGTCAGATGTTGCTCCTGGAAAGTTAACATCTGGAAATCAGACCTTGCTAGAGAAATTTACATTAGGGTACTCTAGCAAAAGACTGATTTTAATTGAAAAAATCATCATCTTCTAATGCACAAGTTATATGCAAGCGCAAACACATCTTTTTCATATTTTGTATAAATTGTTCAGCTTAGTATACACTAAACATATGTATAGAACTAATACACGTAGAGGATATATATATCTCTATATAATCTGAAGGACCAATAGACACTTCACAATATTTATAGAATGGAGTTGGTTGTGATTTAGAGAAAAACATGCTTCTCTTGAAGCTTGCCAGCAAAGGGGTCTTTTTTTGAAGTCACTCTGAAGTAGTACAGAGCAGCTTCACTGTCTGAATTTCCTAAAGTATGTGTGTGAAGTCCACTGGCAGGTTACCAAATACTGCTTGTGTATTTACTGCAAACTAAGGAAAACAAAAAAAAGAGAAAACTCCAGAGCTGTCACCCAACCCCCCTTTTTATTCTTATAAATGTGATAACAGAGACAAGTAGAAAGGAATCAGTGTGTTACTGTAAGCTCCTGAAGTACAATCCCCCCTGCTCAAGAAGGGCCATCTGAAGCCAAGTGCCCAGAAGCATTCCAGATGGCTTTTGAATATCTCCAAGGACAGAAACTCCACAGCATCTTTGGTCAATCCATGCCCATGCTTGGTCATTCTCTCAGTGAAAACGTGTTTCCTGATGTTCAGAGCTTCCTGTGTTTCAGCATGTGCCCATTGCCTCTGGTGGTGTCACTGTGCAGCATCGAAAAGAGCCCAGCTCCATCCTCTTTGCACAGGACTGGAAAGAGCCCAGCTCCATCCTCTTTGCACAGCACTGGAAAGAGCCCAGCTCCATCCTCTCTGCACCCCCCTTGCAGGTATTCATATACATTAATAAGACACCCCTCCACCCTCAGCCTTTGCTTCTCCAGGCTGAACAGTCCCAGCTTTCACAGCTTTCTCTCACAGGAGTCACGCTCCAATTCCTTAATCAACTTTGTGGCCCTGTGCCAGGCTTTCCAGTCCTCATGTATACTGTGGAGCACAGAACTGAACACAGTACTCCAGACATGGCCTCAGCACTGCTGGATAAAGCACGAGGATTCTTAACAACCTCCCTTGACCTGCTGGCAACATTCCTCCTAATGCAGCGCAGGTTACAGTTAGCCTACTCTGCTACAAGGACACACTGCTGGCTCATTTTCAAGTTGGTATCCAGAAGGGCCCCCAAGGCCTTTTCTCCAATGTTTCTCCAACAACTACTTTACAGACCACTGCCACCCAGCAGATACCAGGGCACAGGGCTGATCCTCCCCAGGTACAAAAGTTTTTACTTTCCCTTCTTGGAACTTCAGGAAGCTCCTGACAGACTATTTATCCAGCCTGTTGAGGTCCCTCTGGATGGCAGCACGACACTCTGACCTATCAGTCACTCCTCCCAGTTTAATCCCATCAGCAAACTTGCCCAGATTTCACTCTGCCCCCTCACCCAGATAATTAACTGTCCTGGATTCAGCAGTAGCAGTCATTTTTTCTCCTTCTTAGTAGCTGGTGCAGTGCTGCGTTTTTGACTTTTAGCCTGGGAACAGCACGGATAACACCAATGTTTTTAGTTGCTGCTCTGTAATGTTTAGTCTGACCAAGGACTTTCTGAGTCTCGTGCTCTGCCAGGGAGGAGGGGAAGCCGGGACGAAGCAGAGACAGGACACCTGGCCCAAACTAACCAAAGAGGTATTTCATACCACAGCACGTCATGCCCACTATAGAAACTGGGGGCGGTTACCTGGAAGGGCTAGATCACTGCTCAGGTTGGGCTGGGTATCAGTCAGCAAGTGGTTCTCTTCCCTTGTTATTTCCCTTATCATTATTATTGGTGGCAGCAGTAGTGATCTGTGTTATACCTTAGTTACTGGACTGTTCTTATCTCAACCCGTGGGAGTTACATTCTTTTGATTCTCCTCCCCATCCCTCCAGGAGCTGGGGAAAGAAGCGGGGAAGTAAGAGAAGGGCTGCGTGGTTTCTGGGTTGCCATCTGGGCTTAAACCGTGACATTAACGAAGATATTAAGCAGCATTCAACTCAGTCCTGACCCCTGGAGTGCACTGCTACCTCCTAGCCTATCACTAGACTTTGCACCACTGATCACCACTCCTGGGCCCGGCTAGTTTCATACTGACCTCAGTGTTAGCTCACCCAGGCCATACTTCACCAGCTTCTCTATGAGGATGTCCTAAGAGACTTATCCTGTGGAACTCTTCCAAGCAGAACCATGCAGAGGCCAGAGTCTGATCTCCTGAAGTCCAAAGCAATGATCTTGCTTTCTAATACTTAAGCCAGGCTCTCAGAGAAGGCAGGTACTAATATCAGTAACTGACTAAATCAGAAATAGATTATGTTAGTTTCTGCCAGGGACCATACAGCTTAAAGGAGATGTGAGCTAAACTGTAACCAACATGCTGAACTTCTTTTTTAATAAAATATTACCTAGAAAGTCTTAAAAAAAAACACCCCCTCTGCCCAAAAGACATTAAATATCTAAAAAGTTTTAGAAAGTCATGTGTTAAAAATAATCTAACAAATATACCTTATTCTTCAGTTAGACTGATGCTTATCCAGAATGAGCTTATTGGCAAGATATGAAGAACATTTCTTATAAAATACAGTGCCATCTTTCAATTCAAAAGCTTATTAATTTTTTTCATATTATCTTATTTTTCTTATTATTGCTAGAGCACACTTACAAGCTAATTTAATAGTTATGTTTATGCCTAAATCTTATCAGTTAGCATTAGCTGGACATATTTTTTTTTCCTCTTTTTGTTAGATCTTCTTGATTCCTGTTCTTACTGAATAAACATAGCAACTGCAAGTGCAACAGTGCTTAGTTTGCCTTCCCCCCCCCCCCCCCCCAAAGTAGGCCATTATAACCAATACAGAAATAAAGCACAAGGTTAATAGTAATAAGTACTTATAACAGCAAATTGTTGAGTGATTTGTCTACTGTTTAATTTGCTGCTAGGGTTCCTTCAGAAATCTGTTAAACTACTTCTTTTCCCCACACTCTCTCTAAACCTCAAAGCTTTGAAATTACTTTCCAATTGTTTTAAACATATGAAAAGATATTTCCATACTCTCCCCTTTTTCTTTTTTAAAACTAATTTAATGTGTTTTCTGTGTTGTTTTTTTTTTCTTTTGAAATATATGCTTCATTACTGTATACGTAATACACAGTATATATACTGGACTTAGACATTGCTCTTTATCCCTTGATTATTTCCCGCTTGAGTCATTTATGTTACAATATATATTTTGTATTGACAGTATGTAGCTGTAAACTTGTTTCCTTCCATCCCAAATATTCTCTGGGTAGCAGTCTTTGGCAATTTTCAGAACAGCCACTTTAAAGGAATATGTAAGATTAAACAGAGGAGATCAAATGTCTTTCTTGACTTGGATCAGAGCATTTGATGTCAAAGCATAAATGGAGGTCCTCGGATTAGTTAGAGTGCCCAAAACTATCACAGTACAGAAATTACCTTCCCCATTCTATTCTATGAAGGATCTAACAAGGTCTTTATATACTATCAATACGTGTTTGCAAGTTTTGAGTTTTATTTAGTTCATTACAAGAACATTTACTTCCTACATGCCATGAATCACAGTATCAAAACCTGTGAGTCACTACTGCTCTAAAAAAAAAATAAAATTATACCTACAGTCTTGGGGTGTGAGGAATAATAAAGGAATCTAATAGGAAAACACACAGAAGTAAACCTCCCTCCCAAATCTAAACACCTTCCTTGAACAAATCAGACATTTCATTTATCTAGCTTAGTCCTTAACAATCCACTAACATGAACCATACCATGAAGCACACCACTCCAGCCTTTTAATCAGTGGATGGATTCATAACAGATCTGAAGGTCCATTGCCTTATAAACTAAATTTTTTAAAAACAAATTCAGAGGATGATATTTTATATGCTTGTACTGCTGTTCCAAGAGTTCCAAGGGTAACTATGACAGACTTAAGCATCACCTGACTCGAATACACATAAGTTCATCAGTATTAGAAATGCCCAATTTTAATTATTTACTCAGTTATACCAACATGAAAAGTTTCACTAAAGCTTCCATGGGAACTGACTTAATTGGTGAAAAGGTTGATCTCAACAAACAAACAGAAGTTTGAACAGAGGCAGGCCTAGAAGTTAAAAGGACTTACAGAGGCAAAACTTGAAGCAAAGTAATTTCAGCTGCCTTCGCCCCAAGCTTTAAACTGAAAGATGGCAGATTTATATTAGCTATTAGGAAGAAGTTCTTTACTGTGAGGGTGGTGAGGCATTGGAACAAGTTGCACAGAGAAGTTATGGCTGCTCATCCCTGGCAGTTTTCAAGGCCAGACTGGATGGGGCTTTGAGCAACCCGGTCTAGTAGAAGGTGTCCCTGCCTATGGCAGGGGAGTTGGAACTAGATAAGCTTTAAGGTTCCCTTCCGACCCAAACCATTCCACAATTCTGCATTCAATAAACACACTCAGTTCTTACTTCAAAATCTGCAAATATATATTCATATAACATTGGGGGTTGGGCGTTAATATATAAACACTGTCATTTATTATTTCATTTATTATCAATTATAAAAATGCCCAAACAGCCAATGTCCTTCAACCTCCCACAATACAATCTAGGTTGGTAGGCAAGAAAGAGGATGTAAGCTTAAGATGACTGCAAAGCCTTCATAGACAATAGTACTAAATGTGTTCCACTTTCCAGTTCACTGACTCTATCAGCTACTTAACAATATGAAAAAAAAAAAAAAGCATCATGGTAATATATTGCAAGCGATAAGCTATTAAAATATTAACACTTTTAAAAATAAAAATAATAATGCTTTCTGAAGAATGTTTGCACAGGCCAACTTCTGACAATTTTTAGTAATAAAAGTAATATCTGATTTATCCAAAAGATGAAAAATTACTTTAAAACATTACTGCTGTGTATAGGATAGCAAAACATTGGAAGGAGGATGGACATCCAGGAAGTGAAAAGCAAACTGCTGATGAGTTGAAACAGAAGCAAAAGAAGTTTTGTAGAAGAAAGCACCGATAAAATAGATCTTCATAAAGAGTAACAATAGTGTCAGTCTTAAAGTGAAAACTGTTGCTGAACTGAATATTCATGATAGCTTAAAATAAATTACACAAGAAACTGCTAACTTCCAGTAAAATCAAACAAATGGCTAAATATATTGACATCAGATTTTACTACAATCTGGCTATACTTCATATATGACATGGGCAAATACTTATCTTTTACCGATACATGAAAGATGATACAAGATATACATGCATACATGTAGGGATCAATAGTAATACACAGTGCTGTGGTTTTCATTATGGACTATATCATAAGCAGAATTCACCCCTCTACCAAAACATGTTGGCCATTCAGACTAGAACTAGATTAATTTTGTAGCAAATGGTTTGATACACTCATAAGCTACACAGAAGTGGATTAACGAAAACAGACAGGAGGTGCTGTCACCTGTATCAGGCCGTACCTATAGGAAACTGTCAGCTACAGCAGCCAGTCATAGGAAAAACCTTTGGAAGCCCGTAAACGGCTCACTCCCCCAACTGCCATCAGAGTAACAGTTCAGATTAAAACTTACTAGAACATTATGCCCTATCCTGTCTGCGAAGCACTTCACCTGGCTGGTGTAGCTGACATCCTCCCTTACCTTACCCCTGGCCCTAGCTGCAGTCCTGCAGTCTCTTGGTGTGGTGAAGCACTCAGCGGGACTTCAGAGGGACTTAAGGAACCGAGACGCTCAGGGAAGGCGTGGGGCGCAACAAAACTGTTTGTGAGCAGGGCCAGTACCAGCGCCCAGAGCCGACTCAGGAAGATCAGCCCGCCGGCCCTGCAGGCACGCCGCCGCGCCACAGCAGACCGACTCGAGTCCGCGGGAGCTGCCTGGCCGGACTCCGCCGAGGGCCGCAGTTCCAGCAGCACAGCGGCAGCTGTCTGGCCGGGCAGGCCAGCAGCAACCGCACCTCCTCCCGCCCCGTGCACCGACTGACCTGCGCCGCCACCGGGCCCAGGCCGCCAGGCCTCTGCAGAGGTAACGGGTACGAGTTCCCGCTTCGAGCCTCCTAGTGAAGGCCTGCACGGAGGGCGCCTCTTCGGGCAGCCTCGAGAACCCACCCAGCAGCCCCTCGGCTGCGATCGCCAGCCTACTGGCACTATCCCGCCAGCAGACCCTGCCAGGTCATAGAGCTACCTCCTGCTCCCTAGAGCGGCTGCAGCATAAACAGCTGTTAGCACAGGTAACCGCCTAGAGCGGCTCTGCAGGAAGTACTCTGGGAGCCAGCGATGACGCGCCAGAAGAACTCCCCGCACCGTGTCCGTGCCCGGGTGAACCCTGGGGCTCTTTGATTGACGGGCAGTAAAGCCAGTCAGCGGCGCTGGTGAGGAGCCAATGGGAGAGACAGGAGGGGGCGTTGACTCGGGGCTGAGTATGGCGAACGGGCTGAGGCCGAGGGGTTTGGTGGGGTGTGGGTGGTTTCTGGGTGGTTTTCGGTCTCTGAGAGCGGTTCGGAGTCCCGGTGGAAGTGGAGCTGCAGTTTCGCTAGTGCTGCAGTTTCGCTAGTGCGAGTGCTTCAGCTCGGCAAGAGCTAGCAGCGGCTTCTGCTCTGCTCTGCTCTGCTCTGCTCTGCTCGGCCGGCCGGCCGGCCGTACGGCGGTGGAGGGACTTCCGACTCGGGATGGGGCGGTCACCGAGGGTGGTACGGGGCAGCGAGGCCGAGCAGCCTGGGGTTGAGGATAGCCTAGGGCAGTGAGGGGTTTCAGTAGCGTTTCCTGACAGGATTCGTAGGGCTGTGAGAGGAGAAACTGAATAGACTGTAAGTACTGCAGGCCCGTATTTCTCCAGCAGCTTCAGAGCTGTTTGAGGCGTGGTTGATCGTTTGGTGCCTGGCGTTAGTGACAGCCAAGTTCTCCCTCACGGGTCTGGGAGTGTTTAGGTGTCTCAGGAGGTATTATTTGAATGTATTACGCAGTTGAGGAAGGTTGCATTGGAAAGCTGGTTATTATAGTTCTAGGAAGCAAATAAAGGTAACTTTCTAAGATTTTACTGTATGAACAGATTGAGAGGCATCTACATTGTTAATTAAATATAAAAGATGCTCAGCTAGTGATTTATTTCCAAACAGTAACTATGTTTACTCGTTGTTCGTGAATACAGGTTTACATATGACATTAAGGGTCCTAATTCTAAGTATACCTTGCTGAGATTATGCTAAGGAGGCTGGTGGAGTGGGGGGATTCCATGGGCATGTATTGGTGGATTTTATGCTACTTTTTTTGTGACTCAGACCCAGGAAATTAGCTACCACTCTGGACTACTTGTGGTGTCACAAAACAGGATGGAGCCCTTTGTGAATGTTATGATCTTGAAAGAACAGTTTTGTTGAATATTTACATGTAATTTTCCACAATGGCAAAGCATCTTCAAAACAGTGCCTAACTGTTAACAATGAGTAAGTAATTCCTCTTTTAGAGCTGTTTGAAGTGGATAAGTCTAATTCATATAGCTGATTCCACAAAATGGGGATTACATCTTTTATATGGAAACTTCATTGTAAGCAAAACAAGTTTACCTTTTGAGCTAGGATGGCTCTTCTGATTCACAGAAAGACATTGTAGTGGAAAGGTTATGACCACTAATCAAGGAAAGACTGTCACACTCAAATGTTTAGATAGCCTACCATGTACCTCTGTGGTATTTGCAGTGATTTTTGCTTTGAAGCAAAACCACATGATAATTTATTTCTGCTGAGGTGCAATTTAATTGAATCATGGAATTCATTTTCTGTTATTTATTATCATTTCATGTTTGAATTAGAAACAAAAACACTTCCTTGTGCAGGGCACTGTGAAGAGCTATATCAGCATTTAAAAACCTTGGGAAGTGAGAACCTGTGTGACATGAGCATAGAGAGAAAGGCAATAGAGGGCCAGTAACTGAAGACTGAAGCAATGTGTTGCTTCTTTTCTGAGGTTGATACTGTTGTGACTGTCTCTGGAGCCACACTTCCTAGGTTACAGTTTGCTCCCCAGCCTCTTGCCTGTGTTTTGGCCTGATGCTCCAGATGCAGCTGACCATCTGTCACAGGGCTCTGAACAAAAGCTTGCAATGCTAAGTTGTCAATGCTTGGAATACTTACAAACCCTGTAACAGGAAGTGTAACTGGGGAGTGCTGAACAAGTCTCACATGCAGAATAAGTTTTGACAGGATTTCTGAACATGAGTTTCAGAATAGTTTGTGAGTAACTCATGATGAAGCCGCCTTTCCTCATTCATTCCAGTACCTGAAAGAAACAGTAAACAAATAGGGGTAGTTAGTATCTGAAGTTTGTCCTTGCTTGTGTACTCATCTGACACATTTCCTCTTGCTGTTCCTTTTGCTGTGTTTATGAGGAGATCATCTGGACCCCATGCCGCTGAGAAATCTCTTTGTCCTTCAGGACTCAGTGTGAACAAAGATGACAAATTCATTGCTGATCAGATCACTTTTACAGACTGGATAGCCTCAACTTTTTCTAAGATGGAAAAGAGCGTGCTTGCTTAAACTATACTACAGTGGTGAAAAAAAGGAGTTTTTAGATATGCAGAATGAAATGACTTGCAAAGCAGGGCTACCTTTCTCTTTGGAAAAATTTAATGCCCCTTCCTCCCTGGAAGCAGTGCTTGGATTGTTGTGGTTCGCTGGTGATTCAATAATCAAAATCTTATTTGTAGTTGTCGTGGTTTAAACCCAGTCAGGTAACTTGTTCACTCACTCCCAGTGAGTGGTGCCGAGCTGACAACAATCGAGGTCCATGTCCCCCCCCCCCCCACTCCCGGAGGAACGGGGAGGAGGATCGAAAAAGTGCAACTCCTACGGGTTGAGACAAGAACAGTCCAGCAACCAGTGTACACAAATCACCACCGCTACTATCAACTACAACAATGGTAAGGGAAAATAACAAGGGAAGAGAATACGATACCACCGGCCAAGAAAACGAGTTCCACCCGGAAGCCCGTGTCCTTCCGGGTAACTCCCAGTCACCCCCCACCCCGGCCATGACGTGCTGTGGTATGGAATACCTCCCTGGCTAGCCTGGGTCAGGCGCCCCGTCTCTGCTTCCTCCCGGCTTCCCCTCCTCCCTGGCAGAGCATGAGCCTCACAAAGTCCTTGGTCAGGGTAAACATCACTTAGCAACAACTGAAAACATCGACTTCACCAACACTGTTCTCAGGCTGGAAGTCAAAACACAGCACTGCACCAGCTACCACAAAGGAAAAAAAAACATGACTGCTACTGCTGAACCCAGGACAGTAGTGTCTTTGTAGCAGACTGCACATATGGGGAATTTAGTCACTGCAGTTAATATTCTTGAAGCTGAAAACTGCAGCTAAGGGACTGTAATATGAAGAGTGGGGGATGGAAGAAAAAAGCTAGAGTATACCTTTGTCCAAGGTTTTCATTTGTGTCTAACCTTTCTGATCATCTCTATCCTTCTAATTCTTTCAGGAGATGATAGAAAAATGTCCTCTCTGACTACAGAAAAGCACTCTCAAATTTCCATACCACTACTTGAAATGTGGTGATGCTTTTAAAGCAGACATTTTCCATGGCCTTAACTGCTCACAGGTCTATCCTAAACCCGAAGTAGCCACTGTGCATACCTAGCAAGTACTGTTCATAAACATTTTTATAATGTTTGACCTTAAGAGTGACCTGAAGATTAATGGATATGTTGTATCAGTTTTAATGGGTCTCTTCTCCCTTGGATGCACACATGTGACTCCCATTAGCCTTAATGGGGGTTATATGTGTGCCTAGAGGTTAGACAAGATCTCTAAAGGTGCTGTTATGCTCTGTTGTATTAACGATTTCATAATTGCTGAGGTGCTGCACCTTTGCATTGAAAGCAAACTAATTAAATTGGTCTAGGATAAATTGGCATGCTAACATACCTGGCACGTATATGTGTTTTCCTGTGAGTCCCTCAGTACACAGAGGCAGAGGCCAAATCAAGTGTGGAATTTAAATTTTAACTGTCAGTTATCTTCCTTTTTAGTTTGTCCTTTTTTAATTCCAGAACAATTTCATGAATTTGATTCCTGAGAAAGATGATTGTCCATGCCAATACAGAAGAAGAAGCTGAAAGTGGTATTTTATTTTATCATTAAAGCATGTATTGAGAAAAAACACTGAATTGGTTCTTATTTTTGATGTTCCAAATCATGCACTTTGAAAAAGGCAGTTAGGTCTAGAGGATTAACATGAAGCTTGATGTTGAATTTTAATTATGGCTTTGTTACTCATTTCTTCCAAGTGCCTTTAGACAAAGCACTTCACCTTTCTTTGATTTCTTGGTGTGTAAAATATCTGCTTGTTTCTTAGTGTTGTAGACATAAATTAATATCTGTTCTCCACTTTGAAATGTTAAGATTGTTACATCCAGCTGTATGCTGGCATAATCATGACAGCACAAGAAGAGAAAAAAATCATAGTACCTACCGGGTACAGCCAGCAGAAGCTCTGGTGGAGATGCACATCTGTTGAAAGAACTGATTCTATTCCATAGTTTATGGTGCATAAAGCAGTGCACGGGTACTGAAAATTCTGGTATTTTTTTTTTGTGGAAGAATTGTACACTAGGCGGTTTACACTTTATAGACATTATACATTTTTATCAATCAAAATAATTATTAAATTTGATTGTCACTGTGAAAATTAGTGTACTGTATTCCATGACGTTTGAAAATCAACCACGGTATAGTCTTCTTTGAAAAAATAAACTTAGAAACAGAATGGATCTTAATACTTACATTCTGGAGGAAAAGAAGGTTTTACCATGTTATGTGGTAACCTTCCCATTTTTTTTTATTTTTTTATTTATTTTTATTTTGTCAAATTAAGTCATATTATATAAATTGTCATATAAATTCAGTTCTGCAATTCAGTTTTGCTTCAGAAGAATTTAGATTTTCTTTTTTCCAGCATAACTATGTTTATATTATTTTTGACAGTATAATAGTTGACAGAGTAATTTATTCTATCTGCCATATTTTAAGGGTGATTGAATACTGTAGCAGGTTATCCAGATTGGTTGTAGAGTCTCTGTCCATGGAAATAGTTAAAACTCAACTGGATACAACTCTTTAACAATCTGCTTTGAATCAGGGGTTGGATGAGACAATCTCCAGAGTTCTGTTCCAACCTCGGTCACCACATGATCTATAATTTGTGTAGTTACTTTGCTGACACTTTTTATTGTAGACCAGCTTTCAAGTATCAATTCAAATATTTGAAATGGTACTTGAGATTGAGTAGTTTTTATCCCTATCTTAAATTAAAAAGCACAGAAACAGAAACAATTAGCATGAAATGTTTGGATGCATGGAATGTTATAAGCCTGGACAGTTGAATACATACAACACACTGTGCTGAGTAAATTACAGTTTTCTCAGAGTGGAAAAGGTAGAGGTATGTAAGATGCCTAATTTTTAGTCTCTGACATACTGCATAAGTAAATATTGCAGTAAATGTTGGAATTGCATTAATTGCCTGTTTAATTTTTATCTGTAAACTCTTGATTGCCTTACAAATTCCTTTTATATCAAGTATCCATACTTTTAACATAGTGAAATAGTCCTTATAAGAGATTTTGAGAAATAATAGTTAAGTTTTAATGGAGTCAGAAATAATAGTTACATTTTATCTGAGTCTTATTAAAATTAGGTGGCTTACTGTGAAGTTAAAGTGTTGAAGCTGAGAACAAAAACAAGGTATTGGGATCTTTTTCAAGTTATAGCCAGATTTTGAAAATTACTGGTTGGTAATTCTGTACATAATCTACTTCTAACTCTCATATCCTGAGGTTTGCCAGCTGTTTACTTCAGATGTGTATAAAGGTAGCTGGATTGGTAAGATAAAGCATGAGCTTGCATTTTAGCCTCTCTGTTTCATAGTCACATATCTTCATTAACAGTTACAAGCTTTAGTTACAAGCTTTAGTCTTCTGAAAACTGGTATGATTTAGTCATTGCCCCCCTTTTCTTTGACTGTAGGTGTTACTGAAACACTTCAAGTGGAAAACAGACTGATGATACCATCTCAATAGCAATTCGTTTGAACTTGCCCCAAGTGGAAAAGAGATTGGTGATATCATCTCAATAGCAATTTGTTTGAACTTGCCCCCAGAGCTCTTGAGGATTTTAGGATCTTGTCAATCATTAGGTAGTATTCTGTAAAGTTGTGTATGCCAAGTATATTAAAAATCACTGATTATACCCATGAAAAATTCTGCTGCATTGCATATGCCCAAATAATTGTAAGTCTGCTAATAAATCACTCTAGATTTATGATTCCTATATGAAATGACTAAAGAAAAAAAATATTACATTGGAAGCCTAACATTGCTTTTGGTAACCTGTACTTTTATTAACTGTGCTTTCACACTTCCAAGAATGGAAGAAAATGGGTGGTTAAATTTATTAGTGGTCTGCCAAGAGATTGATTTGATGTTCTTTCTCTAACATGCATTGAACCCAGGTACAAAAAATTAATGTGTTAATGCAAAAATTGCAGATGTCAGTGTGTGTATGGGAATGTGCTAAAAAGGGCCAGAGCTTGTCTTGACTTACTGTTTTGGTTATTGTTCTGGGTTGGTCTTTTGTTTGTTTGTGGGGTTTCTTTCAATAATCAAATTTAAATTTCAACTGTCCATGTTATTTTTATTCAGCTTTGCAGTGGGACAAGAAACAGAGTCCAACTGCATTCTTTTATGAGTGAATACTTTGTCCCATTCACTTCACTTTTTGGCTAATATCACAGAAAAATGCTGTAGGAATTCAGCTGCTTTTTAGCTCAATTTTCATAAGCCACAGTTACTCGTAGCTAGGATAAAAGGACTAATCTGGTTCTGAATGAGAGTATGTGGTGGATAAAGAGGACTATTTTGGGGGGGTTGTAGGGCACATAATTATTTCATCACCCTGGTACAAAATTCTCAAATTATGGCTTATTTCAGATTACTGGAGATTATTGCCAAATATTTCTTTCTTTGGCATGTAGTGAAAGCTAAATTTCATTTGACTGTTCATGTACTTATATATGCAGAATCATCTATGTTATGCAGATGCCTAAAAGCACAAGGAGAACTGGATTTGAGAGGAAACCTGTGTTGTATTCCTATATCACCATCAATTTAGATCACATTGGTATCACATTAGAATAATGTTTTACAGCCTCTGCCAATTTAGAAATCAAATTGATGCTAGATTTGTATAGAACAACACATTTGACTGACAGAAAAGGCTGTTGTAGATGGATGTGATGTTCTATCCTTGTATAACAAGAGTTTTGACTGACAGTTTAACAATAGTACAATTTCTATCCCATATATTCTAAATTATTATAGTGCAAAACATTTTTGCACTTGCTGTATATAGGTAACACGTGCACTTTTTGTGTAATAACATTAAAAAAGAGAGGATTTCTTTTATATCTTAAAGATAACGACAATTAATGAAGGCTCTGTATGACACTTATAAGCAGTGTCAAGGACTGCTATTGTGGTGCATGGTAATGTAAAAACTATTGGAATGCTTAGCTCCCAGTGAAGGATCAGCATAACTCTTGACACATCTTGTATGGTGGATGAAATAAATCTTGGAGAGCAATAGAAATATTTCTTAAACTGAAGAGTACCCTTTTTGTTTTATAATCCCTCTTTTCAGCTCTGCAGTTCTTCGTATCACTCCAAAATACAGTTTTAATCTGAAAAGTAACTGTTTAAAATGGTACCTATTAATGCAACAGCTTTGCTTTCTATGCTTTGCAGTCAGTATTTTTCTGTTCTGAGACCTAAGATTCTTCTTCAGAACCATAGCTAGATAAGGAAGGTACACAGTTCTTATTTGGGTATCTCTCATTTTCTTTAGGGAAGATGATCATTTGGTAAGTATCCTTCTCATTTTATGATTTCTACTTCAAATTCTTGGCATCCTTTGTCCCTTTAGGTCTTTGCAGCACTATTTACACTAACTACACTAATTCTCAAAGAACAGGACCCCCTACTTTGTGTAGGTTTTCACAAGAGCTGGGACACTATAGTATGTCTACATAATATTTGATGTTAGTTCAAAAATAAACATTAAAATCTAAACTTCTCTGTAAGCTTCAGTTTCATGTTGCATGCGACTGAGACAGAAGGTATGTTCTTTCATGATCTTCCCAATGAAAAATAATATAAAAATATTGAATAAAAAAGTTGGACCACATTTAGCAAAACAGGTCTCTCTTTGATTATCTAGACTGGAAAAACATGCCAAATACAATGATTACTTTAACATTTTTTTTTTAATTGGCTTATTGTGAAGGATATGTTTCTTAAATGGCTTTGTATTTCCTAAGGGAATTAAATAGATTATTCTTTTCACTTCATTATGTATGATCAGAGAGATCTTGGTATCTCAGGTTTACTCAGTAAGATTTTATTTTTCTTTTGGTGGATAAATTCAGTATATGTTTTATCCAACAGCAGGAATATTTATTGGCTTGCAACAGTGGTGGTGATATTTCCTGCAAAGCACGAAAAAGATCTTTAAAAAAATATTTATCTTGTTATTGGCAGTGTCACCTCAACTCTTGTCAGTTTTAGGTGTAATACCAGTGCTTCTCCACCAGTGATTTATGACATGAAGGAAGGCATAAAAGTAATTTGAGAAATAATATTATCCAGTTAGAAAATTATCACTCAGAAAAATTGTAGTTTTATCAATATAAACTGTTAAGGTTTTAAGTAAAGTCAACTAAAAAAAACCCCACCTTCATGGTATGGAATTATATTGATGTTCACATAGTTCATTGTGATGATATGAACAATCTGCTACTTAATTTGAGAGAGTACTAATGATCATCATCAACAGGGGGGCCAAATTCTAGAGTTTGTTAGAGCATGTGCTTCACTGAACACTGAAAACTTGAGATTGTAAACTCAGACTGAGTTCTAGTTTCTAAGCAGGATGTATTGGTACAGAATTGCATCTACCGCCTCTCAGCTGACCACATCTGGTGTGTCCATTTTGTTTAATACAACTTTTCTTTCCTGGGCATCTTTCCTCATGTTGCTTAACCCATATCTTCACCTTACTTTCTGTCCTGACTTTGCTCTTTGCCATTTGTGAGCAAATACAGGTCTAAAAAATGGTCTCATTTTACTTTCAATCCTGCTGTTTGTTGGGTTTGGTGTTTGGTTAGTTTTTTTTTGTTTTGTTTTTGGTTTGTTTGTTTTTTTTTGTTTCTTTTTTTTTGTTTGTTTGTTTTTGGTCTTTTTTTTTTTTTGTTTGCTTGTTTGTTGATTGGTTTGGGTTTTTTTTTTGTGACCCTTTGTATCATTGTTTCAGTAGCTGTTGTCTGTCTAATCTACTTAATTGTCTTTAGTTTTTCTTCCCTCTTTTATGTTTCTCTTCTGTGAAGTCTCAGTTCTCAATTAGTGAAGGAACAAAAGACACAGAAGGAAATGTTCCCTTGCTGTCTGTTTGTGTCTTTGGCTTTGTAACAGCCTGGAACAGAGGCAATTACAAAGGGCTGGATTAGCTCCTTCATCTCCAGCTTGGAGAATACTCAGTAGAGATGATTTTTTAAGGAGACTTTTGCTTTTCAGATGAACTTTCTGCTGAGCATATGAAAAATACTGTTTGCAGAGATACACAACTTGGCCAGTGGTCGAGAATTTCTGCAGGGTTCATGAAAGCAGTGTTGAGATAGGTTTGAAATAAGGCATATGGGATGAACTTTCTGTTAAACTGTGATGAGGTTTATGCTTTTAAGCAAAACATTTCCTCACTTTTAATAAGGAGAAAGCATTTCCTGTGTACTTCACTTTTGAAGTGTGTGCAGCATTTCTCTTGACATCTATATGTGTACTTCTTTCTTTGGTATAACAAAAATAAAAAGTGCAGTCTGGGACAAGCATAAGAACATGCCAGACAACAAGTAAGGATTTGTCACTTGCAGAGTTGAAATGCTATGGTTTAGAATTCAGCACAGTGTGATGTCTTTAAACATTAGCTGTACAGTAAACACCACTTATAAGTAGGTGCAAGGGAAACGTACACATTTGTAAAGTTACCTTATTTTTTCCAATTAAAAAAAAAAAAAGTCGTTAGCAGAGACATTTCTGCTCAGAATGAAGACCTGATTCTAGAGTCTCATAGATATTTAATTTGCCAGATAGCGTAATGAAAGCATGTTAATAGCTTTTTCAATAAGTTAATAGCTTTCAAGTTCATACTAATTAGTTTGTTAAAATATTCTATTGGTAAAATACTTCCTTTTTTTTTTTTTTCCTCTCCAATAGAAGTGACAAATGTAGCACAGTTTTATAGGGACCATCTTGCCAATGGTAAGGGCAGAATGATAAGTAGTATTAAAATTGTTATAAAAAAATAATTAGTGAATGATTAAGGAAGCTGCCATAATTGGCATCAAAGATAACTTTCTGTCATTTTACAGTGAAATCTGAAAGAGTGTAGGAGTGGGTCTTGAAGAGAAACTGAGTGCTCTTGGGAACAAGGATGTGAAGGCAAGCTTCTCATGGTGATATACTTGGTCCCAGGTGCCCTAGATTCCTGACTGCCTACAGTGGCAGCTGCAGGAGAGTGAGTGCTACCCCATTCTTTGCCCATCCTTGGTGGCTAGAGCACCATGAAATTAAAGAGTAATTCTTCATGTTGAGAAGATAATCTCTCATTTTCCATGTTAATTCTCTATTGTTAGAATAGTGCAATACTTTATTTAGTGAGAATAATGAAGTATGTTTTCTTTTGAGTTCTGTTGGGGGTTTTCATGTTTGTTTCTGGTTTTGTTTGTTTTGACTTTTTTTTGTGTTGTACGTCACCGACATCCTGTCTCTTTAAATTGCAGGGTTTTGTTACCTTCCTCTTTCTTTGACATCTTTTAGTAGTATCCTCCAATCTCTAGGGCATTCTAAGCAGCACCTCTTATATCCTTATACATTTGGTCTCATATCTTTTTGAATCCCACTGCAATTTTTCACATTTCTTTCTCATGTCCTTTTGAAAACTGTCCTGGGTTCACCAGTAGCAGTTATTTTTCTTTTTAGCTGGTGCTACTGGGTTTTGACTTTCAGCCTGGGAACAGTGCTGATAACACTGATGTTTGTAGTTGTTGCTAAGTAATGTTTACTCTGACCAAGGACTTTCTGAGTCTCATGCTCTGCCAGGGAGGAGGGGAAGTCGAGAGGAAGCAGAGACAGGACACCTGACCCAAACTAGCCAGAGGTATTCCATACCACAGCACGTTATGTCCGGTATATAAACTGGGGGCAGTTACCTGGAAGGGTTAGATTGCTACTCAAGTTGGGCTGGGTATCGGTTGGCAGGTGGTGAGCAGTTGTATTCTCTTCCCTTGTTATTTTCCTTATCGTTATTATTATTGGTGGTAGCAGTAGTGGTTTGTGTTATACCTTAGTTACTGGGGCTGTTCTTATCTCCATCCGTGGAAGTCACATTCTTCCAATTCTCCTACCCATCCCTCTGGGACTGGGGGGAGGAAGGGAAGGAGTGAGCAAGTGGCTGTGTGGTTCTGTGTTGCCGTCTGGGCTTAAACCATGACAAAAACATATGCTTGTAGTACCTTCAGTTTCCTTTTGCTTCTGTTACCTAGGCAAAAAGCATCATGTGCTCTGGCTTATTCCAAATAAAGCTTGTGCTTACTCAAAAGAGTGCATGTATTGCATGGCCTGGTGGCTGTTGTCAAAGTAAGTAACATCCAAAGTCTCCCTGTTTCACCATCAGCAGGGAATTACTAGAGATTATTCCAACCTTTCTTTCTCCTGGCCCTGCTCATTTACTGGGTACAACAGCTGTAACACCTTTGGAAACTCAGCCACTGGTAGAACTATGTCATTGGATTAAAATTTAAGGTAGTAATAGTAAAACAATCTAGATTTGGGGAAATTTACTTGAGATAATTTATTGTGAACTGATGTGATTCTCTGATCACTGTTCTGAGTGTTGAGAAGAAGAAAATGACAAGCAATTAGACACACACTTACATAAACATCTGAGCCCCTGTTCCCCCAGTCCAATTGAGGTTGTTTTGCCCTGAGTTGTACTCAGTCCACGCAAACATCTTTGGTATGGTGATGGGCAACTGGGAGGTTAAGGTGTTTTATGTGGTAGTTCGTCTGCTAATCCATGTCAGTGGTTCCTTTGTGGATCATCTGTAAGCAACATCCCCTCAGGGGTGTCGCTGCCCTGCTGTGGTTTGCCCACTGTCACAGCCCCTTGGGCATGTCCGTGCTGCCTTTTGGGTTGGAGTGCCCCATCCCCACCAAGTGTGTTTCCAGCCCCTGCACCTGCCTCTGTCTGCCTTAAATATGTCTGAGCAGGAATGTTGTGTGCTTCTTTGGTAGACAGAAGGTTTTCCCACCATTTTTATCTCATTTGGGAAAGGCTGTAGCAAAATTTGACTGGCATATGGCAGTTCATGACCTCCTCCAATGCAGGTCTAGTGCAGCTCCTGCTACTTAAAGCCTATAAAACATGCATATTTGTAGCCAAGAAAAAGAAGATGAATAAATAAACAGGTAACATATGTGTACCTTTTGTTTCCATACAAAACTTTGGAGATAAAGGGAGGGCATTTCCTCTGCTGTTTGGTTTTTGGTGGTTTTGGTTTGTTTTTTTTGTAGAAGGCAAGATATTTGCATTATGTTTCATGGGATGAGTGAGATGGAAGGAAGAATATTTTCAGTGAACTTTAGTCTTATGTAGGCATCTAATAAGAATGTTCCTTTAAGAGTGTTATTAGATAGGAAAGACCAGCACAGAAATTACATTAGAGGTCCTGTCTGTCTTATATTTTTAATTAGTAGTTTTCTATCTTACCGTACAGCTGTTATAATTCCTAATTAAGCAATTAACTGGACTTGCTGGGGAAAAAAAAATAGAAAATTTGAAACTTACATCTGGTTTACAGTCCCTAGGAATATGAAGAGCTGGTCAACATGTGAATTTTCTTGTTAAAATTCCAGCTTTCTGTTCATTCAGACTTCTCTCAAATGGCCTACTGTATTCTGACTAATGTAACACTTCAGGAAATGTCCTTGCTCTCTCTGAATGGAGTGTCTCATTTTTACATTGCTTACAACTGTTTAGGTCACTTTGCTTTTATATTTTTATCCTAATAGCCTTTTTCTTCTTGTTCTGTAAAATAATTTCCTGCTTCCATACTTTCTTGAAAGTATGTCTTTCTGTTGCTCATCATAAAGCTTCAGCATTTTTACAGAGATCTTCAAGCATAACTGTATAAGTATCAGTTTTATGTGAAAACTGGTTTGGTCAAACATGCTATTCTTTTAGCTCACTTGTGGGTAATTTATAGAATCCATTGTTTACTTTAAACTATGTTGTTGTTTTGCGAAGGAGGTGAAATCCTGTTCCTGTGGGCAAAAGGATGGAGCTATAGAAAGTTATAAATACTGTATTTTCACTGTGCGTTAGAAAAATAATTTTACTTCCTGTCTTTGTGGCAGTTATGCGTTTATGGAAGGAGATGAATGAGGCAAAGATGTTTGCGTAGCAAACAGGGTTAGAATTGTACAAGGAGTTAAAATTTGTCTTGGTAAGCTTCCAAAAGCTATACTCTAAAGGAAGCAGTGTTGTTAGTATGTTACAGAACCTTTAACCTGTAGTTCAGTCTAAACTTCTAATAAAAGAAAGAAAGCTTGCCCTTTTCCTCAGGAGTTCCTTGAGGCAGTATTTCAAACATTTTGAGTCTGTTTAGTTGGTTTTATTTCAATACATATTAACTTACATGAGCATGTTTATTATGAAAATTTGTAAAAAAAAGTTGTGAAATAATTTTGAAAGATGAAGAGCACATTAGTGTTTTAACTCATGGTAAACACCAAAATTTTGAATGAGGTGATCCCTTCTTAATGTAATGGGCTTAATTTTTCTTTTATTTTCAATTCATGTGCAAATAAGACTATTTCAGTTCTGTTCAGTTTTGCTATCAGAGTTTTGTTTCAAACAGCTGAATGTTTTAAACAGATCCAGTGGTGAAGTTCCTTAGTCTGATGGTATGTTTTTGAAAGCAGACTATATAACTAAGGCAAGATAATTTTTCCAGCTTTATGGTTGCTTGTTATTCTGTCTCCTCCTGTGTTCAGTGTATATTTTTTGCCTATAAGTTTCTCCATAAGCTTTGTGTTTACTAATTCTCCAAAATACATTCTAAATTGGGTTAATATTATCTTCCTTAGCCCACCATGACTGAGAGAAACTAGAAAGCTGCTTTATAGAAGTTGGTTAAGAAAAGAGTTAATTAAAACTTACAGCAAACCTAGAGATTTCTGATAGCAGGTTCTCACATCTGGTAAAAAGCTAAGCAGTTTGTTGCATGGTAGGTGAAGTTAGGCAGAGTTAGATAAGATTTAATATAGTCAGGGTAGTTAACCAATGGAACAAATAATATGGGAATATGATGGACTCTTTAGATCCTGGAGTCTTTTCAATTGGAATTGGAGGTTATTTAATGCAATAAACTGTTGCTTTGGCAGGAGTTTATACATTTAATTTGGAATGGTACAGTTCTGTTTGCCGTATTCATGACATGAGCATGGATGATCATAACATTTTTCATAGCCTTAGGTTCCATAAACACACAATTTGAACTCTTACCCATGTGAGAAAGAGCAAAGTACGGGATTAGCAAGGAAGGTAAAGGAAGAACACAGTAGACCTGAACATGAATGAAACTGTGACAGAAGATTTGTCATTAATTTATTAGACATCTATTCAGAATGATGTGCCAAAGGTACGGAACTCAGCTAATGGAAGATGTTCACATTGAAAATAGAAAGTGAGAGGGAATTTTAAAAAAGTATCTGCACCTTGCAATAAAAATGTAAGTAACCTATGAGCAGCATGCTACTAATGAAGTTTGTTTATTATTTGGAATGAAACTAGTGTTTCTGTACAGTGTTCTAATATGCTATGTAAATATGCTAGGTGATTTAGTTCTAGCTCAGTTGTCTCTAACATTGACACTGCGTTGCATGGCATCTGTGTGTCCTTGAATTTGCAGTTGGTTTTCTTGGACAGATTTTATTTTTGAGGAATTTCTCCTGTTTGTGTAAAGAAGAAATGTCAAATGTAAATGCATTTTGATTTATTTTGGAGCAACTACATTAAAATTTTCCTAGGGAATTCTTGATTTTCACTAGAGTTCCTTAGTTTCTGAAAGGATTTTATTCAGCTGCTTCATATAGTATCCTTTGTGCCTATATTGTCTCTGACAGACAAATTAGTTTTAATTACTGCTGGTCAAGTCAACAAAAAAAAGAATATTCAGCTAAAAATCATGCCAGCGTTAGTACTTATGACTCTGCCTCTCATATTTTGGCTTGTGTGCAGGTGGAAGATGTATAGAGTACTGGAACTGTTAACCATACCTGTTTTATCTTTTTAGAGGAAAAAGGTTTGATCACGAATGTAAGATGAACATGAATGTAAGATGAACTTCAGTATCTCTTCAGCCCCTTTAGTATGTCTTTCTCTAATAACATTGGTGCTAAGTACTGGCGTCATTGAACAGTTTCATCTTCCTGTGTCATTCTTCTATGCTGAGAAAGAGAGAAATGGTCCTGTCCTCTTTGGTATTCATTTCATTCTCCTGAAATGGAAACCAGTGAGGAAGGCAGTAGAGATTAGAGGCAGCCATCCAAGCCCTTGAAGAGTAAGCAACTGTTAGTTGCAAGAAGGAGCATCTTCTCAAACAGCCACTTCCTCCTCTTGAAGGCAGTGGGAGTTGATAGTTGGCCAAGTCTTGCAGCTTCTCAATCATGTATACATAAGCATAAAGCAAAATGTTAATATGGGATAATGGGTGGGTTTAGAACAGTCCTGTAAAAAAAAAAAAAATATATATATATAAGTTTGTCCTGGGTTCAGCAGCAGCAGTCATTTTTCTCCTTCATGGCAGCTGGTGCAGTGCTGTGTTTTGACTTCCAGCCTGGGAACAGTGCTGGTGATACCGATGTTTTCAGTTGTTGCTAAGTGATGTTTACCCTGACCAAGGACTTTGTGAGGCTCATGCTCTGCCAGGGAGGAGGGGAAGCCAGGAGGAAGCAGAGACGGGGCACCTGACTCAGGCTAGCCAGGGAGGTATTCCATACCACAGCATGTCACCCGAAGGACACGGGCTTCTGGGTCAGACTCATTTCTTGGCCGGTGGTATTGTATTCTCTTCCCTTGTTATTTTCTCTTATCATTGTTGTCATTGGTGGTAGCGGTGATGATTTGTGTTGTACATTGGTTGCTGGACTATTCTTGTCTCAACCTGTAGGAGTTGCACTTTCGATTCTCCTCCCTGTTCCTCCGGGAGCAGGGAAGGGGTCAGCCCCGGGGCGCGGTGGGGTGGGCCTCGATTGCTCTCAGCCCGGCACCACTCACTGGGAGTGAGTGAACAAGCTGTCTGGCTAGGGTTTAAACCACGACAAAGTTCTTGACTGGTGTTTGCATACCTCTACATTTAATTGTAATGCGATTTCCACAGATGAAACTTTCAAAATTAAGAACTAAAAAATCAGGAGCCTAAAAAGTAATTGAAATATCATGATCAGGCAAATTGTTCTTCATCTGAAACAAATTTTATCATGCTTATGAATTACTAGATAGAATATGCTATCCATATGTCATATCATTTGTTAGTTTTTAGCTCTAAGCTTTGTGTTGTATAAATTCTAGCTGAGCTGACAAATAGCGTATCACTCTTGGGCATGTCTGATGTTTCTACCCTGGACCCATTTTCTAGAGCTATAGGACACAGGTTTGTCAGTGGATGGGGAGAGCTGGAACTGCACTAAAGCTAGTGTTGATGCATGTGTTGATCTGTGTAAGTTTAAAGTTAGATCTGTGAAATGAGTCATATTCTGATGTCAAAAGATATTTCTTTTTACTTATTTTTAATTTTGTTGGTAATTGTTTTAGCACAGTTTACTTAGTGATATCCAGTGCTTGCCTTCAGGGCTGCTTAATACTTTCTCCACATAGTGACAAGATGCACATCTATCAGTTGTTTATGTTTTTTGCCACTAAGGTGTTGTAATGTCGGGGAAGAGAGAATGTTGGCAATGGATTTGGGAAGATAGTGAACCACATAAACAAACAGTTCACCTGCTTAAACCTGAAGTCTGGAAAATATAACTTGTAAAAAATGTTGAAAAAAAGCCACAACCCCAAAACTTTTTCTTAGGTTCCTCCTTTTAAAGAACAGATAGCTTAAATAATCAAAGTTAAAAATCTAATTTAAACTTTAAATGTATTTTGAATTTGATAGTTAACTTATATAAGTAACATACGTATATTCATCTTCTTATATGGATACATTATTTCTGTGATTTATACTTGTAATTCAGGATGTAACAATGAGGTATCATCAGAGATTGTGTCTCTATGAAACAAAATCAAGAGTGGAGAATAAGGGACTATACAGCATGATATTTTTATTTTTTAGTGTTAAAACCAGGCATGACTAGTATATTTATTATAATTTCTATGTTTAAAATTACATTTGTTGTTCTTCCTAATATGCTAAAAATAAGCAGTTGTCAACAAGTACTTAATCTTATTTATGCAGAGCCACAGACTTTCCGCTACATGTTGCCATATGTTGTAAGAAGTTAAATATGTATTTTCTTGTTTTACTCATCTTTTGCAAGCCATCATTACCATATTACATGGTGCTTCTGTCAGAATGATTTCTAGAGAACACAACTAGCAGCATGCAATAACTGGGAATTAGTACTGTTAAAAAGCAACATCGCAATTATTTTGCTTTCTTTTACTCTTCAAAAGTGGTAATATAGAAAAGATAAATTAAGCCAGTACATTTTGGATTTTAATTTTTGTTTGGTTTTAGTTTGTTTGATATTTTTATAGCAATTTGGTTTCGTAAACTTCTCATTGTTTTCATGCAGATTTTCTACCCATGTTGTTTTTAGGACAATCATAAGATTTATTTAGGAGTTCTGATGTCTCTCTCTCTCTCTCTCTCTAATTCAAACATGACAGTAAAGATAACATCATTGTGTACCTCTTTTGTAAATAATATTAACTTGAGGTCTTGTTCTGGATTTTTTCACTTCTCACAGGTCTCATATTTTAGATATTTTTTCAAAACATTATTTTTTTAAGCTTTCAAATGGAAATAGGAAATACCTTTAGCAATTTCTGTTAGATATACATGATATATATATGTAATTAAGTTGAATATTTTAGGTATTCAGTTAAATGAGCAATACTGATCAGAAATTTTTTTGGTGCTTTGCACTGTATGAGAGGAATATTTAACATTACCTTATACTTACAGTGAAAACAGTGTTTTGAGATGCATAAAAATATCCCTGTTCTAAAAATGTGGAATTTAGTTCAGATACAAGAAAGACCATGGCTATACAGGGAAATAAATTATATTATGTGTAAAGAAGTTGGAAGTACATGTGCCACATGAAGACTTCTGTGCACTATGCCAGGAAAGGATCTAAGTTGGCCTATGCTAACAGGTTAATTCTCCCTCTGTGAATATAAAAGCAAGCAAAGTGGAAAAAAAAATTAAAAAAAATGTTAACATTGCTCTAAAGAGTAAAAAATTATTTTTGAAATTTTACCTGCTCTACAGACAATAAAATCATTACTTGATTTGACAGTACTTAATTCAATATTTTGAAAACTTTTCAAAGTAAAGCTTTTATATTTAGGAAATTGAAAGCAATCAGCTCAAAATCTACAGATTTTAAATTATTAAATTAGATGTAGTTCAAAACAAGTAAATATTTTAGATATTCTTAATATGGCATGTTCCTTTTAATGAACAATAAAATAGAGCAATCATGGGAATAACAGGGCCCTTAAACACAAACATTTAAAGTACACCTCTGGCTAAATGAAAAGGCAAACCCCAGAATCTTTCAGGTATTCATGAAGATGTGACTGTGATCTGACAACTCTGCTCCTTTTTTCAAAGTTGTAAAGGTTCATGTGCAGGATAGAAATGTCTGAAAGTCTTTTTCCAACTTTATCAAACTTGTGCTCAGAAGAACATTTACTTGTAATTGTGAAACCTGATGTTTTTTCTCCATTATAAAAACACAATAGCTGTCCCTGAGCAAAGAATGCTTTTTCTGATTTTTCTAAATTTAAGTAATACTGTGGTTTATGGAGCTATAGAAAAGAACTTCAGGGGAAAATTCTGTGATAATGACTGTACTCCCTTTTCCCTGCTGCTTCTTACAGTATTTAAATAAGACTTGTAAACAGCCTAGAATTGAATTGAGTGGTGAGAGTAAGACATAGTTAGATACTGCTTAGATTATTGTTGTAGCTGAAAAAAGCTCTCACAATATACAGCTTTAGAAAACTGGGTTGAGATTTTACGGAATTATTTTTCTTGAGTTTCTGATATGTGCATATTTTACAACAGGATTTAACAAATGCTGATTTCACAAATACAATTCATCAGAAGCAATGAGGTGAGCTGCATAACATTTTGAAGCTGTTTGCATTCTACTAATAGTACCCTTTTATGAATGGTACAGACTAGCACAGCTTGAGAACCACTGGTGTGAAAGAAATTACATGGTTGGGCCTCAGAATTATTTCTTTTCCTTGTTGTTGATCTTGCTATGAACATTTTCATTCCTGAGTAGGATTTGCTCTGCTAGTCTTAAATGATGAGTAAAGAAAGAGTGGGAGCTTTGGAACCAAACCATTTGGCACTAGAGCAATGTGAAGATTGCTCAATGTGTGGATTGAGGACATAAGACAATTACGGAATAATAGACATTACAGATGGAAAAAGAGCTCTTAGGTCATCCAGTCTGTCTCCTTAAAAATTCAGAACTATTCCCTACATAATATTTTCCAACATTTTGTCCAGCTTGGTTTTTAAATATCTCAAATGATGCAGATTCCACTACTTCCCTTGGTATGCTTTTGTACTGCTTTGCAGCACTTACTGTCAAGTAATTTTTCATGATACTCAACTGCAGTTTTTCTTTACTTATTTTTTAATTACTTGTGTCATTTATTTTTCTTTTCAAAGTAATTCTTTAAAATTCTAAAAGTCATATAAATATTATGTGTGATCATTTGAGTCACACTGGCTGTCTGTGATGCCTGCTATTCCTCTGCAGTGAAATAGCACAGTTTTAATTTTCAAATGTTTTTCTGTACATATCAATATTGCTGTATTTCTAATCACTTCCACTGGCATGCTAAGTACACTTAGTTACCTAAACTTACTTATCAGTGCATGTGAGCGCCTCTTCATAGTGAACTTCTGCCATTTCCTGGTGGACCAATGAACTGTTAGAAATATTTTGAGTGTGTTGGTATGGACCTCTGTTCATGGTTTCTATGTTATTTCAAAGATGCATGTGACAACAGAGCAAAGAGAAGATGTAGTTGTAGTTTAACTATTCTGAGTGTTTGTGCATGTGCATTAAGGGTATTCCTCTGTAACAATATGTAAGCAATGGGGACGTAACTCCTGAATGCGGAACAACTCCAGGTATGAACTTTACAGTTACAGCATAGAGATGAAGGTTGCCACTGTTAAAGACACTTACAGACTGTTGTTGTGGCCTTAATTTGAGAGTCAGAGTGTTTCTTAAAAATTAGCCCTTTTCCCATGATTTTTTTTTGTGATGCTGGTGTCAAGCATAATAACTCATAAGGGTGAGTAGTGTGTTTTCTCGTTAAACTTGGTACAGAAACCAATTCACACATGCATTTAGTATTTGGACAGGTGATGAATTCATTAGGCTCAGACAAGAGTTTGACCAGTTGTTAGGTAGCTCTTGAAATACTGTTGGCCATTACATGACATTTAGAACTGTATAGATGTTTTGCTGTGAAGTATCATTAGGGACTGGTGGTCAGGCCAATTTGAGATTTATTAAACCTTTTCTTAGAAGTCGAATAAAGAATGTATTTACTTTCATTGCTATGCTGTTGATGTGCTACAATTAGAAACTCCTGACATTTAACTTCTAAAAATCAAAAAGGCAGGAGGAATGAAGGCTCTCCGTCCTTCACCGGATCTTAGACTCTTTGTTCCTGCAAAACTGTTTTCCAGAGGTGTGCATTAGTCTGTTCTGAAAGCATAATGTCCCCATGTAAGCAACATCATTGGTTTCTTGATATAGCTGGGCATAATTTTCTCTTTTTTTTTTTTTTTCTGTTTCCAAAGATGTTGTTTACCTTTTGGCTTAGTTCTGAGTTTCATATGATTAAGGATTCTAATGCCAAACTTGTTTTCATATTCTTTTTACACAGAATGGACATGCTGTGCAGAATCAACAGGTTGATGTACAAGGATTCCAACAACCAAACCGGTGTCCCAAGAAAGAGTCTAAATAAGCCATATGATACTGCTGATCTGTTGTCATTGATCTTTGTGAACTCTGTATTAATGAGTTAGCTGTCTGAAATCCTGTCTCTGACTTAGGCATAAATGATGACACAGATTGAAAAAAAATCCTTTTTATTGGCTGTTTTGCATTGCTTTCTGGGATGGCTAATGCATTTCACAGAATCATAGAATGGTTGGTAATTCCATTATAACACCTATGTTACTTGAAAAATAGATGTTATCGCACAGAAAGCAAGTTTGAACCTCCTCATTAAGTTTTCTGCTTGATGTTGACGAGCACAGTACTTCAGTTACGTGCTACTGGAGAGGGAGATGATTATTATCAAATTGATTACTGATCATATCCTACTTTTCAGTGATTTGGTCAACATTAAGTATGTAATTTCTCTTCCAAGTACATGCTGCAGTTCAGTACTCTGAGTAATTCAGTACTCTGTAATTGCAATTTCCCTAGTGTCCTGATAAAAAAACGGTGCAGTGACCCAGGAAAGAATTTTGTACGTCTGTGTCCTTCTACCATCACCTTGTAATTTTTAACTGTATGGCAATTGGTGATAAATGGCCATTACTTCTCTATCACAAGTGTGTACATGCACCATGTATGTTTGAACGCATACTAGAGCTGCTTCAGTGGTGCTTTCTTATCTACTTTGTCTCCCCAAAATCAGGATGCTGATTTGTCTTGTTGAACACATATATATAGTTATTCCTAAGTATATAAACAGTTTCCAAACAGGCCTTCATTTTATTCCTTTAGATTTCTGATGCAGCCATGACTGACTTGATTTTACCAAGCTGTCTGATCTCAAACCCACCCAGAAGTTGGAAGGCATAGAGTGATGTTAAGCAGACCCACTTCCTGATCCGTCATATATGGCAGAAAAATACGTCTGAATATGAATAAAGAAATTTAAAGTCCATGCCATGTGAGTCTGAAAGATTAAAAAAAACCCAACCAAACCAAACAAAAACAAACCAAAAAAACAAAACAAAAAAACCCAAACAAACCAACAAAACCAGCCACACTTAAAATTCTAAAGTGGAAATTGCAGAGGTGTGCCAAGAAAAAAATGATTTGCCAACAGTTTCTGTGAACAAGTATGGTGCATTACTTTCTTATACTAAAAGCTTTAAAAAAGATTTAAGATGCAACAGTCATGGCTGGGCTGTCTTGGAGGGATTCCTGCACTTGACTAAATCAAATAACCCTTTTCTATAAAAAATGGAATCTCCATTGCTGATATCTGGTGCTTAAAATCTGGAGGTAGAAGACCTACAGATTTGGTTACTCATTCCAAAATAGCACTCTGCATACTTGTGCCATTCCACCCCACATTTGACTAGTACATCCAGCACTCTTGATATTGTTCATACCTTTTCTGAACTGAGGAACAAAGAGAGAGAAAATCCCTACATTATGCATCTATACTCCCCTTTTTTTACATGTTCAGTTTAATGGGAAAGTGTTAAAGTGAATGTTTTTGAAATAATCTGGCATCCACAAATCTTTTAGTTGCAACTTGCAGGCCTTACCCTGGATGCTGAAGTCTGTCTGAGCCTAGTTCCTGTGCTCCATGCTCATAACCTGTATCTGGCAAAATTCTCAGGTATGTGGTTGTATCATTTACATAGAACCATAGAATAGTTAGTATTGGAAAAGACCTTAAGATCATCTAGTTCCAACCCCCCTGCCATGGGCAGGGACACCTCACACTAAACCATCTCACCCAAGGCTTTGTCCAACCTGGCCTTGAACACTGCCAGGGATGGAGCATTTACAACCTCCTTGGGCAACCCATTCCACTGCCTCACCATCCTAACAGGAAAGAATTTCCTCTTTATATCTAATCTAAACTTCCCCTGTTTAAGTAAGTTTTAACCTGTTACCCCTTGTCCTGTCACTACAGTCCCTAATGAAGAGTCCTTCCCCAGCATCCCTGTAGCCCCACTTCAGATACTGGAAGGTTGCTATGAGGTCTCCACGCAGCCTTCTCTTCCCCAGGCTGAACAGCCCCAACATCCTCAGCCTGTCTTCATACAGGAGATGCTCCAGTCCCCTGATCATCCTCGTGGCCCTCCTCTGGACTTGTTCCAACAGTTCCATGTCCTTTTTATGTTGAAAACACCAGACCTGTACACAATACTCCAAGGGAGGTCTCACGAGAGCAGAGTAGAGGGGCAGGATCACCTCCTTCAACCTGCTGGTCACACTCCTTTTGATGCAGCCCAGGATACGGTTGGCTTTCTGGGCTGTGAGCGCATGCTGCCTGCTCATGTAAAGTTTTTCATCAACCAACACCCCCAAGCCCTTCTCTGCAGGGCTGCTCTGAATTTAGGGTGTGATACACTGTTAAATATTTCTGTTACCAAGACAAGAAAATGGCCTAAAAAGTGATTTCTTATATATTCCCGTAGAATGATCATCTTTTGCATCGAACCGTAGAATTCTTTTTTCACCTGACACAATTTCCCTAACACATCTCTTTCATAACTCTGCTCAGCACAGCATTCATGGCTGATTTTTCTAAATCATGGTATATTTTGCTGAGGATGGAATTTGATAGGTCTAATTTTCAGTGGATGAACAAGAAAATGAAGTAAGAATTTCTTATGTTTACAGGGACTGCTAGGATTTTCAGTAATGATGACTTAGGATATATATGCATGTGTGGCTTAGAAAGTGATTAATGTACGCTGTTTTGACAGAGTTTGCTTACTGTTGCTGAAGTTGTTGACGGTTTGTGGTTTCTGTAAAGGTTAAAATAGTTATTTTAATATGGTTTGGTGAAGGAATCTGTAAAGTAATTTCTCTGCAAGTTTCAATTTCTGCTGAGGCTTTTTTTTTTTTTTAATAAAATATATTCCTTGTGAGTATGCATTAATATTGAGAGATGAAAAGCAGAAAAATATAATTTGACCTTTCACTGTTGAAAGCATAAATATCTATAATTTTTTTTCAATGATGTTTACTGGATTTGAAAAGGATCAAACAAATAGTAATACTGAACACCTATATGTGGCCTTTTTGACCTATGGGGAGCCGTAATTGTACTTTCTTCATTAAATCACTTCCACATTGTTTTGTAGGGATTACCAATGTAAATGCAGCCAGATTAAAGTGGATCAGCGCTGTCCTACCACCTGGGAAAGACTGTATCCTTTCAAGAAGGCTTGACTGGAGTGATAGGAAGCATTTCATAGCATAGAACTGAGAAATTATAGTGCTAATGACCTTACCTCTTCAGTAGTACTGAAGTAATTACCCCTTCCCCAGATCAGCAGCAAGGGAGAGCTCTTCTAAGCAATAACAAATGGTAAATTGTTGGTGTTTGTTGCTATCAAATTGTCATCAGGGATCAGGTTTCTGCTCTAAAGCTAATGCATGAATATAAACTCAGAAGATGATTCTTGGTCAGTAGTGCTAAAAAAGGCAAAACCAAAGAAAGGCAAAAGCTTCACCTGTATCATGGGGCTTCACCTTTACATTTCATTTTCATCCAACCTGCCCACACAGTTGGATTGCTCTGTAGTTTCGTCTTTGGTTATTATTTTCTGTGGAGCATAATGGGCATGGCTACTTGGAGGAGTGATGGAAAGGGTTAGCAGCTGCCACCAGTGTTACCCATCTACCTCCATTTGCTGAAGTTTGATATGTTGCCAAGAAAGATGTCAGCCAAAAACTAGCTGTGGCCTGAATGAATTACTTTCAGGAAGGCAGTCTGCTCTTACCTATTTGTTGTTTCCTCTTCAGTTATGGGAAGGGATTAGATATTTACTGTGCACACAGAATACAGTTGAACTTTATAAATCAAATGTTGTCAGGACTCAGTGAATTTATTGTGCATTTGCAGATTGACTGCTGTGTGCATATTTGTGTAGAAATGCAGGCAGTGGGACTCAAACCTGGAGGAAGGTAGGATGTCAACTGAATTCAAACTTGCCACTTAAATATTGTTCAAGGAGAATATTACTCTTCGATATACTTAACTACAACATTAGACAGAAAGTTTTTCTGCCTGTGACTGACTGCTTTTAGAGGCTTCTTCTCCTCAATCCCACTGATTTACTCCACTGTAGGTGTTTGACTGTCTCTAGCAGTCCATCTATAATTTAATGGGAATCCTGTGCTTGTCCTTTTTGGGTCTAAAATTTGAAAAGAGCATCCTCCTTAGCCCCAGTACTTAACAGTACAGCTTGTCTTTTAAACATTTTGTTACACTTGGTATGCCATAATTGTTGGCACAATATTAGAGCATACATATTTTATTGACTGGAGCTGCCTCCAGTATAGTGCAATCCTCAAAGTTAAAACCCCCACAACAAAAACTTCATGAAAAATTACTCTTCATAAGTAAAACTCTCAACCTTATGCATGCTCCATAGTCCACCTACCCTTTTTCTCATCTGATAATCTACTTTCCAGATGGGCCATTTTGCATGTGTAAGTGTGCAGTTGCTTAGTTTGGAGTCCTCTGATCATGGGATTTAGCAGTTGACTTAAGTCTTGAGCCTGCTTAAGTCTTGACTCTCCCTGATCATGTATAAACTTGCTGAGAGCTGGATTTCAGTTGGATTTTTTAAAATGCTTTCTGGAAAAGAAAATACCTTTTCTTATATTCAGGGCAGTATGATAGAGAAGAGGTTTTGTATTAATAGGATTTGTGAGAAATCAATCTGTGGAACACTTTATGTCTAACAGAGGGAATTGATTTGTCTAAATCATATGTATCAAAACAGGTAAACAAAGTTAGACTAAGCCACTTACTCAACATACAAATATTTCCAGATTCTTTTTTTTTCATATCACAGACACAGGGGCTTGGGGTATCGGCAGTACACTTCAGTGTTCTGTTTTTCCTTTATTTTGTATCCTTCTCCCTTCAATCTGTACATCACTATTTGGTTGCAAGAAAACTGGAACAAAGTAAAAATTAATATGATCCTAAGTCAATTTGAGGGAACTCTCCTTCATGAGAAGTATCCAGATTTACTGTCGTAGTAGCTGTGTATTCATATTTTTCAGAAGTCACAAAGAGCAACTTTTATAAGAGAAGAGGGTAACTGAGGAATGGACAGAGTAACATCAGAATTAAATGTGTAAACAGATGTTTACTTACAAAATGTATGTTGTGCTTTATAGATTTATTACCCTGTGGCTGTTCCATTAAACCTTTCTCCACTGAGATAGGATGAATGAATTTTTAAGTGATCCAAGTTCAATTCAGTACAGAGTGAAACATCTTCATCGCTGACATGGACAGTGGGATTGAGTGTGCTCTCAGCAAGTTTGCTGATGACACCAAGCTGAGTGGTTCGGTTGATATGCTGGATGGAAGGAATGCCATCCAGAGGACCTTGACATGCTTGTGAGGTGGGCTGATGCCAACCTTATGAAGTTAAACCATGACAAGTGCAAGGTCCTACACCTGGGTCAGAGCAATCCCAGGCACAGCTACAGGTTGGCCAAAGAAGAGATTCAGAGCAGCCCTGCAGAGAAAGACTTGGGGTGTTGGTCGATGAGAAAATGAACATGAGCTGGCAGTGTGCGCTTGCAGCCCAGAAAGCCAACTGTATCCTGGGCTGCATCAAAAGGAGTGTGGCCAGCAGGTCGAAGGAGGTGATCCTGCCCCTCTACTCTGCTCTTGTGAGACCTCACCTGGAGTATTTGTGCAGTTCTGGTGTCCTCAGCATAAAAAGGACATGGAACTGTTGGAACAAGTCCAGAGGAGGGCCACGAGGATGATCAGGGGACTGGAGCATCTCCTGTATGAAGACAGGCTGAGGAAGTTGGGGCTGTTCATTCTGGAGAAGAGAAGGCTGTGTGGAGACCTCATAGCAGCCTTCCAGTATCTAAAGGGGGGCTACAGGGATACTGGGGAGGACTCTTCATTAGGGACTGTAGTGACAGGACAAGGGGTAACAGGTTAAAACTTACTTAAACAGGGGAAGTTTAGATTAGATATAAAGAGGAAATTCTTTCCTGTTAGGATGGTGAGGCACTGGAATGGGCTGCCCAAGGAAGTTGTGAATGCTCTATCCCTGGCAGTGTTCAATGCCAGGTTGGACAAAGCCTTGGGTGAGATGGTTTAGTGTGAGGTGTCCCTGCCCATGGCAGGGGGGTTGGAACTAGATGATCTTAAGGTCCTTTCCAACCCTAACTATTCTATGTTTCTATGATTCTAAACAGGTTCACATAATGTAGCATCAGTAATATTAAATAGCTACTTTTTGTCATGTGTTTTTCTTTCTTATGTAAGTGACTACCTCAAAATTAAACTGCATTTATTAAACTGAGTTGTGCTGATTATCAAAACAGTATATTTTCTTGCGATTTTAAACTTTATTCCTAATGTGTTATATACATATATAAGAAAAATCAAATTCTATTACTTTGAAGAGGTAGTAAAGGATGAAGGCAATATGTACCAAACCATGCTTCTAGATTTCACTTTAAAGGATCCTTGCTCTATATCATTTCCTGATTTCCTTTTCCTAGACTGTGACACAACAGACATATATAAGATGATTTAGAATTCTGGATAACTTTTAGGGGATAAGAAGTACAGAGAACAGAAAGGAAAATAAGGTGGCTAAGATTTCGTAAAGGAAGATAAAAATGCTGAAAGGTCAAGTATCAGACTGTACATCATTAGTAGAGTCACTAAGATTTTTTCTCTGGTGAATTTTATTTTTAATAATTTGTTGTGTTATTTTTGTATAAAGTGATACATGGTTTGTAAAATTTTATTTTCCGATATATTCTCACATATACTCACATTTCACATATACTGATGAAAGTGGCAATACAGGAAAAAGCCTTTTTAGGTTGAATGTAATATGGTCACCAATACGCACTGCATAGACTTCCCATGAGCTTAGCTGGATGTAAACTCTTCAGGAAATAAAAGAGTAACTTTTGAAAAACCTAAAAATGGACTCTAATGGCAAGAAAATAGCTATTTTTAAGGTAGCATTTTAGTGAATCATATATTCTGGATATAGTGTGTTATATGATGAGTGTAGGAAATGGTGCTAGTAAAATTAAATTACATGCCAATGAGAAAAGATGGTTTATCATATATAAAGCAAAACCTCCAAACTCTGTGACAAACTCAGATGACTTTCACTAAAGTTATGAGATGTTGTAAGTGTTGTTGTAAGTGTTCAATTATTGTTAACATCCTGACAATAAGACAAATGCAAAGTTGCAATGTGGAATGAAATAGTACAAAGCGCTGCTTATTTCAAGTGAGTTAAAGGTTTTGGGTTAAAAATAAGTATGTTGGAATACTTGAAAAATCATATGTGACCATTTAAACAAGGAAAGTGTTATATTACGTAAATTCAAGGGACCTATTTTGGGACTTGTCTGTGCAACCTTGATTGTGGCATTTCTTTGTTCATAGTCCTACACATTTGCCTTTTAATATATAGATTTTTTATGGGAATATTATAAAATCGTACATTATTCATTACTGCAATTGCCCTGCATTTTTATTTTGTGTAACAATCACGTCCAGAGCTATGCTATCCATGTTCCAGTTACAGTGCTGTATTCTAGGTGAAGTTATATTTTCTTACTGCTTGTTAAAGTAAAGCAGAAAAAAATCATTGATATGTATGTGTACCAAATTCTTGTATGCACATCAAATAGAAATAAATCAGATAAAATAGCCCCAAATCCTACTGAGAGAAATGATAGTGCTTGATGAAGTCCTTGGGAATTGCAATAGGTACAAATAAACCCTGCAGTCTTGGAAATGATCAGTGACAGGTAGACAGTCTCCTTTTGGTTATATTTCTTCTATTGTTCTGGTATGGACAATTACCATGTCAAAGAACTTAACCAACTGCTTTAAAATGTCATTAATTTTGTTAAATGAAATGTATCACAGGAAATAGCTCCAGTGCTTAATTTCAGAAGCTAGGATAATATACTGTGGACCTATCTTGGGACAAGCAGCCCTCTAACATTTTGTTTGCCCTTGAGATTTAGAAAGAGTCATATCTATAGTATTCATAATAAGCAGCAATTTAACCAAGTTCAAATTAGATATGAACAAATGGATTAATAAGCACCTCATTAAATTTTTAATTTCCATTTCATTTATCATTTTTAATAGAATCAAGTCTGTTTCAGGGTGGGGGAGGATTCATTTCCAAGTATGAAACATTAATTTCACTTGTTTTTATCAATAGCTTGAATTATTTTTCTACAAAATATACTTAGTGTAGTTCTGAAATATCTGACCTACAGATAGAACTAATAACTGTAGATTGAGTTAATAGATATTTATTAAAGTACTGAAATTTACTGTACTGTTGTCTGTAATATTTTCCTCTAAGTGCTAATGTGTGCTTACTTGCAATGATTTCAAAGGTCTTTTCCAACCTAGTTGATTCTGTGATTAATATTAGGAGAGGGAAAATCTGTGATTTTAATAAATGAATTTAAAATAAGCAGATATTGGGTAATTAATTAAATAATTTAATTGAAAATATCAGTGTATTTCAGAAGCAAATTCTGACTTTCAAACTTTACATTCAGATTCCAACTTCAAAGCGATATTTTAAAGTATTTGAATTCGTTGGATAACATATCATAAGCATGTGCAGAATTTTCATAATTTTATGTTTTCTTTCAAATAAAGCTATTCTAAAGCTCTAACTTTAATATATTTGTTACTGAAGAATGGGTTTGTAGAAAAATGCATGTCTTTTGAATATGTTTTCTTAACATTTATTTCCAAGGGGAAAATAAAATTAATTGTAGGAATAGAATAATTATTTCTTGTTCATCTGTCCTTTGAAGTACCTTTATTTAGTTGTGATGTGCTCCAGGTGTCAGGTGTCCATTTTTTGGTTACAGAAAGCTTTTGCTACAGGCATATTTTTTTCCCAAATATTTACTTCATGTTTTCCATTTTGCACAGACAGGTATTATACTGATCACTGAAGGAAAGGGAATAATTGTTTTAGGATCCTTCTTCTATGTAGTACCAATACGAATGTCAAATTCTTAAGTCTCTATCAAATAATTTAGAAAGAGATAGATACAAATTACTTTACATTTTTTATGCAGCATATGAGAAAGAAAGTACTTTTCACTGTAATGGCAGTCTGTGTGCTTGAGAAAGAAAAAAGAATGGAAATAGTATTTCAGGTGTTACAAGGTTCTTCCAGTACATGTTTTGGGCAAGAGAGAAAAAACAATGTCTGAAACAAGAAAATGCCTGAAAAAGAATCCAAACCAAAGAAGTATATTGCTTATCTCAGATGTAGAAATATGAGGCTTCTAGGGTGTCAGTGTAGATCAAAGCTAAACTTAGTAAACATCAGGGTTTGTTTTAATGTTATTTGTTTTTTTCCTAAATAAATATATTAAATATAGCTTCTGTGTAATATTGTAATAAATTTAGATAGCTGTTTTTCACTGAATTGATTGCAGCTAAGGTGCAAAAATCTAAAACTAAATAGGTACCAGAGCATTCATTAGGATCTTGAAAAAAATAAAAAAAAATAAAGACCTCCCAGGAATTAATTACAGTAAAACTGATCACTCTAAGAGTAGCTGTCTGCTATAGTAAAACATGAATAACACGTTTCTCACTGTTTTCAGTTAAAAGTGGTTCTGAGAACTCGGAAAAACTACCTTAGCTTGTTAAGAAAGCTCTAATTCAGGAAAATGTTCTGATTTCCCATACAAAAGATAAAGAAAGAGTAAAGATAAGGAAACCTTGTGTGAGTGCATAAATATACACGTGTGGTAGTGCTTCTGGCTCACTGTCAAGAGCGTCTACTTTTTCAGGGGGTCTGCATGAGGAGTTTAGTAAGGGCAGAAGGTTGTCTGTATGTTAGTGAGGTATCAGGCCAGATTAAATTTTGAGGTCTCTGTTATTTCACTGTTTCAACAGCTTGACTTTCTCTTCTACTAGATTCCTTTATGTGTTTGAGCTTCTGTTTGGCACAAGAATAAATAGAATCCTTTTTTTTAATCCAGTTGTCTTTTTGTTCTTGAGAGTTTTGTTTCACCACAAGTTTATTTTCTGTGTAATTATATATCTGGTATAAAGATGTCTAATTTCATGTATCTTAATGTCACCCTAGGTCCACAAATTCATTTATATATTACAGAGGCAGAGCTAATTTATAATAGATGCCATTTTTCTAAATGTTGCGGCTTAACCCCAGCCAGCAACTAGGCACCACTCAGCCAGCCACTCACTCCCTTCCCTCTGGTGGGATGGGGGATAGAATCAGAAAGGTAAAAATGAGAAAACTAGTGGGTTGAGATAAATCTGGTTTAAAAGCTGCATGTGCAAGCAAAGAAAAACAAGTAATTAATTCACCAATTCCCATCAGCAAGCAGGTGTTCAGCCATCTCCAGGACAGCAGGGCTCCATCACGCATCCCAGGCAGTTACTTGGGAAGACAAACACCATCACTCCTAACATCTCCCCCTTTTTCTTCTTTCCCCAGCCTTATACACTCAGTACAACATCATATGGTCTGGAATATCACTTAGGTCTGTTGTGGTCATCTGTCCTGGCTGTGTCCCCTCCCAAGTCTTTGTGCACCCCCAGCCTGCTTGCTGGTGGGGTGGTGTGAGGAACAGAAAAGTCCTTGGCTGTGTATAAGCCCTGCTCAGCAGCAATGAAAACATCCCTGAATTATCAGACCATTTTCAGCATAAATCCAAAATGTAGCCCCATACTAGTTACTGTGAAGGAAATTAACTCTACCCCAGCCAAAACCAGCACAGTAAATCCTACCTTTCTCCACTATTTTATTAAGTAATGTTTTGACAGATTCTAATCAAACTTTTTGTTCTAACTTGCTGGAGACAATATGTTAAGGCACTAAAGGGTACTTTGTGTTATTAAGGTAAATTAACTCTAGTAATTGCTATGAAGGCAGAAGATTGAAGTATAGGCTAAGGTTAATAAAGAATATTTAGACATTTTATTTATATATATATACTTTTTGTTTCTGTCAAGATTTACATTTCCCAGAATGCTTGTTTATTGCGGATTTGAACTAGTGGACTGAAAGTAACTGAAGACCAGGAAGATAACTGGAAAAGTACAAATAACTTTTTGCTGCTTTTCCAGAAGCTACAGTTTCCTCCAATAAAATGAAGTCACAGTATATGGAAAAGATATCTTGGGAAAAAAAAAAAAATACAGAAAAAACCCCCACCAAACCCCAGAGAACAACAAAACCCATCTGTTGAGCTCATTTGGCTGGGCATTTTCAAAGGCGCAGCACTGTCTTTCTGCCATTAAAAAATCATGTGAAGAAAACCAATCTTTTAAGGAAATGTCTGTGTTTTACCAAAAGGCAGATTCAGTGGCTAGGCATTTCTGTTCTGAGTATCTTTTTTCATGCAGTACTATTTTATAAGATGATGAAGAAATATTGTCATCAAAGGCAAGTCGTCAACACTGACAGATATTTTTTAACATCCTTGTGATTGAAAGAATATTTTCCTTTTTGTATCTTTCTAGTGTCTTAATCAAAATGTCTAAGGTACACAGCTGAATGCTTACAAAAGTTTAACTAGCCTCTAGGGGCCTATGATGTCTTGCACATTTGTGATGTTATTTGACGAATTATACATTAGGCCATTTCAAGCGTTGTTCATCAGTAGAGAATTCAGAACCATAGTGCAAAGTGGGTTTTAGAAAAATTCTAGTGAAAAGGTTTCTTGCCACCTAACTGAATGAATGGCAATATTACCTACATAGAAATGCTCTTCTGATGCCTGTTATGACTTAAATGTTTAGATTTTGAGATTGATCATGTAGATCAGTTTCAAATTTAGAGGTTATCATAAAATCATGTAATGGTTTAGGTTAGAAGGGACTTCAAGAGGCCAACTCCCTGCTCAAAGCAGGATAGGCTGTAAGTCATGATTCATGCAGTCTGGACTTGAAAACCTCCAAGGATGGAGTGTGCCTAACTTGTCTGGGCAACCTATTCTAGTGCTTAACTGGCCCTTAGGGTGAAAAGATACTTCCTTGTATCCAGTCACAAGCTTTCAGCTTAAATGTTCATTGTGTGTAACGGTATGTGCTCAGACCCTTGAACAATCTTGGTGGCCCTCCATTGAGCATAATCCAGTGTATCAATGGCTGTCTTCTAGTGGATGGAGAAGATGGCAAAATAGGTCATGCTACACTAGTTGCCAACTAGCAGATACTGGAATTTAGTGCTGAAAGAAAATAATTACTTCCCTCATCTACTGGCTGTGCTCCATATGGCCTCCATAGGATGGCGCTCACTGCCTTTGCTGCCAGGACACATTTCTGGTTTATTCAGCTCACTGTTTGCCAAGACTGGTCTTTTCCAGCAGAGGTGCTCCCCAGGCACTCCATACCTAGCTTGTAATAGTGCAAGGAATTCTTTGCCAGATGAAGGAAATGAAAGGTCTTTGTCCTTTTTTAGTATATTATATTTTGTGCTTGGCCTTTCCTCTCAGCTGTCCAGGTCCCTCTGACTAGCAGCCCCACCCTCAAGCATATCTACCAAACCCCCTCCAGTTTGGCGTCCTCTGCACGCTCAATGAGAGCATACTCTTTTGCCTCCTCCTGGTCACTGATTGGGATGCTGAAGAGATGTGTGTGGTAGCCCACTTGTTGCTGGGCTCTAGGAAGAGTTTGACACATCAACAGTTACCCTGTGAGCCTGACTGAACCATTTTTCTAATATGTTTAGTTGTGCCTGCATCCAGCCTAACATCTTGCATTGGGTACAAGAATATTGTGGGAGACAGTGTTTAAAGCTTGCTGGTAAAGCAAGTGGATCACAGACAAAGTTTAAATGTCCCAGAAGGAAGAACATTAATGCCATTCAGGACTTTTTCATGGTTTCTCTCTGAAGATAGTCTGCACCTTGATGGGCAAAATAATAACCATTTTCATACAAACAAATGTGCATGAAGACAAATTATTTATGATTTGCAGATAAGCATCACTACTTGGAACAATTTGATAGCTTATTATCTCTTGATAGAGATAATGGACTTAGGATAAATTTACATATGAAAGTCTCCAGTTAAGCCAGAATGTGTTTAAAAACTATCATCTGATATTCACATACTGAGTTTGGAACAACCCATAGCAGAACAGGAAACTTTCTAGCATAAAAATGAGTGGCTGCAGGAGTGAGGAAATGAATATTCTTCTGAGAACATGAAAAATCTGTGAACTGAGGCAGGGATTTGTTGCTGTTGTTTATTCTTCCATTATTACTTTTAAAACAAAAGAGGTACTCTTGACTTGCTTTTTGCCAAAACCAAGGCATTTTATTTCCTGAATATTATCTGTTTTACTATGCAATTTTTTGAAGGGCTGGCTTATATATTTTTTTTATTGTAAGGAAAACTCAATTTGCTGAAACTTAAAACTTTTTTTTTTTATTTCAGTATGGCAGAACCTCCGTTAAAATAAATGCATAATTTTGACTTGACTTTCACAGTACTTCATTTGGATGAACTAACAAAGATTTCACAGTCTCTCTTTATGCCAAAATGGCCATATGTTTTCATTCTGCTTGGTATATAATCGTGTGTTTTTACCAAAGCCTTATTTCTTTCCAAGTAGCTAAACTCAGCCTTGTAGAACTCTTTATATCATGCTTATGTAGAAGGTCTACTTTCAAGTCATGTACTTGTACATGTTTGTACTTAAAAACAAACAAACAATCCAGTTAGGGTTATTTACCTTTCAGTAAATTACATTTTGTAGTTATTCTGTACAGGTATTTTCAACAACCAGCCCTTTTTTTTGTTGGACCTCACCATTTTACCATCTGACTTGTAGGTAAAGGAGCTAGGTGATGGTTGAGATTGCTGTTGGTTTTGCTCTTGTGTATGCATTTGCTATAGAAAATTCTGGGTAAGACTTTTTGAAATTCAGAAATTATTTGTGTAGGATTACTGTGATGTTCACGTATAGATATCCTGAAGGTCCAAGGTTAGGTCACAAGACCCCACCTGAAGTATTGTGTTCAACTCTGGGGCCGCCAGCATAAGAAAGTAATGGACCTGCCCAAGCAGCTCTGGAGGAGAGCCACATAATATGATCAGGGGCCTGGAGCACGTCTCCTGTGAAGATAGGCTGAGAGAGTTGGGGTTGTTCAGCCTGGAGAAGTCTCCAGAGAGACCTTCTAGCAGCCTTCCAGTGCCTAAAGGGCACAAGAGAGCTGGAGAAAGACTTTTTTACAAGGGCATTAGGGATAAGACAAGGGGTAATGGCTTTAAACTGGAAGAGGGGAGACTTTAGTTTAAATACCAGGAAGAAACTCTACTGTAAGGGTGGTGAGGCATTGGCACAGGTTGTCCAGAGAAGTTGTAGCTGCCCCATCCCTGGAAGTGTTCCAAGGCTGGATGGGGCTTTGAGCAACCTGGTCTGGTGGAAGATGTCCCTGCCTGTGGCAGGGTGTTGGAACTAGATGATTTTTAAAAGTCCCTTCAAACCAAGCCACTCTATGATTCTATAATTTGTTTTTCTTTCAAAATACATTTATAGTGTTATAATTCTGTATTTAGTGCAGGGTTGATGCTACTAAAGGAGGTATTTAGAAAGAATTAGAATTTTGAGTCTGTCACTGTCTTTTTTCCTGTCTTTCAGATAGCATAGGGAAAGCAGGGAGCTCTGACTGCAAGTTGGATGAGAGTTATGATCTGTAGCTCAGACTGAGTTAGATGAACTGTTGGCTGACTAGTGGAGCTGTTCAGAGAAGGTGGCTGACAAAATCAACTCATGCCTTGGTACACTGATATGATTCAGTTTCTTTTTGAGGTATTTTTTATTCATGGTTCTTGTCATGTGTTTGTTAAACCAAAAATAGAATATTTCATTTTTATTTTGACTGTCTTTCAAATTGTTACGTCAATGTTGTCATTGTAGAAGAGAGCAGTAGTCTTTGATTTATTAGTGTTGAAACCACTGACATGCTGAAAAACAGGTACTGTCTCCATAAACCTTCCAACATCACCAATTACTGCTACAGGCTTTTTGCCATTGCGGGTGGCTTCTGTGATTGCATCTCCCATGTCCCTGCGGTTTTTCAGGCTGGATGTATTGGCAAAAAAACCTTCAGGAACTCTGGTCCTAAATCCAACCATGAATGTTTGTGGTTTTCTTTTCTTTTGGGTTTGTTTCCTGCCTTTGGCCTTCCTCAGTCTTCTTAACTTGCTTTTTATTGCCTTGCAGTCATGGTGCTGGGGAAGTACTGATAAAAACAGAGGAGAAGACCCTTGACATTAGGTTTTTAAATTATGTGGAAAGATGTTGGAACAAGAGATTTAAAGGGGCTTTACCAACTTTATTGGCTAAATTGTGTTGCTATTTAGGATTTAGTTGTTTGGGGCTGCTCTGCTACTGTAAAATCAGTTATGTTTGTGTTATTCAAATCATACCAGTGAAAATAAACACAGAAATGAGTAGGAAATAAAGATTATCTTTTTTTTGTATGTTAATCTTCTTAAAACATGGCGAAACTTATGTTTAATTGCTTACTTTTTTTGACAGGATTCACAGTCCTTTCCCAACTCACCTACTCTTTTTCCACTGTACCAAGACAGGCTCACCCAGGTTGACATCACTCTACCTAATGAAGTTGTCCGAGTAGTCAGAATAGAACTGAAGATCCGTTGGGTGAAGTAGTACAAAAGTATTAACAACTGTTCAGAAAAATATAATCCATTATAAGAAACTTAGATCACATTTTAATTGCATTTTAAAGTGTGCAATATTAAAAATGTTGAAACTAAAATGGTTGTTTCATACATGTTTTGAATTAGGCATTGAACAAAATACAAGCTGCTGAGGAATTGTACTGCTGATTGACCTGCAGGATATAAGTATGTTGAAGTGTACAGATGTAATCAATGATGTATTTAGTGAAATGTATGGCAAATATATTAGAACAGAAATATTATTTTTACCACTTAGTATATAACTTGTGATTTTGTCATTATTAGATTTCCTGTGAGAGCAGTTGTACTATAAGAAAGTTAAAAACAATCTTCATTTGCTATTACAAATATTTAAACTCTGCAGAAGAACTCATTACATTTATAACTATTGTGTGAAATTCCATATTATGTTACTAATTTGCTTTCTTTTATTTTACTTCCTATAAAAAGCAGTCTTCTAGTGTCTAGTCTAGCAACCCGTGACTTAATCATTAGATTTATACTTCATGTCCTTAGAGTGTTGAAAGGTCAGTGGAATCAAAAAAATTGCCTTTAGCCATCTATTACGAGTCATAGACCTGCTTGCCTTTGTTGAAAGCAACTGTCAGACTATCTATCTAAGATGTATTCCTTTCAAAGTTGCAATGCTTACTTTGTTTCCCTTGTAATCAGTGGAGTAAAATCTCCCAAGAATTTGGAGCTTCTCAGCAACTTGCTGAAACAGCAAGTGATCTGACTGGCCTTATTGGCCTACTTTACCAACTCTCTGAAGAAAACCTGTTTTTAAGATAGGCAATGTCAGGGTAACATGCATAAAAAGGCGTACTTTAACTGTAACTTTAAAGAAAGAATGTTAGCATTTGAAATGTCTTCTAGTATCAGTCACTAAACATTTGTCATTTCAGTCTCTTACTGGAAATGCAATTCACTAGTAAGTTATTTCCTATGCAGTTATTTCCTGAAATAAAAAAGACACTAAGAAAATATAATAAGAATCATTTGTTAAGAGTTTATTAAGGACTTGATAGAACTCTCTATTGCCAGTGGTCATCAAGTTGCTATAGCAATTTTAATATCCGTGCTATATGTACTCTGAAGTAATGTTTGGATGACTCTTCTCTCTAAGTATGCCTCTACTGAACATTCTGCCAAAGTGCGGAGTTTGATGCTTTTATCTTGGAATACGTGTCTTGTATGTCAATTACTCTAGTGCCTAAGACCAACATAGAATGTACTAGCTTAAGTACGTTGACCCTTGCACTCCAGCCTTCTGGGCACTTCTGGTTTACAGTCTTAACTGTCCGGGGACCATATAACAGTTAAAGCAAGAAACATGCCAGCGCTGCAGTGGAGTGTCATCAGCATCAATAAAAGGTTCAAGAGTGCTATAGATCAATGGTGGACATTAATAACATCTACATTCAGCTCCCTGGCCCACTTTCTTTGTCATGTTACAAGACTTGGGGTGCTATTCAGTATCCTTTTCTGGTTCAGACTTTTTGGGTTTTTCTTTCTTATGGTTCCCTTATCTATTCCAGCTATGTAAAAGATTCTCTCCTGAAAAAAAAAAAAAAAAAAGGGAGGAGAGAAAATACCTCTAAGAGCTCTTTCTCCTGTTGTTTACACTAGGATTTGTCATGTTACAGTTTGAGAGTAAGATCTCTGCTTTCTAATGGAATGTCTGGCAAATACAGCTACCTCATTTAACTTTGAAATTAGCCTTGTTTTAAGCATAGGGCTGAGCCAAATGGCCTGAAAAAGTCCCTCCCAACTTAAATTATGAGACAAAATGCACTCAAAAGTGTATTTCAGACTCCTGTTCTGCCAGGTATCTTTATTGTTTTGTGTTAGTAAAACTATGCTGTTCTTAATGATTCTCTCATTTAGATGTGCACTATGATTTCATAGTAATATTTTTTCATGTAGATTACTGCTTTTGCAGTTTGCTGAAAGGAAATAGCCTTTGGTCAGAGGAATTATCTAAACTTTTCACATTTTTCCCAATTTATACATGCCCTATTAGTCTCTTTGACCAGTAATATTAATAGAATTCTTAGAAATAAAATCTCTATCATTTATATATGAAGTGAGAATTAAAACCTTTGCATATATTTTCAACTTGGGAATCAAGTTAGATAACTGATTTGGGAAAAGTCCTGAAATCTTAAAGAGATAGCATCCTGAAAGCCTTATATTTTAAAGGTATGCCAACCTGTATATTGAATACTTAAAAATCTGTTCAAAGGCCAAATGCCTTTGCTTTGTAGACTTAGTGTGTACACATTTGAATTGTCTCATTGGATCACACCCAAACTCTCAAAGAGTGTCAAGCACTGAAAGGCTACATATATAATAATAAAGCAATCATATTATGATTTCTCTTTGGGTAATATTCTTCAAACTACTAGCCATATTCTTCTTAGCTGCAAGTAATATTACTGTGTTTTGTAGCCTTTAAGTTTTTATTCTGTTTTTCCTACTGAGTTACTTTTTAAACTTATAAACTTGTATGCATTGGTAATTATTATCACACTTCTATCATCATAGTGTTTCCTTGTTTTGAATTATTTTGATAATTTCCATTGAAGATTTCTAAGGTGTTTTTTTTTTGTTACAAGAATATACAAAATATTCCTTGCTCTCTTTCTTTATACTTCTTGTGATTTTGTAAGTCTTTGTAGCTTCTATAGGTATGTGGGTGCTAAGAGGAAGGCTAGTGGAAATGTGGGCACTCTTTGGAAGGAAACAGGAGGCCTGGTTACCTGGGACTTCAGACAGCTGAAGTATTCAACTTTTTTGTCTCAGTCTTCACTGACAAGAGCTCCAGCCACACCAAAGTCAAAAAAAGAAAAGGTGGGGACTGGAAGAATGAAAAACTACCTGCTGTAGGAGAAGATCAGGTACAAAATTATCTAAGGAACCTGAAGGTACACGAGTCCATGCAACCTGACAAGATGCATCCACAGGTCCTGAGGGAACTGGCAGATGAAGTAGCCAAGATACTATCCATCATATTTAAGAAGTTGTGGCAGTCTAGTGAAATTCCCACTGGCTGGAAAAGGGAAATATTTTTAAAAAGTGAAAAAAGGAAGACTGAGAGAACTACAGGCTGGTCAGGCTCAGCTCGACGCTGAGCAAAATCATGGAGTAGATCCCCCTAAAAACTGTTCTAGGGCACATGAAAAACAACTAGTTGATTGGTGACAGACAACATGGCTTAACTGAGGGCAAATCATACCTGACAAATCTGTTGGCCTTCTATGAGGGGTTACAGCACTGGGTGGTAAGGGGAGGGCAATTAACATCATCTACCTGGACTTGTGCAAAACATTTGACCCTGTCCCGCATGACATCCTTGTCTCTGAATTGAAGAGTCATGGATTTGACAGATGAACCACTTGGTGAATAAAGAATTGGCTGGATAGTTGAACTCAAAGTGTTGCAGTCAACACAGCTCGACAGTGCAAAACAGCTCAACATGCGACTGGAAACCAGTGACAAGTGTTTCTCCTCAGGGCACTGTTCAGCATCTTTGTCAGCGACATGGACAGTGGGATTGAGTGTGCCCTCAGCAAGTTTACTGTTGACACCAGGCTGTGTGGTGCAGTTGATATGCTGGAGGGAAGGGATACCATCAAGAGGGACCTTGAAAGGCTTGAGAGGTGGACCAGTGCGAACCTGATGAAGTTAAACAAGTCCAATTGCAAGGTTCTGCAATTGGGCTGGGGCAATCCCAACTGGGGGATTGGGCTGGGCAGAGAATGGGTTTAGAGCAATCATGTCTGGAAAGACTTGGAATGTGTGTTGACAAAAACCTCAACATGAGCTGGCAGTGTGTGCTTGCAGCTCAGAAAGCCAACTGTATCCTGGGCGTCGTCAAAAGAAGTAGATTGAGGGAGACGATTCTTTCCTCTTTACTCCACTCTCATGAGGCTCCACCTGGAGTACTGTGTTCATCTCTGGGGCCCCCAGCGTAAGAAAGTAATGGACCTGCCCAAGCAGCTCTGGAGGAGAGCCACATAATATGATCAGGGGCCTGGAGCACGTCTCCTATGAAGATAGGCTGAGAGAGTTGGGGTTGCTCAGCCTGGAGAAGTCTCCAGAGAGACCTTCTAGCAGCCTTCCAGTGCCTAAAGGGGGGGGCAGCTACAAGAGAGCTGGAGAAAGACTTTTTTACAAGGGCATTTAGGGATAAGACAAGGGGTAATGGCTTTAAACTGGAAGAGGGGAGACTTTAGTTTAAATATTAGGAAGAAACTCTTTACTGTGAGGGTGGTGAGGCACTGGCACAGGTTGTCCAGAGAAGTTGTGGCTGCCCCATCCCTGGAAGTGTTCCGAGCCTGGATGGGGCTTTGAGCAACCTGGTCTGGTGGAAGATGTCCCTGCCTGTGGCAGGGTGTGGGAACTCGATGAGCTTTCATAGGCCCTTTTGACCCAGACCATTCTATGATTCTTCTGAATTGGATCATTTCTAGATGGACTTTGAGTTTCTGTCTGGCTGTCTTGTTCTTTACCTTATTTACCTTTCATTTGCTTTTTGTAAGATTAGATATATGTTTATGATGGAAAGCAGTAGGACCAAAACATGGATGTGGACAAATAAGTTCTATAAGTAAGAATTACCATATCAATGGATGGAGTCTGTTAGTTCAACATTCTGCTCCAAAGTGAATAAATAAAAAAAGACTTGAGTAATTCGTATGTATCCAGACGTCAACTAATTCTGATCTTGACTGTACCCTCTGCTAATGTGTCCAGTATGACTTCTGGCTTAGAGGTCTGTGTTTGCTGAAATTTCCCTTGTAGCTTTTATGATAGTCATTGCTTTTTTTTTCTGCATTCCCATACCAAAGAAAAAGAAAAGGTTACATGCTATTATTAGTAATTCAGATTGTTCATTCCTGTGTTGTACTAGAGTGGGTGGGTGAATACTGCCTGGCCCTGGTAACTGGTACTATAACCTCTTTAGCAGTTCAGTTTTAGACAGAGCCTCTGTTGTAGCCCCTTCTGCCCCAAAGGGTTCCAATGCTGTCATCTTCTCAACTTCTAGAAAAAATGCCACTACAGAGGCTTCATTTCTATGCAGTGGCTCTGATTGCTGCAATTGTATTCAGGTTGAATTGGTTTTGATCCTTGATGTTCTGGAAAAAAAAAATTAGCCGTAGAAGATTTGATTCCTCCACTTAGTTAAGATAAATTGTTCAAAAGATATCTGGGATTTTTTTAGTCTTTCCCTTGACTTGCATTTTTGTGGATTTTGAGTTCAATCTGTTAGAATTTATTTCTGTTTTCTTTGCTTAAATACAATTTTTGCTTTCTTTTTTTTTTTTTTTTTTTTTAAATTTCCTTCTTTGCTTTGCTGTTTAGTAAAGCTGACATTCACAGTGATAGTTGTTCTCTAGATCAGAGAGAACCTGACTGTATACCTATCACACTGTCCATGGCCCTTCCTATTGTGGGTGGTGATAGCTAATTTTTAAAAAAAGAAAAGGTTATGAATCTTAGCTCCATATCATTCCTATAAATCATGTATAGAATAATAGTAGTGATTAGTTCAGTATTTATGGCTAAATCCATTTTATTTTCCATTGTGGATTTGAACACATACTTAAATTCAATGTCATCTTCCATTGGCATTTGAAGCCAGCACAAACTCTGATTTGGGAAGAGGAGAGAGGACTAAGACACAGAGATATATATGAAAGTTTGGAAAAGAGGTAGGGGAAAAATGGCAGACTTCAGAATAAAGAAGTTGAAGATCAAATGAGCAGAAGTGAGAAGAAAGGCAAGATATGAAAGTAAAAAGACACCAGACATACTATGTTGTGGAAAAAAAAATGACATTAAGAAATTATGTATTGAACAAGATAATGTTGTAGAAGAATCTGGAATATGTCCAGTTAAGTACTAAAGGCATAGGTATACACAATTTTAAGCACTAATAGATATAAGCACATAAAAGTTGAAGTCATGTGTTGCAGAATGGCTCTAAGAGCAAGGCCATGGAGCCTTAGAGGCCTTGCGCGAGCAAGGCAAGGGGTACGCCTCACAGGTAACCGGATATCGGATGTGGGAGGAGAAAGTGAAGGAAGCTGGGTAGAACTAACCAATACTGTTCGGACTAGTGGGCGTGGCTAAACACCACACGGATGTAAGCGAAGTGCGCCACAAATAAAGTAGAAGTTTGCTTATCACCCATATTGGGTTGGCGTGTCTTACTTCTCCTCGCCGCTTACAAATGGCGCCCGAACAGGGACCATGGACTACAGGGCCCCGGCTACCGGGGACCCGGATTACAGGGCCCCAGCTACCGGGGACCCAGAATACAGGGCCCTGAGTATCAGGGACCCGGAACGGCGAGTGAGCGGCACCAGCAGCAGCGGCCGGGGAGCGCGGGCAATGCTACTGCGGTGGCGTGACAGACCCTGGTGCTTGGACTAACCGAAAGGAGTCCGCCGCAGGGGTGAACCAGACACTGCTGCGTCAGGAGGCCGATCTGGAGACCGAGGTTACAGGACGATCCAGGAGAAGACGATCCGGAAAAAGCCGCCATGAAAATGGACCGAGAGGTAGCCCTGGACTTATTACAGTGCTTTTTATAAAAGCGGGGAATTGAGCCTGAGACTCTAAAGCAGCTAGCAGGTCTACTGCCTGTAGGGAAGGCTAAGGGATTTTTTGTAGATCCTAATACAGTTTTTGAGGAGAGTGAGTGATGAAAGTTTGATGATGAACTATTTGAATCAATGCTTAATGATGATAAAACAGCAAAGCAACTCGGTAAACCACGGAGAGAAATAATAAATTGTATAAAAAGATACAAGGTGGAAAAGAAAACTGCTGCGGTAGCAACGGAGAAACTAGGAGCAGACGTCCCTGGTCAGTTGAAACCGGGGGAAGATTACAACTAGTTTCCCCCAACTCGCGGGAGCACAGGGTTCCCCCCCCCCCCCCGCCCCCCTTCCTTTTCTCCCCCTCCTTCTTCATCAGAAGGTGCAGCGGAGGAGGTAACCCCCTGCTCCCCCACCACCCCAGTTCCGAAAGTAGGGACTTTGAAAAGGACAGAGAAAGTATATTAGGAAGGATATGCATGATGAATGTCGAGGAAGCTGAAAGGAAGAGGGTGGTGCCTCGGCGCTGGATCGATTGCGGCGCCATTTTGAAGCATGCAGTAGAAAACAGAGATCATGCGCTAGCGGGAGATTTAAAGGAACTGCGAGCCTTTCCAACCCACTATGCCCTAGAGTGGAAATTTAACTCAGTTATGGAGGAGCCAGGTCTGCAGATGGCTACATACCGAACGAGAGGCATCTGACAAGAAAGACATAGCTGCAAGCAACGGAGACCCTGAGTTCGGCCCAGGATCAGACCCCAAATCCCCTGAATCCGAGCCAGATTTATATCCTCTTCTTCCAGACTCTGACTGTTCGTCTCCCGGGTCGGTCTGCTCAGACTCACTGGCCCTGGAGACGCTGTAACAATGGTTAACCAAAGATGGGATCATTACTGGTGAATTTGCTGCAATGGGCATCTCTGCATATCCTGTGTTTACTACACAGCAGGGGGCTAAAGAGTGGGAAGCTCTTGATCTCAAAATAGTTAAGGAGGCCTGACAAGCAGTGACCACGTATGGGTTAAAATCCTCTTATACTCAAGCTGTATATGTTATGATTTTTTCTTGCAATTGACAGGGGGAGCCCATACAGTTTCTCTGTGATACTCATGTACTAGAAGTTGGTAAATAAGTATGTCCAGGTTTCTATCAACCCTTGGAGACCTTTGTAGATACTGCTGTCCACTTCTTCCAGCACAGGCTGGCCACCTGTGTCGGAATGAGTGTGCATTTTGGTCACTATAAAAGCCCAAGCCTCATGTGATGTGGGGGAGGCAGAGCCTCTGTGGGGACGGCCGCTGAGGTTGAGCCTGCCACCTCGCACTGCAATGATGCTTCTCGGAGCTGGTTTGCTATTAGTCTCCTGAGGGTCCTTGTGCCACGTTCTGTACGTGGAACTGTAGTGGGAGTAATGATTGTCTGGATTTTGTGCTTCAAATATTGTAGTTGTGCGGCATGTGCTTGTGGGATCCCATGTGTGTGTGTGTGCTGAGGGTAGACTGTGTTCTGTGTATTTTTCTTGTTGTTGGGTTCCTGTAAAAGTTTTCTAAAACGGGGGGAGAGAGAGTAATGGTGCTGCATTTAACCTGTCTAACCTGTCTACTTCTCAAGAACTGATAACCTGGGGGAGGGGGTATATTTGTGTCCTCCTGCCTACAGGTCCATGGCGACTGCCTGCAAAGTTTGTCAAGCCTTGCCATGAGCTGGACAGACGAATGGATAAACCTGATGCCTCAGCTACAGGAGCTGACCGTGATTACCCCAAGCAGAATGAGATAGAGGAAGAGAAAGAACAAATAACTGCAAAACATCACTTGGGGGGCAACTGAAAAGTAACATCCTGAATATGTGTGCTTGTAAAGTAGCTATTATTAGAGGTTGTGATTTTGTGTATAAAACCACCTGTATTTACTAGCTAGTTGCTAATAAGAAACTGCACCTTGTATTGTATAGATTTGTCACTTGTAAAAGAGATGTTAGAGTATGGAAATTTGCAGTAGCTGCTAGAAAAATGCTAAGGCAAAAGCTAGAAAGATTTTAATACAATGGTAGTGTTATAAAGCAGGTAATGGAACAAATTAAGAGGATGGGAGAATTCCCCTGGTAAGAAATTTCTTTGCCTAGTACCTCACTGCCATCAGCATCTTCAACATGCTGCTGCACCCTGTAATAGTTACGCTGCTAATGTAAATGTGTGTGTGCCTTGCTGTAGACTTGTTGCTGTATAAAACAAAAGGGGGGAGATGTGGAGACAGTGTTCTCACTGGAGAATGCATAATTGGTACATAAACTTTGAATAATCCTGAAAGATACAGCAAGGCCATGAGAGACCCGAAGAGGCTTAAGCAAGCAAGGTAAGAGGCTGGAATTCACCAAGTTAATGAGAACTGTGGACTGTTGACAAGCTTTCAAGGTTGAGTTCTCACACCTGTGTTTAACCAATTATATGCTAGTCACTAAGGGTCTTCAAGGCAAGTATCCAATCACAATATGCCAAATCACTGTAAGTGCTTCAGCCGGGGCCTTGGCTTAACTAAGCAGACTGAGTTGCTGAGTTGCTAAGCAGACAAATGCTACATCGAAGGCAATTTCTGATTTGTTGTTTGATGTTGACTCTGTAAGACATGCAACACTGCAGAACCTTTAGTTGTTGGAACAGGGACATGGATATGAAGAGTTTGATGGAATGTGTTGTATGAATCTTTCTGGTCATTTTAATTCGATACATGCACAGCTGAAAACCCTGGCTCAGCTTACCCAGCAATTGCAAGTGAGCAGTGACCTAGGGATAACTAAATGGTTGTCTTCATGGGGCATTACAGGTTGACTTAAAACACTGCTATTTGAAGGACTGCACTTATGTATCATTGCTATTTCAATCATTGTAGTTGTTAGACTTGCTTATAGTTGTGTGGTGAAAACAAGTGAACAGAATGACCCACAATGTCTTGCTCACACAAAGAAAAAGGGGGGAATTGTTGCAGAATGGCTCTAAGAGCAAGGCCATGGAGCCTTAGAGGCCTTGTGCGAGCAAAGCAAGGGGTAGGCCTCACAGGTAACCGGATACCGGATGTGGGAGGAGAATGTGAAAGAAGCTGTGTAGAACTAACCAGTACTGTTGTGACTAGTAGGCGTGGCTAAACACCACGCGGATTTAAGAGAAGTGCGCCACAAATAAAGTAGAAGTTTGCTTATCACCCATATTGGGTTGGCGTGTCTTACTTCTCCTAGCCGCTTACAGTCATGAAACACTTAATGACTCAACTATAAATCAGTTGTCTTCCACCTCTCAAACTTAATGGGGCTGGATGGTGGGAGGTGCAGCTTTGGTCTCCCAGTGTTTTGTAGAGCTGTTCTGATCTTTATGGCCCCAAAGCTATATAGCTAGTTTGACTTCCTTGTGTTTTGAATATTTTCTAAATTATTAGGTGCAGAGATGCACTAATGTAAGAATTATTATTGAGTTTTTATTTACTTTGAAATTTAGTAAGAGAAACATGCACCTAGGTTTTTCTGCGTTGTTATTGTATTTTAGGAAAAAAATTAAGTTTGATGATACTTAGTTTATTTCTGTGAAGTGCTGAATGTGTTTTGATGATGCCATCAAAGACTGAAGCCTTGTGAGAAACTTAATCAAACAATCTGAAGGTACAGCTTTCAGTTTTTGGTGAACACAGTATCTGTAGAAGTCACTTATCACTGATAGAGATTAGATGCTGTTAAAAGTATTAGTATATGCTGCTTCTAGAACAAGCAATCTTCAGAACCAGCAAGATATTTTTAAGAAATAAAAATGTAGTTCTATACTGAAAAGCTTTTTAGGTGAAGTTCTAAACTGACTACTAATAAATTCAATTTTTTTGTATCTCCATCATAGAATCATAGAATAGTTTATGTTGAAGGAACCTTAAAGATTATCAAATTTTGACACCCTTGTGATGGGTAGAGACACCTTCCACTACAAGGGCTTGATCAAAGCTCCATCCAACCTGGTCTTTAATACTTCCGGGGGGGGGAGCATCCACAACTTCTCTGGGCAACTTGTTTCAGTGCCACACAACCCTTGTAACTGGGCTGTATGTGTTAGTTACAACTTCTACACTTAAAAATCTTTCAAGAGCTTTATGAAAATGGAGACTTCTTCCAGTTATTCAAATACAAACAATGAAAAGAATTCCATATGCATTTCATAAACACTGAGCTGCATGTGATACATACATGCGATACATAGGTCTCTAATCATGTATTTACTGAATGTCTGGTATAGAGAAAAGCATATGAAAAGTACTCCAAAGTAACCATTGTAAAGTAGAACAGGAGGTTAACAATTTGGCAGATTGTGGGCTTATCCTTTACATTGTTGATTGTTGTGCACCACAGAGATATGATTCTGCTATAATAGAAAGTATAATTGCTATGATTTTGATTGACATCTTAGATGCTATTGTAAGATTCAGAATAGATAATGACGGTGACGGTGACAGTGACCTTGGAAAAATTTAAATAGAACTAAGGTTAGAATTAAGTACTGAGACTTTCAGGATAGTAGAATATTTAACTATTTACAGCTCAGGTTGTAAATTTTATTTTAAAAGTTTGAAATTTGAAGTTTCTGCAGTAAAGTGAAAATACCCTGGTGGATGTTGCTTCCTTCCCTTTATACTGCTAAAATACCATGGATGGGCTGACTTCTATCATTACTGCAGTTTTGCATGTGAAATATCCCAGACCACAGAGAAAGTAGTTCTTGAATTTTCCCTGGTAGAGGAATACTTCTGGATCCACTTTGGTACACCTGGAAACCTCATTTTCTTCTTTTAATATTCTATAATATTTTCTGAGAGAGTCCGTAAACATTGTCTGGTTTGCTTGAGCCTTGATTTAATGGCATAGAGTTTAAGGACTCTGTAGTGAACAATTGCATTACTGGCAGTAAGAATTGAGTTTATAGCTATGAATCAATTCTCATGAAAAAAGGAGCTTTATGAAAGGTATTTAGAATATTAAGTGGAAGGAATATCATGAAATAAAATCAGTATGCTTATGCAAATGGCCTAGCTATGACTTCATAATTTGTAATGATATTCAGTTAGGCAGTGTTTATACTTGTTAATGACTTCCTTTATGAGTGATAATTGATCTTGCTCATTATCATATTAAATCCTCATATGTCTTTAGTTGAGAATGTAATAAATGGTTTGTTTGATTTTTAGTGTAATGAACTAATTAGACTAATTAAAATCAATATGTGCACCAATATTAGACTTTGAATCCAAATGGTGTGGCTGTCTGCTGGCTAAAAATCAGCAACTCAGTAAAAAAGTGGCCTAATGCTGATTTATGAGCACTTGATGAACGTGAGGTAGAATAAATTGCTTGTAGTGGTAAAAACAGCATTAGTGAAGTATAAGATACTAAGTGCACTGTAAGGTCAGCAGTAAAGGCATACTTACATGTGTAGTTTCGTGGCACCTTTAAACCTTCCTGGTTGCTTAGATCATTCTTCAGAAATTACTGAGTTTAAATATTATAAAGTGTATTAATCTGTATTTATGAATACAATATTCTATGTGTGGCTGGATGTACATGCAATTTATTGCTGTGTGCTTATGTGTTTATGTATGCTAGCACATTTGTAAATTTTGCATTTTGCACAGCACTTTTATTTTTATGGTAATCTGTGAATATACCAGATAGGTCACACTTTCAAATTTAGTAATGTACCATTATTACAATGTGTTATTCAACAAAAATATCCGTTCACTGTTATGTGGAACTGTGTTTATAAGTCCTAAGGGAGACAGGAACACATCCTGTAATTCTGTAATCACCTTTTGGAGAAGAAGGAACTGGCTACTGGGAGGGGAAAGGGAATATTATTTCAGAATTTGGGGTCTTGTTTGTATAAACAAACAAACAAAAAAGTGGAAATCCTTCTGGCTCCAGGAAGACATTAGAAAAAATGTGAGGTGATGAGAAATGTGCCACATTCTTATTTTCAACAAAAATACTGCTCAGAGAAAATCCTTTTAATGTAAAGTTTTGAATGCAAATTAATATTTCTTTTGGACTATCCAAATTTTTAGAAGGTCTGCATAGATACCTCATAGGTTCTTTATGAGCACGTGACATTTTCAAAGTAGAGTCAATTATAAGCGTTGGACTGATCAGAGATTTCTTTTTTACCAGTCTTCCACTACTTATTTTGGAGTAATGTTGTGACTAAGAAAGCTCAAAGGCTGTTTGCTTTTGTTTGTTTGTTTGTTTTTTTCATTATGGGACACGCGCATTCAGAATCCCTCCTCTCCCACCATGCACTTACATACTTACATGCATAGTGCGGTGTTGAAGAGAACACAGAATGGCAGAAGAGAATTTGGTTCATCGTTTCTCACACTTTGAGGATATCAGTTTACATCACACACTTGTCAATGTCCCAGTCAGTAAAGCAGAATAAATGATATACACCTAATTTCTACCTAGACAGCAACAATGCTAAGTAAATATGAAATAAAATTGCTAATATAAATAAGTAAATATGAGGAAACAGAGCTTGGAATCTTGTGGCTCCCAGGCCTAAGCTTAGTCTGTGAGATCATGAGGATTTTGAGGAAGTACCTCTTACACTTAAGTCACTGAAAATGTTAGTGTTAAGACACTCTAAATTTTAGGCTTTGTAGGAATAATCCTTTAATCATCTGACCTAATTTTGATGATGAATATTTTAAAATAGTGGTGACTTATTAATAAGGATTTCAGAAAGGCATGATTTGAAATAGGTGTCAACTCTAATTTGAATAAGTACTTGAAGAAAATCTACAGCATTAATGTAGACTTAAATTGATAGTACCCATTGACATTTCATTTTTTCCTTATCCTATAGGCGGAAGAGTTTGTGTTCAGAATATGTACTCATATTGTGCAGAGAGAATAAAATCTTGAAATGGTTTACCTTTTTAATGGCTGCTTTTAGTGGTTTATTTGAGACACTTAAATCTTGGGAATAATTCTTCAGGTGCTTTTCACTAGATAATTACTAATTTCCAGATACAGTAAAATCAGTGATTATTAATAAGAAATGGGTAACTGATCATCATTGACCATGGTATTTAAAATTTTAACCTTTGGATGAGATCTGAGCAGAAGCTTGAAGATTATGCATATAATCTAAATATGGGAGAGTATGTATTGATCAAACTTCATTATGGTAAGAACTATGTATAGTTCTCAGATACTGTGAATGTACATTGCAACAAAAGACTATACTTAGGGGAGTACATGCAGCTTGAATCCCAGAGCAAATACTTTGTTTGTGCTTGAAGCAGTATACCCTGAGAACATAAGTGAGATCTTTTATGTCCGAGATGCATTCAGTATGCATATTATCAGCCCTCTGATCCAAAGCACATAACCAATGTCCTTGATTCATATAAATGTACTGAATGCCCTGAGGAGCTATGTGGGTTTGAAATATCTGACAGTTGTTTGTGAGGTGGCACGAGTTCAAGTACCTTTCTTAGAAGCAAGGGCAGGAGGAGACACTTCTGCCAGGGTTTTCAAATCAATTTTTTGTCCTTCATTTACCAAAGTTGAGAAAGCAACTTGTTTAAAATGGGGTGTCTCTCCATTAGTATGATAAGTGCCCTGCCATGTCTTTCTTCTTGTATAAGAGAAACAGAGGATAAAAGGAAATCTCATATACAGTTTAGCTGAATCTTGGCCCAACAGAAGGCAACAGAAATTTAACCCTTGACTTCAGTTTTACTAGACTGGATGTTATCCAGATACATGTATGCTACTGTGTCATTACTCTTGCTACTGCAAAGTTTAGTGTCTAATTTTGAACTTTGACTTTTCCTTAAAGAAATTTTGTAGAAAAGATGTTACTATGTTTGTTGTTATTATCTTTGTTATTACTTTTTTTTTTATGCCATAAAAAGAATAGAAGTTTCTGAGAATTTTTTTTAAATGTCTTTAATTCATTCTTCTTTCTTCTATCTCTCTCTATTTCTGAAATCATATTTCACTGACTTAAATCTTGAACCTTCTGTGAGGATGTTTATCTTGTTATAATGATGTTAGCTTACTTTTTTTATTTCATATGCATGGTATATTTTTCCTTGCACAATACCTTCCTTACTTCAGAAATGAGGGATTTCATGTCAAAGATAAAAATGTTGGGAAAAATGTGTCAACCAGATCTAAGGGCTCTTGTGCCAGATAAAGCATGACTGCAGGCCTGGAAATTGCTGGTAGACCCTGAACATTACGAAAGGCTTTTTGATCCAGTGACTAGGTCTTTGCCTGGCTTACCTCATAAATTGGCCTGAAAAAGAGAAGTGGATCCGGAAGACTTGTATGCAGTTACATGGTTTGGGAAGTCTGAGGTGCTTTGGGCTACTATCTATCCTCAGGTTTAAATATAGTAACATTAATAGTAACATTTAAATTTAAATGTTACTATTGAAGACAACTGTGTCTGTAGCGTCTTGTGAATTTGGAGTGGTTTATCCCTGACAGTTACCAATTTTTTTATAAAGCTGAAGCTCCCATATCTGGCAAGATTCTAGTGGAAGTATTCGTATCAAGGACTGCCTACTGCAACATGTAGTGCCTGAAATCCTCTGAAATTTTGGCATATATAGATTTTCATCAGCCCAGAAAATGGCTAGCAATGTCTAGCAAACTGTGATTTTGCTGCAGTTAGCAAAATGGAATCTAGCAATTTGGGTATTTTTCAACTAAATACTATAGTTATAGTGTGTTTTCCACTGAATATTTCTAGTAAAAAAAATTCTTTTTAGTGCACATGACATTTATATGAAACTTCTGACCTCAGAAGTACAGTGAACGATTAGTAACATTTATTTCTTAAGATAACTCCCTCCTTAAGTTAGTATATTAACTACCTACATGTAGAAAAGAACAGTAATCTAAATCAGAAACAAATTAATATTAAAATATTCAATTACTTTCTTATTAACACCACATAAACTAAGACTATATATGAATTCAAACAAATCTAAATGAAAGATTAAATTAACAGTAAAGGCCTATGCTAAATATAAATTTCACAAATGTTACCATGTACCTGTCTTATGGATAGATGAGACAGAATCAAAAGCATTATATTTGAGAGTGAATGTATAGTGGAATATTTGAAAAATGTTTTCGTAGCTAAAAATGTTATAAATGGACGCATCTCAGTAGGTTTAACTGCTTTTTCATATTTATAAATTTTGAAGCTATTTTAAATTAATTCTAACTTTATGTATCTTCTTCAAAGAACTTCTTTCCCCAGATTTATAGGGAAAAAGAATTTATTTGTGCAAGCTTTATAATTTGCGGACCCCTTTTAACTTCTATTAGTATAATCTTATTAATAAGTTTTAAACAAAATATAATTCTGTTTGTAATAGTATGTGATACTTTCTTTTGTATTCAGCCCCCCATGATAATATTTTCAATTTAAGAAGATAATCTTATCTTGTTGCTGAACAGTTAGTTTGAATAAGACAGTACGTAAGCAAAAAATACATTCTAGTCTTAATATTTCATAAAAAAGTATTGGGCTTGTAGTTTGAATGCCAAATGTTACATGATAGGATCTTTTAAAAGAATCTTGGAAACCACTCATTCCATCTTTATGCAGCTATGAAGATCATGAAATTTTTTCACAGTACAAAAATATTTCTTCCTTCCCATTACATTTGTCAGATTCTAAAAAAAAAATGATGTCTAAAGCATATTTCCTAAAATCAAAGAGGGATTTAAGTAACCAAAGCATAGTTACCAGAACTGGAATCCTGATTCACACCAGAATGTGTTCTGGGATCTTTCTTTCATTCACTTTGAATTGGTCATTCAAAGTATTTGGTGCCTAGAGACAGAGAAAATGCAGATACCTTTTGACTTCTGGGACTCATGTCTTGGTTCCTTCATATCATATAATGGTAAAGAAATTCAATCAAATTGACATAAGAAAAATAAAGTGTGAAAATTCCTCATGCTACTAAGATTTTCTTTAAGAAAGGTTTTCATGCTCCAGTGCACAAATATCCAGAGTAACACTGTCTGATACAAAGTATTATCATAAATAACTTTATTTAAAATAAACTCTGAATTGAAAAAAAAATATAGATTCCAAAGAAATCATAAAGATATATCTTTCTTTTTTTTATTTTTTTTTATTTTTTTTTATTTTTTACAGTTGCACAGAATTAGCTTGGAAAGCAGTTTTACATTTGTTCACTTTTAGTATTGTTTTTAATTTGCTTCTTGCTGCTTGATGACTCCACTTGATGGGTACAGTATGACAAGAGGTAATAGATACAATAACAGTAAAACACTGAGCATTACTTCTGGGACTAGAAGCACCCATCATTGTTGGGTTGGGTTTTTTTCCCCTAGCTTTCCTCAGCTGGAAAGTTTTGACATCTGCTGGTTTGGGACATAGCTGAACAGCTGTCAGCAGTGTGGTAGCTGCTTTCAGCAGCAGTTGGCGGGATGGCAGGGTGCCAGCTTGTACCATCTGTGCGCCTGACATTTCATTCTAATTAACAGCAGGGTTAATTGTTCTGGCAGGCTCAAATGTAGTGTCTAACATTACCCGAGGGAAACATGTACAAGTGCAGGAGTGGCAGGGAGCTGGGGACAGCATTGCTAACAAACCTATTGAGGGAGAATGGTTAACAACTACTGATGATTTTACTAGCTGGCCACATGCAATAAGGCTGAGGTATTTTTTTATTCTGATGAATTATGCCAAGCCTGTAATGATGTAGAAGAAATCAAGCTTTGAAAGGCTGAGACTGCTGCCTTGGGGCAATTGAGAGGGAACAATTTGCATGTTATTACTGCATATTCATACCTAATTGTGTTAGGCTTTGCTAATAGAGCAGAATGACAGTATGAAAAATCGAGCAACTGCTTTATAGCCAACAAAGCTAGTGTTTTTTCTCTACACTATGAGTGCTGAATGATCATTTAGACATTTAGTAGTTCAATATGACAAGTCTACCATTTGTTAGCTTGACACGGTATTCTAATTTTACTTTTAGTTTATTCTCATTTTATACAGTATTCATGGTACCAATTTGAATGGGGATATTCATAGCTATTGTGAGTAGTTGTGATTCAAATAAAACTATTTTGCATGAAGTATTTCTATTGTTTTATTATGTATTAATTTTAATGTTTAAATATGTTTTTCAAGTGTTAATATAACATAAATGAGGAGTTGATGAGAAATCTCTATTACGATCATGTTGCTACATACTGATTTATTTAATGTTTTTACATTCCCATTAAGACCCCTATTTCTAGAGTGTTGGGGTTGCAGGTTGGTTTAAGAAGTTAAGTAATACCATATTGGGTTTTCAGGTCTATAGATTCTAAATAAAAAAATAATTATATACCCAATTAAGGCTCACATCTCCAGCATGTCGGTGTGAATATCTCAAAACATTAAACAGAATACGTTTTCTCAAATATATTTATGTAACAGAACAAAAATAGACCTGTCTTTTCAGGAAAATTGTACCTCAATTTCACTGTCAGTTATTAATCATAGAATCATAGAATAGATAGGGTTGGAAAGGATCTTAAGACCACCTAGCTCCAACCCCCTGCCATGGGCAGGGACAGCTCACAATAGACCATGTCACTCAATGGTCTACTCTTCCAAATTAATAGAATCTCATTTCTTATTACTTTCTCTCATACTGTATGGTAGACATGACTAATACTCTACAAAACATTACCATAGATCATATACATTAAAATATTAGTGGTCTGTAAAATTTAGAAATCACCTAGTCTAATTTTTAAAAATACTGAAAAAGTTGATAGTGATACCAGACATTATATAAAATTCATGAAGAAAGGCCAGAAATAAGGTTCCTAATAGCTCTTAAGAAATTTTTGGATCTAAATTACTTGAGCACGTAGCAGGCCTGAACTGCATGGCAAACTGAGGGAAGTGCCCTTAGCTCATTAGTGTGTTGGTTAATATCAGAAATAGTAGATGAGATTGTCAAAACTTGGACACAAGAAAGGGAATTAGAAGATACTGAGGTGGAGTTTCAGTTGTGTGCATTATTGTTGTAAAACTAAAGAAATTTTTAATATACTGGATGAAACTGGAGCGTCAAAGCTTCTGTATGTTATTTGGTATTGGTGACAGATGAATAAACCTTTATAAAACTGTTGTTTTCTTCATGGAAGAACATTGTATTGTGGGTAGCTTATACTTGATTTTGTATGTAGTCAGTAGAAATATTTGTACTCCATCTACTTTGTTCAAATGCAAAGTACTTCTAACATATAATGAAATTATTTCAATAATATTTATTTTTGTGACTATTACTGATATGTTTTATGCAAGGTATTTAAATACTGCAATCGGCAACTGAATATAATCTTGCAGTCGATCACTACTTAATTGAAGTGCATGTAATTATGGTTACATTCTAAAACTGGGGCTATTGGGCAGTATTTTTTTTTTTAAATAGATTTTGAACCTTACTGCTAAAGCTGCCTCTTTTTTTTTTTTTTTTTTGAGTTGATTTTGATTTATGAAGAAATCAGATGATGTTGAGCCTCTGATGTTACAATTGCAGCAAGGGACAACGTGACTGCTGCAATAGGAATGACCTTAACAGAGCCTTATGTGAAAAAGACATCTCACTGCATAGATTTGGAATTTTTACCTTTTAAGTAGACTTTTAATGCTTTATTTTCTTTCAGAACCAAAAAGGCTCAACTGGTTATATTTACCTAGATATTACAAAGAATATCACTGAATATATATGAACATCTTTAACAAATCAACATTCTGAAAATGCCTACAGCTAATGTAATTTATTATGCATGGAAGAAGATGCTAAATATATTGGCCTTTAGCAGAAAATAATAAAATGGTTTGATTAGGTTTAATTTAATTATTGTTGTAAGTGAAAATCCTCCATTCCTGCCTTCAATGTCCTTCAAAGAATTCCTCATGGAAGACAAGCAGTAAAAAATCTACTTACCATGTTGCAAAAAGGCTTATCAGTCAAGGCCATTGTGTGGCCACTCATTTCCTTTTTTTTTAATATATCTAATCTGGTGCCTTCCTGACCTCCTGGTGGAAAACAAAGTAGGAAATCTTCCAAGACTTCACAAGACTGAAAAATTAAATTAACAAAATGTAACTTAGGTTATCATCAATGTTTCTCTTTACGGACTTTCCAAAGAAAACTCTTCTGCACTGAGGTTACTCTTGATTTATAGACTAGATGTATTTGACTCCTCCTTATTCATTCCTGCAGGTAGGTGAGCTCTCCATTATATATTTTCTGTGTCAAATTCCAGATCTCATAATAACAGAAAATTTTGTCATCATGTTCCCTCAAAGCAAATATTTCTAGCCAATACTATTACTTCTTTTTCTCAATATCTCTTAATATAATACACTACAGCTTTAAATTCATAGGTAATCCATATGCTCCATCCTTTCTAAACAGGTTCTTGATGGAGCTATTTTTTATGCATTTCAGTAGGTTCCTTTGCTTTTCACAGCATGTGAGTTAATGTCATTTTGTCGTTTAATCAGGCTTCTATTGTAGACTTTTTCTTGTAAAGAAGATCCATGTCAGAATGTAAGTAATGTCACTTTTTTGATAGGAACCATATAAACATTTTCATAAAATATATTGTCTTTTTTTGTATTACTGCTAGTTATAAAAAATATGAGGCATTATACTTTTAACATTTTTTGTGGGTTTATATAGACTGTTCTAAGTCTGTCCAAAAGGTGGAAAGAAGAGTATGTTCAGTGGAATCTTACATCAAATGGACTGTGAAATCCAAGTAGCCAATATTTAGAGTTAGTAGCTATTACTACCTGAATCTTGGCTTCTACACTCCTTCCATTGCATATTTTTTCCATTCTTACTTACAATGTATGTTCATGTATATTCCTATTCATATATAGTTCATTTATATGTAAGGAATACTGGTGTGTGAGCAGCAGACAGAAGAAATAGAAACCAAGGAAATACTCTTCACATATATTTTCCATTTACTTACCCTTATCTTTCCTGTCTTTTTCCTTATTCTTTTTCTTTCTCCTGTATACTACTTTAAAAAATGTATTTCATGCTATGCTGATTTCTAGATATTTGTATGCTTATTTCTAGATGCTAACTTACTTTGGAAATTTTTGGACTATGGAAAAAGTTACTTTATACTTCTCTTGATAAAACATTTGGGTTTTGAGGAAATTTTCCGGTTCTGATTAGTGGTGGGCATGAAAATAAAACTAAGAGGTTCTGTTGTGCATGGTGGTGCAGAGAAAACACAACAAATACCATTACTGATAATTTTTCTACCTCAAATTTTACTTCATGCAGAAGTACAGCTAAATCATTTCATGCTGCCACATTAACAGTACTGCAGTATGGAAAAATCCTTTACTTTGTAGGTGAGGTTGATACAATTTTGCTGGATGTGTGTGCTTGGCATATTCCTCTTTAATTACCATCTAGAATTGTTTCAGGTTTGGTTGTTTTTGGTTTTTTTTTGTTTTTTTTTTTTTTTTTTTTTTTTTGACAAGGAATAGTGAAAACAAGCCTCAAGATATAGCAAAAATTTGGTTTGGCTGAAGCTTACTAAAACAGTGTTATATTGATTTTGGCTACTTCTGTTCTATATATTTAGTTGATCTGAACATGGTTTTTGTTATTCACTATCAATAATTTTATTATACTATAGTTGGAAGATATATTTTGAATTAATATTTCTCATGCTAGAGAACTGTGGATTTTACTATAAATTGCAAGAATATTTATTATTAGCTTGATGCCAGGTATATATATTTTTTACTATTCATAAGAAGTGCTTATACTGCAAGGAACATGATAATAAACTTTGGATTTAAATCCTGTTGCTAAGTTGCAGGGTTTTTAAATAAAGGAATCATGGAATTACAGATTATTTGAGCTGCCTTGTCAATGGGCATGACTGAGAAAAGGCTGGATTCATTTATTTATTTATTTATTCCTTTCCTTCAGATACTTATATATGTATATTGATAGGATCCTCTTGAGAGTTCTGTCTGATGCCAAGGACCAGGTAGTCAATGCCCTCAGCCTGTCCTCATAGCAGACATGCTCCAGTCCCTTACTCCTCTTTGTGGCTCTTTGCTGGACTCACTCCAGTATGTCCATAGCTCTCCTGTACTGGGGAGCATCATTTTGTGTGCTCTCTGTACACAGGTACCATTCCTGTCCTTCTATAGCTATAACAATCCCTACATCAGCTAAAACTGTTCCTGGAACTCTCAAAATTTTATCCACTTGCTCTCAGAATGGAGTTTAGTCTTCATTTGAGAATTTCCAGGGATTTTGTCACAATCTTGGGTTCAGGCAGTTAAGATTAATTATATTAATCCATAAAACAACATAGGTAAAATGGGAAATCGTAGACCTGAATCTGAATGATTAATGAAACAAACTGTCAGGAGTTGGCTTGCTTGCCTTTTATAGATTGTACCTTTACTGCAGCTATTCTGCATGAATATAAATATGAACTTACAATGATATGGTTTTGCTGTTCATTATGTCAAATAGATTGGGTAACCTGGTGTAGGGTGTTAGAAAATAAGGGAAAGCTGAGTTTACAAACAAAAGCAGAGGTTTTCTTCAGAATTTCTCAGGACATTGTGAAAAACTTTGAAATAAAATGTCTTTGTCAGAGGTTAATGCTGGAGTGATATTAAAAGAAATGTCTCTATGCTGAAAACTAGAATCTATATTGCAGTGAATTTTTTTTTAACATGAAACACAGCCATACATTTCCAGGATAAGATTTGATCCTATTAATTCTTTCTTTTTGTTAGAGAACTGCAAGTAATATTTTACTTATTTTATTTTTTTTTGGTGAGTCCCAGAAGATTGAAGGTTTTGTGTTGTACCAGTATTAAACAGGTGAAAGCTTTATACTTAACAGCTAAAAATTTACATAAATAACACAGGTAAGGTATGGAGAATGAGATAGAAAATCAAAGAATGATGGCTCATCTGTGACATACTGGATCCATAATAAGGATGTAGGTTTCCTTGCACTGCTAGATAGGGGGTATCTCTTCCTGCCTCTTTTGACCTTATTGTTATATCTGCTATATTTTGTTAGTATCCTGGTACTTCAATTCCAGGAAAACATGCAGCTTTTTCAAAGCTCCTGTGAATGACTGCACACATTATTCAAAAAGAACAACTTCTGCAAAGTAATAGTTCTTGTCTCCTTCTGCTACAAATACCTATATCTGAAATAAATCTAATTTAAATCAAGAAATGAGAATCATTTTGTGCTTCTCTCATATCTCTTCACATGTCATGGCTAAGCTAAAATTTGGCTGTGCCCATTGTCTTGCTTTCTTCTAATAAGTGTCAGGAAAATTATTTGACATGTTTGCGTGAACACTGAAAAATTTCCAAAGAACTTGGGAAAGTTTCAGACTGTATATTAACTTCTGTAAGAAGATGTAAAATTCTTAAATATTGGTAAAGCTAATAATTTAAGGGAACTTAAATACACTTTTACATTCACACAGAGCACAGAATTGTAATAATTTTCTTCTTGTCTGATTATAGGTAACAGGTCATGGATTCATTATTTGTTTGGCATATATATATATTTTAACATAAATAGCCATAATATAGCTTTGCTTGCATTGCCATTATGCAAATTATGTATGTTTAAAGATATTTTGGCTAAAGTAGATTTAATATTAAAAGGATATAGATTTTATTTTTTTAAATTCCTATACCTCTTTATAAGTGACTAATGTTCATTTTGATGAAGAATTTAAACTCATATAGCTCCTGACTTATTAATTGTTTAATTTCTGAGAAAGTAACTGAGTACTAAAGAGAAGCAAGTTGTCATTTGGAGGGATACATTAAATTTAAATACTCCATTGATGCATAGAGAACTGGTTAAAGTACTTCATATCTGCTTTCACATCCAGTACTGTACTTGTAAAGAAGAGTAATGATAATGAAGATTAAAGGGTATTTAGGTATTTCTTTTAGATAGAAGAGGCATTTGATAGCATTTAATTTGGCAAATTTTAAGATCCTTTACTGACTTTTTCTATAGATGTCTTTTTTTTTTTTTCATTCTTAGTTTTCTCTACAGTAGGCCATCAGAAAGAGGAGCAAATTAAGTAAACAGTACTCATAATTAATAATAAAAAAGATTAAATATGCAAATGATTAAATGAGAAAAATAACCTTAAATAGTAGAGAAGACTTTTGTCTTTGCAATTGAAAATAGACTTGAGATAGGTTTAGATCAAAGTAACAGGATCTGAATCAACATTAAGCTTTTGATGAGGATATGCAGTAGTTCTGCTTCACTTGAGAGTCTATGACACTTGCTAGACAGGACTTAATTTTCATTTAGGCATATCAAGAGAAGTTCTTTCTTACAGTGAAGTAGCTAGTGCTGTTTAGCACTTTGGAGTTGGCTAAGTGTTGTGGTCAGTGTATGAAAGTGAAACATTTTTTGAAAATTAACTTTAGGAATTGCTAATAGTGACAACTTCACAGTGTCACAGTATCACAGTATGCTAGAGATTGGAAGGGACCTCAAAAGATCATCTAGTCCAATCCCCCTGCCGGAGCAGGAACACCTAGATAGTGTTACACAGGAATGTGTCCAGGTGGGTTTTGAATGTCTCCAGAGGAGACTCCACAACCTCCCTGGGCAGCCTGTTCCAGTGTTCTGTCATCCTCACTGAGAAGTTTCTTCTCAAGTTTAAGTGGAACCTCTTGTGTTCCAGTTTGTACCCATTACTCCTTGTCCTATCATTGTTTGCCACTGAGTAGAGCCTGGCTTCATCCTCGTGACACTCCCCCTTTATATATTTATAGACACTAATAAGGTCACCCCTCAGTCTCCTCCAAACTATAGAGACCCAGCTCCCTCAGTCTTTCCTCATAAGGGAGATGCTCCACTCCCTTAATCATCTTCGTTGCCCTGCGCTGGACTCTCTCCAGCAGCTCCCTGTCCTTCTTGAACTGAGGGGCCCAGAACTGGACACAATATTCCAGATGCGGTCTCACCAGGGCAGAGTAGAGGGGAAGGAGGACCTCTCTCGACCTACTAACCACCGCCCTTCTAATACACCCCAGGATGCCATTGGCCTTCTTGGCCACAAGGGCACAGTGTTGGCTCACGGTCATCCTGTCGTCCACTGAGACCCCCAGGTCCCTGTCCCCTACACTGCTCTCTAACAGGTCGTTCCTCAACCTATACTGGGGTTGTTCCTGCCCAGATGCAGGACTCTACACTTTCCCTTTTATATTTCATCAAGTTATTCCCTGCCCAACTCTCCAGCCTGTCCAGGTCTCGTTGGATGGCAGCACAGCCTTCTGGCATGTCAGCCACTCCTCCCAGCTTAGTGTCATCAGCAAACTTGCTGATAGTACACTCAATTCCCTCATCTAAATCATTGATGAATATATTAAATAATACTGGTCCCAGTACTGACCCTTGAGGCACTCCACTAGATACAGGCCTCCAACTAGACTCTGCCCCATAGACTACAACTCTCTGGCTTCTCTCCTTCAGCCAGTTCACAGTCCACCTCACTACCTGATCATCCAGTCCACACTTCCTCAATTTAGCTGTGAGGATGCTGTGGGAGACTGTCAAATGATTTGCTGAAGTCAACGAACTTCCCAGTATTATTACCATTTTATGGATGACATAGCTAACGTCACCTTGTACAGTGTCCTATTTACAGGGGGGTAACTAATGAAAGAGAAAATTATTCCAGTGTCTTAGGTTTCTGTTGTAGTTATTTAACTTTTCTCTGAGCGACCTGAATTATTTATTTTTATTAGTATTGCGAAGGAGGTAAAACTAAAAGTCAGATAGACTGCAGGTGAATTTCTTTGGTTTGATACTGACACTTAAAAACTTGGAAGTTATGAGTCATGGAAAACAGGTAAGGATATATTATCTCCCTCTGCCAAAGCCAAAATTTGTTAATAAGACTCATATATCCTTTCCTTTACTTAGAATTGATCACATGTTCAGTAAGCAGGCAAAATAATCCCAGAATAATTTGCATTTTTCCACATTTGCAGAGCTACATGCCTTAGGTTCAAGATGCAATCGTAATGCTTCTGATGTTTGAGAAGCATTAGAAGACACTGGGAACCACATATTCTCCACCACTTTATGATCTTGATAGAAGAAGTAGAATACCTTGCATGTCTGCTCTCTTTACATGTCTTCTACCGTTATAAGCACTGTCGGAATCTCTCTTTTACAGCAAAGAAAATGGATTGAGAAGGCAAATACTTTTGTGTTACTTATGGTCTTGAACAGCAGGAAGTCTCCATATGATGTGACACCTGAAGGCCCTGTAAGTCCTGAGTCTATTACTAAACGCATGTCCAACTTCTTTTCTAAAAAGCATCAGGTGTATACAATGGCTGAACTAGCAGGCACAATTGGTTCTCTGCAATCATCTTTCATAGATCTGGCTATGAAGAAGAGGCATCAATTCTCAATAAACTCTTACAGAGCAAGTTTCCCATAGGTCCCAGCAGTGTCTCTGAAAGGAGAACTCCAGGGTGCAGGCTCATTACCATATCATCCAATCTCACAGTGATAACTTTTTTTCCCCTCAGACCTTTATTCTTTGCAGTGCCGACTAATTCTCCAATTATCAAGTGTCCTATAAAACTAGTAATTGGAGGAGGACATCTCTTGACGATACAACAGCCTTCAGTCCAAATGTTGCATTCTTTAACCCTTCAATTCACGATGAGAGCAGCCTCTATCTTTGGTAGTTACAGGGAATAATAGACCTCTCTCAAACTGAAGACTCTCAGTTGACTGAAACCGCAGCTATTGTGATTTCTAGGACTAATGAGGCTCTGCTGACTATAACACTGCTTATGTTTTCTGATGTAGGATAAATTCAAAGTCAAGGAATCTCCCAATTTTTTCAGCAAACTCAAAGCCCTACAGCAGAATCTTTATCTAAAAAGTGTCTCACAAATTGGTATGTCTAGGAGAGACTGCAGAGAAAGAGAGGTAACTTAAGAATGAAATGAATGCATTCATGAAGAAAATTTAAGGTTTGGTTGTGTTTTTTTTTTTAACATATAACCTGATATCTAATGTTAAGTAATGTGAAGTGGACAAATACGAGAAACTTTGAATTTAGTTAACATAGGTGAGGCTAAGAATATCTCAGGAATAACAGAAGTACATAAATTTGATTTAAGGCTCAGACTTTCTCTGTGTATTTTTATAGTTTTAAAGTGCTTTGTGATGTGAAGCAAAATAATATTGTTTCTTCCCCCAGAAATGTTCACTGACTTCTATATATACATATATGGCACAGAATTAGCACATATGACGAATGCTTTTTCAGTTACATGCTATGTACTCTGTCTCTCAGATGCTAGCATACTCATGTACAAAACCCCAGCAGATTACTTCAGAACAGTTGGTGAAGGGTGTTGCAGAAAAATATTAGAAACATGGCTATTCCTTTTAAAACCTGTAAGTGGAAACACAGAGGGGTTACCAGGGATGGAAGAGTATTGTGTTGAGAAGGAAGGACCAAAATATAACAAGAAACAGAGGAAAACTATTTAAGTTGAACTCATATGCTGAGTGAATTCAAGGATAGTTTTCAATAGAAGGAAGGTAGGTTTTGTATAGCTGAAAAGATTAAGGTGCTATGCAGTGCATAAAATAGTTGTGGCAGTATTTAATTTCTTCGGGTAAGATAGCATTTGGAAACAGGAATGTTGTAGAGATCAGAGTGTTTTGCTAAAACACTTATAAGTTATTAGTCTTTAATAAATTAAATAATAATAATTAAAAAAATTGTAATGCTTTATCAGTTGTAGAAGTAGTAAGGTACCTGAAAAACACTGCTGTGGTAAATGCAGTTTCCAAATCTTTTGTTGTTACAGAGACACCTAAAGTTTATTATCAGAATTGGTGTGTTATGATGCTACTTAGGGGAATAATTCAGCAAAAATTTAAATTTTCCTCAATTCAACCAGTGTAGTGCACAAATGTAAAAATCAATTTTATGTAGTTAACTCTCAAGCTGAGTCACGAATACATTGTTTTTAAACTGCTTTACAAATCCTACTTAAGGGAAGGTGGCAGGTAAAGGGTTGAAAGAAGTGTGAGTCCTCCTGGGTATGTCTTGCTTCTGCTGTGAACAAGCAATGTTGGATACAATTGTCCAGGCTGTCCTTTGAGCTTTGAGGTTAACTAACAACTTCTTGTAGTTAGATCCCTACTGTTTCCGAGTTAATTGGTCCACCTTCTCACATTCATACAGAAATCATGCTTCCCTGGAAAGTCAGTTCGAACTACCTGACATTAGACAGCATTTTCACAGGAGAAAAAACAAGGCATTTTCTTAAAGATCAAGAGACTATAGCAGAGAAATGGGCCCTAGAAGTATAATCTTGAGAATTTCCTGGCTGTTTGTGTTTCCTGTGATGTGAAAGAAATAATAATTCTCTAAAGAAGCAAAATGCAGTTCCTGATAGCTGTTTGCATCTGACTGTAAGACAAAGTCTTAGATAACAGGCAGGCTAGGTGGATATCTTGAGAGTCTGTCACAGTGTGGGGGAGTGAATGGGTTTCTTACAAGATAATGAAAAGACAACAGGCTTGAATCCTCAGTTAAATGGACAGGAGATTCCTACTTAATGTAAAGATAATGCACAGTTCTGTGAATGTAGGGGCTAAGTTGTTTGGTAAGTAGAGCTCAGGTGTAGATAGAGACACCTGTAAGAATGTGGAAAAAAATCAAATCTAGCCCTGTTTTTTAACCATAGCAGAGAGGTAAGTTTTGGTTGTTTGTTTTGTTTTGTATTTTAAAGATGAAATTATCTAGTCTAGCAAATAGCAAGCACCTACAGCCCTGATGTCTGTACTTCTAGTCATTTTAGAATCCTTGGTCTTTATTTTTCTGAACATTATATATCTAAAATATTTGATTTTTTTATTTCCCACCAGGGAGGTAAATGTACTTCTTTTTTTCCCATACTTGCTGATTTGTTACAAGTATTTCCTTTAGGTTTTCTCTTTGATATTTATGGATATAAAGAAGCTTTTTTTTGTTTGCTTATGTGTTTAAATGATATCACAGTTACAGCAATATTATCACTGGTTTAGATCTTATTTTTAAATTCAGAGGAAATCTGTGGGACCAATCAGAATATAGAGATTTTCTTAAAAGGTACCTAGAAGAACATGGTCTAACAGAAGCCCTTCTTCTGTTTAAGAGCTGTGAAAAATGTAGTCTGACTTACTGGGTAGGCAAAGGAAAATGTAGAAAGTGACTAGCAGGTGGATGAGAAGAATCCTTCTTTGTGATTTTTTTCATTGTGCCCATCTTGCAGTTTCATGCTAAAGATTTGTAGTTAACACGTGAAATTTTCTCAGGCATAAGTGAATCCCAGCAATGTTCCACAATGGAGCAGAAGAAAAATAAGATAAAATGAATCCAAATGAAATGGATTCTTTGGGCTTTTTTTTTTGTCTGAGTCAAACAGGAGGTAGTGTTCATTTGAGAAAGTGTTTGCTCTCTCCCCACCTGAAAAATAATCTGAGATTTTTTTCTAAAATGAAATGGGATTTGAGCCAATGCTCAGACTTTGCATGAGATACCAGCTGTGTACAAAAAGACAAAACATCAGATTTATTCCATTACTACACTTTACAAAGGAAATTGCAACCTTGGGTTTATACCACTTGTAACTGAAGGACTAAGAGGCATTAGAAGCATTTTGTATGTTTTCTATGTACTCTTTTATACTTTTGAGGTGTTTCACTGCATAATAATAATGCTATTGCTTAGGTGAAATTCTTTCCTTAGGCATACAGGCAGCTATCTTTTTGCATTAATATCTTTGCCATAAATAACACATTAAGTATCCTGTAGGAAGTAGTCAAGATAGAAAATTCACAATGTGAACTGGGTCTGTTTTCAGGTTTCTGACTAGCAGCTGCCATTCTCATCATGAAGTCATTAATCCAGCTGAATGGGGTGTGAGTCTACTATATTACCACTTTTATACGTCTACAAATAGATCACCTGATAGCAGATCTGTGTTCTTAAGCTCAACAGAAACTGGTTTCTGTGATATTATAAAAACACTAAAGAAGAATTTTCTAGCATCTGTTAGACCCTTCTATACTTTCCTTGATAAAGTTATTCCACATTCTTTTGCTGGTGCAATGATTAGAGGTGGTTAAATTATTGCATATATTCCAGAACTCAGCAGTCAGATGGTTTCTCAATTTTTCACTGCCTTTTCAGTTGTCAGTCATTTATTTTAATTTTTGATAAATCACAGTTGATGTTATTTTTATTGTGTGCAGGAATGAGTAGAACTGGGAAATAAAAGTCAGGATTATCATAATTTATTGTTAATTAAGTTATGAAAACCATAAGATACCATTTTCACTGTGTAAAAAGCATGGTGGTGGGTTTTCTTTGGGTTTTGTTGTTTGTTTTTTTTTTATTTATATGTTTTTTATTTTTTTAGAAAAGAATGTATGAACAGTCTTAAAAAACCTCTTTAAAAATCTTTTTGCTAATATTTTTGAAAGTTGTATCAGTTTGTATACTGCATACCCATAGACTTGTGTATGTCTGTTGTTCAGACTTGTATCAACCTGACGGATGCAAAAGCAGAAAAAGAAAAAAAAAAAAAAAGGTAACAAACCCTATTATGAACTTCATGCAAATAGACTACAGCAAATATTTTAAATTACAGTTATATAAGGAAGTGTGCCATTTTAGAGAAGATGATATAAAGTTCCTCTGAATAAATCTTTATCATTTAAAAAGCCCATTTGTTTTCTGCTGTTAGTTTATAGTTTAAATTCAAAGGACCAATTCTCCAAAGAAAGCTTCAGGCTTATTTGTCCAATTCTATATCAAGATTACAATGAATGTAAATACTAAAATGAAATAATAGCTGTAGGATTCTGCCCACCTTCATTTTTTCTGATTATTTTCTACAATATCTCATCTTTATATATTAGTACAATTAAAATAAGAATGTCACCTCCTGGTTTTGGGCCTTTATAAACTAGTTTGAGTTGTGGAATTTTTCAGTATGATTAAAACTCCGGTATTAATTTTTTTTTTTTATTTTTTTCTACGCTGCTGTTTCCCTTTTACTCCCAAAGATAATCTAAAGGGGATGCTGTTTGTTATTTGTTTAGAATGCATTTATGAAAAAGAATTGTTTTTTATTCTCCCATCAAACTTCCTTTTCAGCATCTGAAAAAATATCAAGAATTTTAAAAAATGAAGTGCATGCTTATGTCTGTTACATACAGTTCCATCCATGCTCATACATTACAGAGGTAGTTTAATCACCCATAAGAAATTACTAGCTTCTCTGTTCGTGAAGCATGACATTTCAATTGCACAGCCAATAAAAGAATTACATGAAGAGGGCTGAAATGATTTACTGTATGGAAAGCTGCAAGACCAAGGTTACCATGGTGAACTACCTTTCTCTGCATACAAGGTCAAGTGAGAGTGACCTGTCAGTGGACAATCTTCAGTGCTAACATAGTAATATATTGCACCAACAATGGTTTGTTGATCTGCTTCTTAAATAATTATATACATTTTAATATTTGATATTTTTTATCGCTGATTTTTTATATATGGGGTCAATAATGAATACAGAAATCTTCATTTTATGCTTCAGTAATAGTAGTTTAACAACATTAGATGAACATCTGTGTTTAGCAGATTTTTATGAATTGTAATTGTATACAGTAATGTTTCTTTGGGTATATTCAGAGGTTAAAAAAAGCTTACCAAGGATTTTCAGATATTTAATCTAGTGTATGAGATTCTAGTTGATGCTTTTCATATTTTCTGACTTTGCATTATTGTATATTGCAGAATTCTTCTTTCGGTTGCAGTGGGGGTGGAAATAGATAGGGAAAGAGGGAGCATTGAAAATAATCTGTGTACAAATATTGTCAAAGAAAACACAATTATAATTAAAATGTTCAGAAGAAAACTGAAAAGCAGGGAGTTAATCTAATGGTTCTCTGAAAAATATTTTGTTGATGCATAAAATGAGAACTATACTAATAAATGTCTCTTGAATTACATATGCTGTAAGAAAATGAAACCCTTTGGGTTATGAATCTTGGATTTAAAGAGGCAGTCATCAAATATTTAAGATGAAAATGCAGTAACACATGCTAGCTGTCATCTGTAAGTCTGGTGAATGTTATGACAAGGTTTTTAAAACATTCATAGTCAAGTATTTTTATAAAAATATTCATTAATTCAAACAGACATTCATAGCTGGCAACCTCCATTACAATTGAGATTTCTAGATGCATGAGAAATCTTTGTAAAGCCAAGAAAATATGGGTAAAATATATAGCAGTCATGTTTAAATTATACATTATAAGGCATACCTATTGGTATGTTGTCATATTATGCACTAAATTTAGTGTATAAATCAGTTTGTTATAATTCTGATGTCACCAAAAGGCACAAAATATGACAAACAGGACTAGGCATGTAGATATTATCATACTCAATAATTCAATGAGCATTTGTTTTATGTAAATTAACTCCTGTTAATAAAAATTACACTCATTTATTACACCACTTCCATGTGATAATTAAAAAAATGTCCTATATCTTGAAAATCGTTACAAAATGTGAATAATGCATTTGCTTAATATCTTTATAAACAAGATCTTACCATCAAATTAGTTCTGGAAATGAAAGCGTTATTGACTTCTACAATAATTTCATAATACTGTTACATTGCAGTGCTGAAACTGCTAATCTCGTTTTTGTGGAGAACTCTACGCATTTAAAGCAGTGCTTGAACTCTCACATACAGCATATAAACAATATTAATTTGAAACAGGCTGCTATTGTTGAATCTGCAGAAAAAGTACATTTCAAAATATGGACAATAAAAGAGGGAGATACTTCTACCCTGTAGCTTTTAACATGACGAACACAACTATGTATTAAAACAGCGTAGCAATAGAGTGGTTTTTTTTTTCCAACACATTCAAGTTCATTGGGTGGTAGTTTACCAAAACTTAAACATAGTTTAAATCTTTTTATTTTATACTTGAAATATATACCAAACTGAGAAAAGTTTAAAGCAGTGTTCTTAATAAATCCCTGAAGAGTCTATGATTATGATAGATTTGTAACAGAGGATATATCACTTGACCCTGTGTCTACTTTCTCATTAAAAAGAAAAAAAAAGAAAAAAAAAAGAAACAACAACAACAAAAAAATTCCAAGCTTGTTATTGCCTGCCTTCTCTTATTTTTCCTTTTTTCTCTTTTTAATAATTAGCAGGTACAGACTTTCTTATGAAATTCTTAAGAGATTTGCTGATTTCACCATAACAACAAAGTACATAAGTGAATATGTGTGTATGAAAAGAGTCAAGGCAAGATTGACCTCATGCTAAGGAAATAATTCAGAACTGAAAATGTTTGTCTAAGGGCTACTAATTGAGTTGGTGAGCCAAATCATGGAGAAACTGTGGACATCTTGATAAGACATCTGTCCTGGGTTCCGCAGTAGCAGTCATGTTTTCCCTTGTGGTTTCCTTGTGCACCATTTCCACTGGTGCAATGCTGTGTTTTGACTTTCAGCTTGAGAACAGTGTTGGTGAAGCTGATGTTTTCGGTTGTTGCTAAGTGATGTTTACCCTGACCAAGGACTTTGTGAGGCTCATGCTCTGCCAGGGAGGAGGGGAAGCTGTGAGGAAGCAGAGACGGGGCGCCTGACCCGGGCTAGCCGGGGAGGTATTCCATACCACAGCACGTCATGCCCGGGGTGAGGGGTAACTGGGAGTTACCCGGAAGGACACGGGCTTCCGGGTGGAACTCGTTTTCTTGGCCGGTGGTATCGTATTCTCTTCCCTTGTTATTTTCCCTTATCATTGTTTTAGCTGATAGTAGCGGTGGTGATTTGTTGCTGGACTGTTTTTGTCTCAACCCGTAGGAGTTGCACTCTCTCGATCCTCCTCCCCGTTCCTCCGGGAGAGGGGAAGGGCAGAGCCCCGGTGCGGGGAGGCGGGGGGGGAAGACGGACACGGACCTCGATTGTTGTCAGCTCGGCACCACTCACTGGGAGTGAGTGAACAAGCTACCTGACTGGGTTTAAACCACGACAACATCACATAGGGAAGGTGAAATTTTTGAACCTAACCTGCTTCCAGCATTCATCACTAGATCCAGCAAGCCTCTTGGAAGGAAATAAAAGACTTCTTATCTTCTGTTCTTTATTAAAAGTAGCTAAATAAGTACTTTAAGGTACCAGGCTTAGCTGAAGTTGAGTATGCTGTGGTCCCAACTGAGCATCATGTCAGAGCACTTCTATTCAGCTGACAGTGGCAGGCTGCTAGAGCCACTGCTTAACTCTAGAAAGTGGCCGAATTCAAAGAAGGCCTTCTTGCTGTGCACAGAGAAATGGCAAATGATCCTGGAGTGGGTTTACCAGTTCCCCTGGAATGTTATAGGAGCAAATATTGAAAACTGTGGGGCATGTAGTTACTGGTGAAAACTCTTCCATTCATTTGTGGGACACATCAGTTCCCATACTTTATAAAGGGAGAGCCAGTCAGACTGCCAGTTGTTTGAAAGCCACGTGATAATGTTATTATTGGGACTTTTTTCAGATTGCCAAATGACTCTCAAGAATTATTAGGTTTTGAATGGTGCATAGGAACTTAAAAAACAGTAACTAAAAATACAGACTAAGAAATGCCAGATTTTTGATCTTGTGGCCATTGGCAATTGATAAAATAAGTGGTGTTATATTTCATGACCAGAAAAACATAGGCTTGATGGCATTAGTATTATATCACAACTACAATGGGGGTGAATGTGTAAAATATAGAAATCCCTTTAGTAGTCATAAATTCATAGGTTAGATCCGTTGTTTACCCAAGATTAAATTAAAGAGAAATTTTAACAGTTTTTTAAATAGAAAATTAAAAATTTCTAGAGAAAATGAGCCCAATGCAATAGGCACAGTGAACCTGCAGAAAGTTATGACATGTTTTAATGTTCTCAAATATCAAAAATTTAAAATTTTGTCTTACTTTTCAGGTTCCATTTCTTACTGAAGGTATTAGGCATCTTCGTTGGGCATCTAAGTAGGTCCTGAAAATCTTTTGGAGATATTATAATTTCTCCATTCAGTATATAACAGAACTTTTCTCCTGTCTTTATTTCCTTGAATCACACCTTCTTGTGATATTTAAATAGTCCACCTGTTTGACATAAGATTAAGAAAAAAAAAAGTTTTCTTTTTTTGTTCTGTGAACCAGAGCAGCGAAATATTATTTGAATTCATGCTGAATTTGATTCAGATGTCAGACTTCCAACTGAAGAGTCAAGTATGGCAAAATATATTTGTATGTATTAAATTAACAGTAAAATTTTAGTATACTTTGTAAGTGAGATTTTGCATTTTGATTCCATTCTCCTTCCCTTTAAATTATGAAAAGGTATTACAGGTCAGATGAACTATAATGCTGAAAGAATATCACAGTCACTGAGCGCTTGTTTTGTTCTTTATATGGCAGTTGTCTAAGCAAGCAATTTAGGTATCTGTATTAAACTGAAAAAGTGGCAATACAAAGTAGATATAAGTGAATTTTTTCTTTTTCTTTTCTTTTTTTTTCCCCCCCCCCATTACATCACTTAGAATATGTGAAGGTGAAGCCTTGTTTTCAGGAAGGTGGTGTTCACTTTGCACCAAAATTGATTGGCAGTAGTGATTATTATTCCTTATAGATTATTACCTGTAGAATAGAAGCAATAGAAGCAATCCAAAATACAAATGATAACATTCATAACTGTATCTTTTTTTGTAAAAGAAATTCTCAACCATTAAACATTTGTGAGGCTATTAAAATACACATTGGTCTCCTGTTCCATAAAGGAATTCAGGCATACTTCTCTTGAAGGACTGCCATTTTCAGAATTTATCTTCTTTCTCTACCATTTCTAGAATTTGGCTATCCTTTAAAAGAGCATGAAGGTTTTAGAATGTCTAATTGTTCACTTCAATTTGACTGTGGAAGCTCTGATATTTTTATCTGACAAAATCTTTTTGTGGATTGCTTTTGTCCAGGTTTGTGCTGAAAACATTGCTGATGACACGGATGTTTTTGCTGCTGCTGAGCAGGGCTTATACAGAGCCAAGGCCTTTTCTGCTCCCAACATCACCCTAGCAGTGAGCACACTGGGAGTGCAGAAGGAGTTGGGAGGGTACACAGCCAGGACAGCTGACCCCAACTAACCCAAGGGATATCCCATACCATATAACATCATGCTTATCATATAAAGCTGGGGGAAGAAGGAGGAAGGGGGGGATGTTTGGAGTCACAGTGTGTTTTCCCAAGTAACTATCATACATGATAGAGCTCTGCTTTCCTGGAGACAGCTGAACACTTGCCTGCTGATGGGAAATAGTGAATAAATTTGTTGTTTTGCTTTGCTTATGTGGATGTCTTTTGCTTTACTTATCAAAATGTCATTATCTCAACCCACAAGTTTTCTCACTTCCACTCTGTGTTCTCTGCCTCATCCTTCCAGGGGGGAGTGATTGAATTGCTGTATGGTGCTTAGTTGCCAGCTGGGGTTAAACTATGACAACTTTGTAAATAGCATCTAGGTAGTAAGGGTATATTCATCATATAAATTGCTAACTAAATGTGGAGGGATTTTTCTAAGTAACACTCATTTTGATAATGTTCTAATACTGACTATTTAAGCACTTGCAAACTATGTGCTGGTGGAAAAAAAAAACAAAACACAGCAACAGACTAACCTTTGTTCAACAAGACAGAGTACAAGCACAAATCAAGGCAAGCAACAAATGTAAAAAAGTAAGTGAACAAAAAAAGCATTTTAAACTGGAGATAATCCTTACTTCTCCTTACAGCTATATAACTAGAATTCATACCCATGTGGGGAGACAAAATGAAGAGAAAAAAGAATATTTGTACACTAAGGATCACATGCAACAGATCTCCTGTGTCTCTTGAATTACATATGTATCATTGAACATGGGAAAACGGTTGCTGCCATTTAATAGTGATATATTTAAAGTAAGAAAGCATCACGTATATTTAGGGGAAGATGTAACTTGAGTATTGTAAGCAATAACCTCAAATATTCAAAATGTTTTCATAAGCTGTTAAGTAAAACTTTTGGGATGTGTCCATTTTCTTAAAGCATTTTTTCACTCACATCTTTTTGTGATCTATGTGTTTTTTTCTGATTGCAGGTTTTGTACTACAAATCTGCTGAATTGGCACTGCTATTTCATGTAACAGTAATGCATCATACAGCTTCTAAAGTTTTGGCAAAGACCTCTGAATAATAATTTTTGGGTACAAGTGTATGCACTTTATAAAGTATATTTAGTGGAGAGATGTTGCATTCTGTAACAGTGTCAATACTTACCATAAAGGGTTTTAATTGTGAATGTCGTTGTCTTCATTATGAAGAAGGCACTTTGCATTAAGAAAAAAAAAACAAAACAAAAATCCAGATAGAATTTCTTATTTTGAATTCTCTCCCTTGGAAAACTGCAGGTGCATGTTCATAATTTGACAGGGCTGCATTATGGATTAGGTAGTGAAGACTACTGTACAGTGCGATCTGCAGGCATCTCACTGACCTCCTTGAAGTCCAAGCATATAATCTCTACGACACCAGCAGTGCTGCCAAACCCATGTTTAAGTGGTACCGCTAACCAAGTTTTGGAAAGAATTGTGTTTAAAAATACAGAAAGACATGAACACTGAATTTGCAAAAACTAATTTTATAAACAGCCTGTGCTTTGTAATTCTTAAGGCTAAAAAGAAAATAATTGAGCAGCACCGATTCAGTTTATTTGTACTGTGTAAACAAATACTTCTTTTAGGTAATAATGAATTTATAGGGTATTCATATACACTGATGGCCTATATGTTAAGAATTAACTTGATGCAATTTAAAATACCTGAAAGATTAAGCCTCTGAAATATTTTAAATAGAAAAAGCATGACTATAACTAAGGTAATTTGTGCAATAAATTCTTTAAATACATAAATTACTTGCATACTTTGGGGGAAGAGTGTTGCTTAGTCAAGAAGACAAAATTCTAGAAAGGGATTTAAATCTAAATATAAACTCAGAGTCTACACTAAATGTAGAGTTTGCACTTCCAAAGATGACTATAACATCACATAGAGTAGAAATGTACTGTTTTGTTGTCACAGATTTAGTAAGTAGGTGAAGGAGCCTGTATCCTTTCAATAATCCTTTGTTACCACAACCTGGTCAAGTGATACAATAACAGTAATATGATAGAAACTGTCCTTCTGCTTAAGTTCCTGACTACAGGAGCTGAATCAGGTAATGAATAAGCAAGTACCTAATTCTGCTTAGAGTACTGTAAGCCAACTGTATCCCAGGTTGCCAACCGTATCCCGTGTTGACAATTGTATCCCAGGCTGCATACAAAGGACTGTGACCAGCAGGTCAAAGGAGGTGATCCTGCCCCGCTACTCTGCTTTCGGGAGACCTCACCTGGAGTATTGTGTGCAGTTCTGGTGTCCTCAACATAAAAAGGACATGGAACTGTATGAACAAGTCTAGAGGAGGGCCATGAGGATGATGAGGGGACTGGAGCACCTCCCGTATGAAGGTAGGCTGAGAAAGTTGGGGCTGTTCAGCCTGGAGAAGAGAAGGCTGCGTGGAGACCTCATAGAAGCCTTCCAGTATCTGAAGAGGGCCTATAGGGATGCTGGAGAGGGACTATTCATTAGGGACTGCAGCGATAGAACAAGGGGTAATGGGTTAAAACTTAAACAGGGGGAGTTTAGATTGGATATAAGGAGGAAATTCTTTACTGTTAGGATAGTGAGGCATTGGAATGGGCTGCCCTGGGAGGTTATGAATGCTCCATCCCTGGCAGTGTTCAAGGCCAGGTTGGATTGAAGCCTTGGGTGGCATGGTTTAGTGTGAGGTGTCCCTGCCCATGGCAGGGGGGTTGGAACTAGGTGATCTTAAGGTCCTTTCTAACCCTAACTATTCTATGATTCTATGATTCTGTGATTCTAGTCTGTGCAGTTAACTCTGCAGAGATAGAGAGTTTCTGTCTTCAAGATAAAAGCACAATTTGCTGAAAAGCAAACTTCAGATGGAAGCAGCTGAAGCCACAAATTTAGAAAGTGAAGAAGACTGTAAAATAGCTGTAGGGAGGAGCTTGTCTGTCAAGCCTGGATGTAAAGATAAGACGAGTTTAGAATACAAGGAGAAAGGAAGCAAATTGCAACCTAAGAAAATTGACCTTTACATAGACCCTGGAATGACTGCAGTATATTATGTCCCCACTCAAGCACCTTTTCTGCTCTCACTTTCTGTCTACTTTGTATCCCTTCTTTGTCCAACTTTTCCACACCCTCTCGCCCTAAGTACCAGTTTTCCTTAGATGTACCTTTTACTTTTAAATCCCCCCTGAAACTCTGTGTTTATGTATCTTTGATCTGTTTTGTGACTGCCAGTTCTTTTTCTAGCTTTGCTTTCTACCTCTTGTTTTATTACTACTTACTTTGAACCCCAGGTGACCTTGCTTTTCATCACATTATTTCTATACCAAACGATTTGGTTGCCCTTAGTGCTCACCTTTATATTCACACTGACAACTCCCCTTGTATTTTTTCATGAAAATGAGGCAAAACAGTCATTGAAAAGTTCATCAAAAGCAGAGCTCAAAATCATTTGATGTAGTAGGATTGAATTTTTAAAGGTTTCATTTATTGACATATTATTTTTTTGGTTTCATTGGTTTCACCAGGCTTTTTCTGGTTTTGTGGACTTTGCCTGCTACAAGAAAAAAATACTTCTACTTTTATAAGAAAGTACAGAAATCCTCATTTTTTCTTATTTTCTTCCTCAGTTTTGTCTTATTCTTCTGACTTCTGCTCATTTATCCTTAGGTTTTATGCTACTAATATTGATGTTGATAACTTATTGTTATCAATTCATTTTGCATGTTTTTTTGGCTTATCATCAAAATTCTTTTTAAGTTTATAGTTATTCAGTAATGGATCAGGATCTATTTTGTAAACATGTACAGATACAAATACTGGAACCAAAATGTAAACTGAGTCCTATTTCATCTCATGTTAGTTAAACTGGTTTGTATTTTGGGATTCACACCTATATTAGCAGCAAAATGCAGCAAATGAAAATGTATTAAAGAACAGTAGAGGCTGAACTAGGATATGTCTCATATACTTTAGCTGTTTTTCTCTGATATTTATTTCAATCTTCTCCTATATGCATTCAAGAATGTGTAGATTTTGGAAAGCACACCTGGATTTACAGCTCATCTTTTGAATCTATGTTCCTTTCTTAGAAACGGTTTATTTGAATTACATTGCTGGCATTGTGTCCATAAGCAGTTCAGGTATGATTATCTCCAGTGACATGTTTACTACATTCCCATACACAGAATGACTTTCAGCCTAAGAAACATTTGTAAGGCTATTCCTACCAAAACCAAAATGATAATTGTTTTATACTGGTCCAGTTTTCAGCTTTATTTTGTTCTTCAAGTCACCTGAGACATATTTCTGTGTTACCAGAAGATGCCATTTCAGTTTACATCTTAAACTATATTTTGTCCCCAGATGATGTTACAAAATGAATTGCATTCAGGCAGAAGATTCTCAAGCACAACTGCTTCATTTAATAGTAGCATATAAGCATTCAGCTCCCAATCCCTGGAGTTCTCCCTTTGCTAGCATTTATAGTGTCAGACCTAAACTGGCAAGGTGTTTTAGGGAATGCAGTATTTCTGAGTCAGTCAATTTATATAGTGAAATATACAACACAACATTTTTTTTTTTTTTCTCTGCTTTAAACTAGGCAACCAAGAAACCTAAAGAAATCAACAGTCTTCTGTTAGCTTCTGAGGTAGGAATGAAGAATTAAATTCAGGGTTTCTCTGAGACTTTCAAATGGAGCAGGAATTCCTGTCTTCATCTGTTTTTCTTCAAGAAGCTTTTTCTAACGAGCTTAATAACAGTTAATCTTTCAAATTCTATATACTGTACTAGAAAAAGAATAGAAAATTCTGTGTTGATGAGAACTGTAAAGTTCTACCATTACAAAAATCTTCATGTGATGACTGAGAACTGTGCACTAAATTTTCAAAAAACAGACTGTACATTTCTCATTTTATCTGAGTGATTTCCAGGCATTCATGGATACTGTTACACAAGAGATCTAAGCAAATTTTGTCAGGAATTTATTGAGAAGGAAGAAAGGCATAAAAGGATTAATTACATGCTCAAGAAGGTGAAGCCCTCTGACATTCCTCTTCTCTGTGTTAAGACGACCGGTTTCCTCTTGGATTTTTCTGTATTTGCAATGAGGTGTAACTACGTGATTTTGTAAAGTTCATTTTGTTCAGTTTTCTGTAAACTCCTCATTCTCATTCTGCGTCCTAAGAAAACTCAAGGAAGCGGTTAATTATGTTAACTACAGAACTACACCAGTCAGAGATTACAGTTCTACTCACAGTTTGTGTTGAGATAGTAGAAAATAGCTGGTGAGGAGGTGAAGACAGATTAAAAGAAAACATTCACTGGATCAAGAAAACAGCCTCTCTGAAAAACTAGAAGCTGATGACAGTCATTAATTTAAAAAATACCAATATTTCTTGACATTAGTAATTTTACTTACCATTGTCTGGTCTTGTACAGTATCTCTCTTATGAAAGTGCATTGAGAAAGGATACTTCATAACTTTTCAGTCAATCTTTCAATTTAGTTGTGCCATGCATGCAGTGGGAATGCCACAGATGGCTAATGGTCTTTGGGTTTTCCATATTTAGAGCTGTTAGAAAAACAGAAAAAATTGGTGTCATCCATGGGTGATTATGTTCTGGTGAATTATATTTTTAGGTTCTGACAGGGGAAAAAAAAAAAAAAGCTAAGCCAAATTATTTCAGATTATTATTTATTTTTTTTTTTCCGGAATCCCAGAATATACCTAGGAACAAACAGACAATGTATTTAATGTACTTCTCTTTAGAATTTAGTTTTGCTACCTGTTTTATTCACTGCCATGTGCAAGAAGGTCATGTGCCTTCAGTAAATGGGCATACCCCAAGCTATGCTATTTCTTTGTTGATTGTATATGATATCAGTTCAGTGCTTGTTTTTTTTTTCCAACTTCTAGAGACCAGCATAAAATACAGGCTTCTTAGGCTCATTTTAGGCTAGTGCAATGTGTATAAAGAGAGTAACTTTGAAACCTAGCCAATAAAATATTTTTATCCTCAGCTAAGACCCTGGTCTTTTCATTTGCAGGGTGACAGGGGGTCTGCTCTGCTCTTAGGACAAGAAAATTCAGGAACAGTGAAAGTTCTTTTTTTATGTGCAGTTTTCTGTTGTAGGTTTAGCTGTTGAATTTAATTTTCTATCCCATCACTAAAGATTATTAAACTGCTTTAATTTTTGCATTACTCATTGATGCCATGTTTGGGATGTCATGCCTCTGCAGACATCTTTCTGTTTTGTGTAAGAAAGGAGACTGCATTATACAGCTTACTTTTATTAGTGGTGGAAGCCACTGATGATTCCTATATTTCTAAATCTTTGGAGCATTTAAAACTATACACCTCATAAGAGTCTATTTTGGTGACTGTATTTTAATTTCAGAGGAGAAGATAGTTAACAAACTATTTTGGATGCAAGAAAGCTAAAATTCTGTGTCTTACAGTTCATGGTCAAGACATAAAAACTAACCAAAATTCTTTAGACTAAAAAATAATACAGAAAAAAAAATAAATGCAATAAAGAGAAAAGTGGAAAAATAAAGAATACCGGAAAAACTCAATTGAAATAGTGAAAACTTTTATGGCTCTTGGTCTCCAAAATAGGGTAGAATTTTTTTATATATTCAGTGGTTCTCAGCAGAGTTCATTATAATTTCAAGGTCTTTCATTTTAGTCTTCTTTTTATGATTTTTAGTCTTCAAGAAGATGTTAACAATAATTACCCACAACCACTGACATATAAAGATGTCTCTTAATGCCTACCCAAATATGTGGTCAATAAACAGATTAACAGAGTTATACGCTACACACTCATACCTCAGACGGCTAAGGTTCTTAAGAAGCATGAAATGTGAAGTTGAATGTTCAAGTTATGTATCTTTACAGATCATAGAGTTTGTTGAAGTGACTGGAGAGTCAATAATCATTAAAGCTTCTTTTCTTGTAGGAATGTTCAATTCTGCCAAATGCAGTTGCTCAATTGACCTCTTGGGCAACAGCTACAATTAAAACGTACAACTCCTGCCCAAGATAGATGAGAGCATAGTCTTCTATGCTAACAATAATAAGAGCAAGTTTCTTGCAGTCTGTTCACAGCTTTGTGTGCTCTTCCTTTTTTCCTTTTAGGTTCCCACAGTTCTGAGTCATCAGCCTAACTGGTGAGTCCATTCTAACTCAACTCTTTCAAGATCCACTCAAGGTCTCTTTTAATCTACCACTCTTCTATTGTTCAGGCTTCTGTTTTCTTATCCTGCAATTCAGGTATTTCTTGAAGAACAGTTTAAAATTACCCGCTTTTAGAGACCTTATGGTCCAGTGGGATTTAAAATTAAAGCTATATATATAAATGAATCTCATTTTGAAATATTAATATTAAGTACCTGTTTATTTCTTCCTTTAGCTATGAAAGCTGCTTTCTTCTTGCCGTTGTGGTGAGAAGGACAAATTCAACTATAGGAAAGATGACCCTTCTTGCCTTTGTTTTTCAAATGTAGACAAATGTAGACAAAATGTCTGAAAGAGTTAACAGTTGTCTTCCGTTTGTAATAGTTAAATCTAGCTTCCAGTTTTCCTTCCTAAACTTGAGCACTCTGAAATACACATTTGCCTTTTGTATGTGCAGTCAAGAGCATTGTTGATATTCACAGCTCCAGAGACATCGGGAATTTTCCTATGCTGTTGATTATCCAAAAATTAGCAATTTGTACTCAATGATTGTCTAAATAGATAGTGGCCTGAATTGAGCTTTGCTATGAAACTGCTGAAATGGATCTCCCTAATAAAATCAGGGCATAAGACCATAATGCACCAGAGGTCAGGCAATATTACTGGCAATGCTGTGAAAATTTTTCTTCATTTTCCCTCCTACCATCACCAAATGCAATAATAAACTGGGTTGTTGAGGACCAATATAGTACTACATTTGCTGATTGTTTTCTGTGTTTCAACACCATGCCACTAGGTAGTTGACGATAAAGAATTTTCTTGGAGTTACCTGATGTGTGAATGTACGTTTAGCCTATCAATAGAAGAAAGATAAATTATATATCTGTGAAGGATAATCTTTGAGATTTTGGGTCAAAAAGTACAAGTTTTCTGGCTGGTTTCTTTAAAAGCTCTTAAATATTTCTAGATGTACATTTTTTAGATAAACAGGAATAGAAATTCTGTTACTCTGTATACTTATAGGCTGGGCATAAGGAATTATAGAATTGGAAGTGAAAGTTTTATGTTAGTACATATGGTCATTTCAAGAACTCTCATTTCTTTGAATGTGACCAGATTAGGAAAGCTGAGGCCCAGTTAGAATTAAACTTGGCTAGGGATGTTAAAGAAAACAGGAAGGGATTCTATAGGTACATTGTGAATAAAATACAGACTAGAAACAACGTAGGCCCTCTCCGAAAGCTATCAGGAGAACTGGCTACCCTGGATTTGGAGAAGGCTGAGGTTCTCAATGACTTCTTTGCCTCAGTCTTCACTGACAAAGGCTCTGACCACACCACCCAAGTCTTGGAAGGCAGATGCAGGGACTGTGAGAATGAAGGTCTTGCGCCCACTGTAGGAGAGGATCTGGTTTGAGATCATTCTAAGAGCCTGAACATACACAAGACCATGAGACCTGATGAAATCCATCCGTGGCTCCTGAAGGAGCTGGCAAATGAAGTTCTAAGCCACTGTCTATCATATTTGAAAAATCATGGCAGTCAGGTGAAGGTCCCAAAGACCGGAAAAAGGGTAATATAACCCCCATTTTCAAGAAGGGGAAAATAGACGACCCAGGGAACTACAGACCAGTCAGTCTCTCCTCTGAGACTTGCAAAATCCTGGAGCAGATTCTCCTGGAAGGCATGCTAAGGCACATGAAATACAACAAGGTGCTTGGTGACAGCCAGCATGGCTTCACTAGAGGGAAAATCCTGTCTGACCAATTTGGTGGTCTTCTATGATGGGGCTACAGAACTGATGGACAGGGGCAGAGCAGTTGATGTCATCTACCTGGACTTGTGCAAAGAATTCGACACTGTCCCACATGACATCCTTGTCTCTAAATTGAAGACACATCAATTTGATAGGTGGACCAGTCAGTGGATAAAGAAGTGGCTGGGTCGGAGCAATCCCAGGCACACCTACAGGTTTGGCAAAGAAGAGATTCAGAGCAGCCCTGTGGAGAAGGACTTGGGGGTGTTGGCTGATGAGAAACTTAGCATGAGCCAGCAGCGTGCACTTGCAGCCCAGAAAGCCAACCTTATCCTGGGCTGCATCAAAAGGAGGTGATGAGCAGGTTGAAGGAGGTGATCCTGCCCCGCTACTCTGATCTTGTGAGACCTCACTTGGAGTATCGTGTACAGTTCTGGTGTACTCAACATGTAAAGGACATGGAACTGTTGGAACAAGCCCAGAGGAGGGCCACAAGGATGATGAGGGGACTGGAGCACCTCCCGTATGAAGACAGGCTGAGAAAGTTGGGGCTGTTCAGCCTGGAGAAGAGAAGGCTGTGTGGAGACCTCATAGCAGCCTTCCAGTATCTGGAGTGGGGTTATAAGGATGCTGGAGAGGGACTTTTCATTAGGGACTGTAGTGATAGAACAAGGGGTAATGGGTTAAAACTTAAACAGGGGGAGTTTAGATTGGATATAAGGAAGCAGTTCTTTACTGTGAGGATGGTGAGGCACCGGAATGGGTTGCCCAAGGAAGTTGTGAATGCTCCATCCCTGGCAGTGTTCAAGGTCGGGTTGGACAGAGTTTTTGTGACATGGTTTAGTGTGAGGTGCCCCTGCCCATGGCAGGAGGGTTGGAACTTGATGATCTTAAGGTCCTTTCTAACCCTAACTATTCTATGATTCTAAATACTGCTCTTATTACTGCTTGGGCTTAATGTTTTATGACTAAGTTATCTTCAGTAATTATATGTGACTTTAGATTTTGAGAATTATGTTATGAGGAAGGGTTGCAAATGTTGAGTTATGCACATGCACTTATTGCATCTGAACAATCAGCATGGGCATCCTGATTGACTAGTCTGTTTGTCTTTATGTTGGAATGATTGGTTATGTGGGCCAGAGCGAGCCTGTAATGTAATATAACACAACTTCAACAAGAATGTTAACATCCTTTTCAACTGCGTTTTTATTTATAAGCTGAGATGAATGTGTTGGAGGAATGAATTGTTAAAGGGATTGAAAAACAATCAGGCATCTGAACTCAAAGGATAGTAATTAATGTCTCTGCTTCCAGATGACAACCAGTCAATACTGCAGTCTTTCTTACTCAGTTATTTTCATCAATGATCGGGGTGATGAGATAGAATGGACCTTCAGCAAATTTACACATGAGGCTAAATTGAGAAGGGAATCTTAAGTGACATGCTGGACAGAAAAATGTTGAGAAACTTAGGGGCTGGACCAACAGAAAACTAATAAATTTTGAAAGAAAAATACTAAGTCCTGCGCTTCAGAGAGAATAACCAAGTGGGAACTAATTGACTTAGTAGCAGCTCTAATGAAAGGAGATGCTAGAGTGGATTGCAAGCTGATTCTGAACAGAATGCCACCATCACAAATAAGGCAAACTGGGCCAAACTGGAAGAAGTGTGGAGGGAGGAAGGAGTAATATCAAGGGAATTGATCCAATCCAATATCAAAGGAAATTACTGTTCTTTTATACTTCATACTGAGGGGACCATAACCAGAGTATTTTGTTCATATCAGCCTTACAATTCAATAAAATTTGCTAAAAAGCGGGAAAGGGTCCAAAAGAGGGTTGTAAAGAGTATAACATGGTTAGAGACCTGGAACATATGATTTTCAATAACAGATGGCTTAGCCTGGTGAAAGAAAGGCTAAAGAGACCTTTAATAGCAGTCAGTGAAATTTGAAGGTGAACTACAATGACAATGGAGCTACCTCTTCTTAGTAGAGGCATTTGGTGTAATAAAAGGTAAGAGCCACAAGCTTCAGTTTCAGCATGGACATTAGAAAAAGTGCTTCACCAGGAAGGTCATGCAGCACTGGAACAGTTTATGCAGCTGAGTGATAGAGTCTCCACCCTTGGGGTTTTTTTTGAAACTTGTCTAGACAAAGCCAAAGCTGACCCAATCTAGTACTGGTTGTGGTCCTACTTTGAGATGTTCCATTATGTGACCACAAGACATCCCTTGTAATCAACATTTCTGTGATTCTATGCCTTGTACTACTGAACATGTGCACACTTCAGTTGTCCTTGTCGTGCAGATTGGATAAAAAAATGCAGTGAGGGGCTGTGGCCACTGTGTTTATTACGCATGTAGACATGGTAGTATAGGAACTCAGTGGTTAATTAAATATTTCCTTTCTTTTTATAAGCATTGGAAGATTTACATATGGAGATAAGAAAAGCTTCACTGTCATAATCCCTAACCAGTAGCAAGAAACATGTTTTGTTATCTCCATTCCCTGGGATTCCTGATAATGTTTGCATAAATTAAAAACCCTTAATAGTAGAACACTGTAATTGATACCTTCTGTATGTTTACAGCTCTCTTTAATTGCTTAAAAATGCCATTTGTCAGCTTCATGTTCTATTGACAATGTTATCGATTTATCCGATTTGGGCTTTGTCTTGTCTCTTGTACATAAAACTCACATATGCAGTTCAAATGGGAAATGACTCTATTGATTTCCTTAACTTGAGCCCAAATGCTAAAGATTTTTGGATAAGCTTTCTCATTATTTAAGCCAAAATCAATAAGAGAGAGTATCTTTTAATGAAAGAGCAGTTTGAGCAACGTACTTCAGAAATGGGGTCCTGTTCATCCTTTGCTTTACGAATCGATCTCCTTGGTTCCTTAAGTGAGGTCCAATTGGTTGATATTGTGGTTTGTCTTTGTGTGTAAACTTGCAGCTTCAGAAAAGAGATGAGCTACAGAGACATCAGAAGGAAGCACTTTCTCTGTGACAGAATAAGGATGATCTTCTTATTGAGGTACTACACTCTATGTTGTGAATTCTGCAAAATTCTAGCTTTTTATGGCGATTTTCTAGCTATATTGTTTATGGAGAAAATAATATGTTTTTCAGTCTTGTCTCTTTGTCTAATTTCCTTTGCATGTTATTACTACACTATTTAAAAATATTACATACTTAAATTATAAAAGTCATTAATTTTCAACTATCACCTTGGTTTATGATTTTTCTACATAAAATATTGTCACAGACTGCAATCCAATCATAGTGCTTTGTTAACCTGTTAAAGTTTTTTGGTTTCATTTCAGCTCTAGCCTCAAGAAATTAGATTTAGTGGCTCCAGACTGACTTGTGCAAAATGGAATCTGAGATGAAAAATGGAGAGCTGAACAGCTACAGAATGAACTGGGCACATCCAGTTACATGAGCAGGCCAAATATTCAGGTACTGTACTAAGATATCATTAACTGCCCTTAACTACATAAATTAAGCTTATTATGCCTTCACTTAATTAACTGAGAATGACCTATTGATGTATAGGCAGAGCAAGATAAAGACTACATGCTGCATTGTACTAAATTTATAGGTTTTCAATTAGTTCTACTATTGACTGAAGCTCCTTAGAAAAGGAGTTTACTTTTATGTTTTGTAGCTCATTTTTAAATTAGTAAGTTATCTGAAAATGTTCTGTTTGTATACTCTTGAATTACTTGAAAAATGATCCTATAAAAATTATGTATTCACTTAAATCTATAATTTTTGCATCATGGCTGATTAACATCTATACAATATTTGTCTATGAAACTGTTGTTATGACTTACTATAAGTATTCATTAATAATTTCCAAAATTTTAGTAATCTACTAATTTTAGTGATAATAGTTTTATAAATTATCTAATAAAATTATTTGTTTAAAAGAATGCTTTAAAGAAATATATGGAAAATCTCCAATAAATCTGATCACTGTATTATAAACTATTTTCTTTCAAAATGAAGTACATCAGCTGTGATTTTAGTTAAGCTCCATTTGAAAGTTTTTGCAGTCTTATATACATTACCTGATAGCAATTTGTTAAGTGTATTATTAAATCATCTTACTAATATGTTTACAGATTCTGTCCAAAGAAAAATGTGAATTTGTCTAATGTAGGGATTTTTGTTATGCAGAACTAGAGTCAATTACTATTTAGTTACAAATTGATTTCCACTGTAGATATGCTTAGAATAAAATCACACCATTAGAAACGAGCAATAGGAAAAAAATACAGCTGTTAATTAGCAATACTATGGCAAATTTTGGAGAAAAGTAATAAGCTTAAAAAAATTCACATATAATAGTAGTTACATCAGGCTGATGAATCTTCTGTAATGGTTCTATTTCAAAAGGAATTTATTTCAAAAATAAATAAAACTTTCTACAGATAAGATTGTTTATTAATATAGAAAGGAAAATAAAACATTATGCTTAACAAAAAAAACCCTGACTACTGATGTTTGAGTCCCTGAACAAAATTTTCTTTAGTTCATTCTTAAGTATGAATTTTGGGGCATATTGTACCTGATCTGCAGATATCAGTTGTCCAAGATACATTTCTATTACCAAAGTTAACGTAATATCTACATTTTTTCATAAGTGGTACACTAAATTGAAGGCTATGTACAGTCTTATCATCCACCAGTACTAGGTTGAAGTCTTATTTAATCATATAGTTCTCTTTAAGCTTCTAAAAGACTGTGTGTACATAGACTATAATCTATAACTGTATTTTTTTAGTTAATTTTCAGCTTTTGAAATGGTAAGAATTCTTTGATTTGAGTTTTTCATCTTGATGCATGCTCATGATATTCAGTTACATTATGCCATAGCATTTGTCTAAGGATTTATGGTTAAACCTGCCCTTTGTAATTCAATGATCACCTTATTAAAATATTTTCTGAGCTTTTCCCAGTCTATATTGAAGATGACTACATTGTCTACATATGCAGCACTTATTTTCCTTCAAATGTGGTCCATAAGCCTTTCTTATTATACTGGTCATACATGAAACACAAAACTCGTTGTGGTAAATTGATATAGGTCCTTGACTTCATGACAGATTACAGTGGCAACCCTAACATCTGGTGCTCAGCTGCTGTCCAGCTTTGCCTATCACTGATTTACCAAGCCAAGTCTCTGTATTGTCCCCCTTGCTGACTTTAACACCTGCAGCTTTTTATTCTGATATATGATAATTTCCATGATTGTTTTCTAGACTTGTTTATGGATTCATTTATTGTGATACTCATAAATGGCTTACAAGTTCTACCACTTACCTAACATCTGTTTTTCTCTGTGTTTTATCTGTATTCTTCATCAGTTAATTTATATTAACTTCTTGTATCTCAGATCTTCTCCTCTTAGCCCATCTTTCTTTTTTATCCACCCCCTGTTAACATTTGATCAGGCCTTTGCCTGTTTTTCTCTCTCCTATTTCTCATTGCCATTTCTAATTATCTGGCTCATTTTTTGAGCCTCATATCTAACACTTAGATCTGTTTCTGTAGGAGGTCTTACTCTGTGGATTCTTAATATACAGGATGGTCAGAAATGTCACTTTTCTGCTATGCTGTTTTTCCTCTCCATTTCTCTTTTCATTATTTTGAAGCAATTCAGTCACCTCACCCATCCTTTTGGCTTTCTCTGGCATCAAAAACTCTCACACACTCACAGACTTAAGTTAACCACACTGTTTACTTCTTTAACTTCTTTTGCCAGTTACCTGAGAAATCTCTTCAAATGCTCATGACTGTCATCTCTTTTCTCCTTTATTACCATAATCTCACTGAAAAAACATTTCCAACTAAAGTAGTAAGACAATTTTCCTGTTCCATCACTTGGACTATGCCACTTCTTATTCTTCTCATTTTGTGTCTCATAAAATTATTTCTTTTTCCCTAACCTTCATGTTTTTTTCCTCATTTCTGGCAAATCATTTTTTTATGTCACTTTCTATGTCATGTAATCAAATTCTTCCTTTTTTTTTTTTCAGTGGTGAGAGTGAGATTTCAATTTATTTGTCTGCTCCTTTATTGGCTGTCTTTATACTCTCTTGCATTGCAATCCAGAAGCATTCTGTGTTCTTATTGGTTTCATCTTTTTCTAAAACTTGTTCCTGTTAGTCAACCTTATGCTCATCTCTAAATAAATTGACCAGTCAGAGATTGCTAAATTTTGCATCAGTGAAAGAAAGCTGATGAATGACCCTTTCCTCTGCTTGTCTCCCTGACAAGAATTCAGACCTTTGTGTAGTGTGTGACTATCAATTTTTTACAGCTTGCATATTCATGATGTCTTATTTTAATTGCAGTGTTCAGTTCTCTCCTCTTCCTATTTATCACATTCACTTATGATTAGCTTCAAATTGGATTATGGATTAATTAGGTCAGGAATCATGTCTACTTTTCTGATTTTTTTTTTTTTTTTTTATATTGGTCCAGCATAAGAGGCTGCACCTTTATTTATAAATTTAACAGTAGTAGGGTCTGCTGGTTGTAGGGGTTCTCATGCTACCTGTGCTCCCCCAAATAATTCTCAGGAATAGTTCAGGAGTTTGTATAGGCATAAGCTCATTTCCGGTATGCAGTCTACATGTTTAATGTCATGGATTCTGGCTGATCCATGTGATAAAGAATGACAAAGAGTAGTTCCTGACATGTTTAATTTACAGCCGTGGACGTAGTCTTTCTCTATCCTGATTGACTTTTGATCACTGCCTTTGCAATTTAGGCTCAAACAAGATGAATTGGAATTTGTAATATTATTTTCATAAACTGAGAATAAGTCTGACTGTAAGTCATCTTAAATGATTAACAAGTTCCTATCTGTATAACACATGTAGTGTATATTTTCCAGAGAATGATACATAATTATTTCTGCCTAGATATTTGCACGCCTGACAAACATGGAGGACTGCTGCTAAAATTTCTCTTCTACCACAGTTTTGACATGTAAGCTAAGGTTCTCAGAATTCTGTACTTGCCTTTGAAGGATATTTCAGCACCACAAGCAGTTGTGAATGACACACATATCATTCCCTCATTCTGCTGAAACTCTTAGAACTCTATCATCCTGCACTCTAGGTTGTAGTTCTTGAACTGTAAATTTCTTGAAGAGATGTACCAAAGAAACTCAGCTTCGTGGGTTACACATCTGTAGTCTGTTTCTGAAAGTTTCTGCCAGTTAGGCAAGAGATGAAATATGAAAAAGAAAAAAATTTCATTGGAAAGTGTGACAAAGGAAACTACTTATACCTTTTACATTGATACTCTCCAGTTGGCTACCCTTATATCTTGCTTTCTCCCCACAGATGGATGTGTTTCAATGTACTAATACATTCCTGTACAAATCAGAATAGTTTATTGACAGACCTAACAATTTTTGAAGTATTAATGTTTTATATGTTGCTGATAAAAGGTGTACAGACAGCCACAAACCTCACATTTCTGCAAGTTTTTATAAGCTTTCAGAAGAACCAAATGTAAAATACTTCATTTGTAAGTATCATGTGCAGAGAAAATATCTTACAAAGAATTCTGCACAGTAAATACAAGAAAATAAATATACTGCAAAAAAGCTTGAGCATTGTGCATATATAGTATATGAATTTTGAGTCTTTCCCAGACAAAAATATTGCCTGAATTTTTACTTCTATTCTTCATCGATTTACTTGAGTTACACCTAACATAGTTTTACAGATAAAATAACTGTACAAGCATCAGATGGATAGAAGGTAATATGGGTATCTTAACCAATGGTTGAACCAAAATACAGAACCACAGAATAGTTAGGATTGGAAAGGACCTTAAGATCATCTAGTTCCAACCCCCCTGCCATTGTCAGGGACAGCTCACACTAAACCATGTCACCCAAGACTCTGTCCAACCTGGCCTTGAACACTTATAAAGACAACAGTTTCAGTAGTCTTGTAAAATTAAAAAAATTGATGCTGGAATGTACTGGGTCTGGACAGAATGAAGTTAATTGTCTTCATATTAGCCTATACAATTCTGGTTTGTATGTTGGAGACCAAAACAGTGTTGATAAGATACCAGTGTTTTAGCTGCTACTGAACAGCGCTTCCAGTGTCGAGGCACTCTTGTGTTTCCCAGTCTGGCTCCCTAGGCAATATGCTGGGAGTAGGCAAGAAGTTGGGAGGGGACACAGCCAAGTCACAGCCTGTGACCTGAACTGACCACAGGGATAGTCCATACTGTATAACATGCTCAGCAGTAAAAATAGAGGAGAGAGGAGTTTGGGAAAGTTAGCCATTGCTTGGAGACTAGTTGGCATCAGTCTGCTTGAGAGTGGTGATGAGTGATGACTTTGATGTGATGACTTATTTTATTTCCTTTTTTCCCCTTCATTTATTAAACTGTCTTAATCTCAACGCATATTTTTTCTAGGTTTGGCTGGGATAAACGCACCACATCAGGAAAGGAAACTTGTTTTCCCTATGAGCTTTTACAATTTTATTAATTTTTAAGAAAGGTAAAATAAATGGCATGTGTATCCTGTGCATACATTGTAGTGGTTATAGCAGCTATTGGGAGCTAAGAGATGAGATGTGACTTGAACAGAGGCTTGAAGTGAAAATATTTTACCTTTTATTTAAAATAAACACACAGAAGATATTACAGATATTCTGATGCTTAGAACTATGGTTTTAGTTGTTGGTTTTCAGGGGTTATTTTTTTTATTTTTTTTTTTCACAAACTAATTAGCTAAAAAGATAATTTTTAAAATAAGTTCTAATGCATGTGAAACCCTACTCATTGTTTCTTTGCACATTAGGGCTTTTCATCTAAGGTGGTTTCCAATCCAGAAGCTTTCAGCAACCTTTAGAATTGTCAGGGTTTGCCTGCTGGACTATGTACAGGTCCTCTCAGAGAAGCTGCAATCCCTTTTACTCTCCTGCATTTCTTCTTCCTCTTTCCTCACTTCTCACAAATGTCCCACTTAGAGTGGGCAGCAGCCAGAACCTTAAATGCTGCACAGACAGCCTTTGGAATTAACTGTTATAATATGGTACACAGAGGAAAAGAAAAATATATGTTACTTCTCCTACTTACCATCATACTAGCTTTTCAATACTTCATCTGAAATAAGTAAAGGTTTGCAATCAAGACTGCACCTTGAGTAAAAAAAAAAGAGAAAGTATCATCCCTCCCTTACATCTGATTGAATAAAAGACTTCAGTTCTTCCCTGAAATCTTTCCTGGAAAATTATATCAAAATAAGTAGTTATCAGATTTCAGAACCTTTTCACAGTTGTTGCTGAAACCAATTGCTATATTTTAATTTAGTTTATGAATCACTGCAGATATGTCCAAACTGTATTTTTCTATGGATAAAAATCTGCTTAAAAATTTACTTGCACTATTTTTCTCTGAATTGAGATATATCAGGATCAATTAGATTGGTATTAAGAGTTACTAAAAATCTGAAGGGGGAGAGGAAAGATGTATAAAATTTAAAATAAGAAAAGGAACAATAAAGTCTCTTTTTAAAGATATTTTAACCCCATGTGGGTTGAGACTATCCACACTGTACCATACTGTACTGTGCCATCTTTTAGGATTTGGTTTGGATTCTCTTTCATTGAAATTATTTTCTAAAATTGGTTCTCATACAGTATACTGACACTCTCCTTCTCAAGAGTTTCTGAATTTACAGGAGTCAGCTTGATGGAAGAGAGAAGCACAATAACATTATAGAAACACAAGTGACACAGAGAACTCTGGACTCATAAAACTAAGCAAACACAACCTAAGCGAGTAACAGGGTTTTGAAAGTAATGAATGGGAAGGAAGGGTTGGGAGAGAGTTGAGTGGGAGCTGCGAGCTCTTCTGGGAAGTTATCACAGTATTTAAGTCCTTTGGAAAAGAACTGGAGAAATCTAGGGACGTGTTTTCAGCAGGAATTTTGAACAGATGATTTCTCAAGGTCCCCCCCGACCTCGACTTTCCTAAAATTCTAGGTAGTGCCTTTGACAAAATTAATGAGTTGCATTGCATAATGAATGAGAATATATATTTATCATAAATAGCCTTAATTTTTAATGTTTTCAGTAAGATATACCAGCATTGTAATTTTTTATTTTATACTTTTTGATGATTGCATCATTTTTTTATTTGGAGTCATTTGATATGATTTTCCAATTTGTTACAATGACCTGCCATCTGAGTGCTTTATTTCAAAGTACAGTTTTATGAAGAGTAAAAATTAATACTTCAAAACTCTGGTAAAGACTGTGATGGTCTGTGTGAGAAACTGTACAGTTTGTCAAGGGCTTTTAAAGCCTCAGTAGTGAATTGAATTATTTTCAGTTTTCTTTCAAACTTAAAAGGTAGTGGCACAGCTTTATTTCTTTTTCTACAATTCTTTTTTTTTTTTTTTCTGTTTAGATTCGAGGTGTTTTTCCTTGAGCTATTCACACCCACTCTGATTTTAAGGTATCTCAGTAATATTTATTTTTATAGTACCTCAATAGTAGTCTATTAACTCTTCCCAACAGCAATAACCAAAACATTTAAAAAATCGTGGTATGTAATTATAAGGTCTATAATGGAGATCAGAGTAACAGTGAACACGATTGTAAAAACATTTTTAATGTTAATCATTAGACAATACAGACAGCGCATTAGAAAAAAAAAACCCAACATATTTTTTACTTTATTTTAACTAGCTGAGTTCCAGGACAGCTATTTGTCATATTCAGTTCTTTGTATTAAATTTAAAGTAATCTGCATATGACTTGCATTTGGATCTCATATATAAAACTGTTAGAAAATTTTATAAACTGGAATGAGGATGAGATATTCTAAACCCTATCAAAATACCACTTGCTTCTATTTTTAACAGTATTTGTTTTAAATATGATAGAGAACATTGCAAACATATTGCAAAAAAACTGTCTTTTTTCAACAGAGATTATTAAAAAGCAAGCAGATAACTGATGTATGCAAACATCTGTGGCAACTAAGGGAAGTCTATTGCACAAGACGTCAAGAATCTTAAAACTTTGCAGACTATACTTTCTCTTTCACTTGTCCTGATGAAACATAATGTTGTCAAGACCTAATTATTTTGAGCACTCAGGATAGCAAATTCACCATTTGCCTTACAAAAGATTCAAATTTCTTCAGAGTGCAAGGCACTCTTCCTTGTTTTAGAATTCTTTCTCCTGAATAATCTGTTTGAAATATATTTCCCTAGAAATATTCTAGGCATTTAGCAATTTGAGAACAAAGATCCTGGCAAGGGTAGTTTGCCTTTTATATCACCAGCACTAGGTAGCAACAGGCCATGAACTATTTTCACTAGGGCAAAATGGAAGAAGAAAAACAGAACTTTCCTAGCTCTGCAGGAGCAGTGAACAAATTAAGACTGATGGGATGAAATACTGTTCCTAAAATGGCAAGTAGACTGATTAGTTCAGTGTATTTTCAAGGTTTAACTTTGAAAAATATTGAGGGTGTAACTGCATCAAAGAATTCAGGTATCAATTCTAGGCTTGTGTGCAGTGAGATTAAAGGTGAAGAATCCAGTTTGCAGTGGGTATGTACTACTGAAGTAATAAACTGAGAGAGAATGAGAGAAGACATGGGAAATACCAGCAGCAGGACAAAGGCTAATGGTAATAAAGGTAAACAATATGCGGTTGAAAGAAATTCCTTGACTAGATAGAAAATAATTGCCCTTTGATTTACCAGGAATGGGAAAAACGAATCAGTTAATGACAGGCAAGGAAGAAAGTGGAGTAGTAAAGGAAGAAGATAAATAAGATCACTAATATTTTGTTCCTCATTTCCTAAGGAAATTTGACATATGTGATCACACTTTCAATCCATCCTGTTGTGGTTTCAAATTCAAACCTGAAATATGAATCTCAAAGATAATTTTATCAGTTTTTCTGAAAACTAGTGGCTATATAGTGGAAACTGGGAATATAGCTCCCTTTGAAAGAAAGATAGGTGTTATGTTGTCTAGCTCAAAGCTAAGCAAACTAAGCACAGGGATCTGATGAGGCTGAAATGAGCCATGTGAAAGGTAGAGAAGCTTTTGTAACCTAATAGAGCACACTGAACCAGCTGCTCCTTAGACCACCAGAGAATTAAAATTAGCCTATTGTCCTTGATGTGACATCACCAAGACAACAAAAGTCTTCTCCCTGTAGTGCCATGTAGTAAAGATGTGTGGGTCTTACTGTGAGATGCAAGGGAAACAAAGAGTTTTGGGATTGTGTAGAATTTATGGTGGGATGTGTTGAAAAACAATGACAGTGGGGAAAGTAAGGGATGAAGGTAGACTGGGCAGGACAGTAAAGAGGACAAATGTACACTTTTCTGATTGGGTCCTGTCCTTTATCACCTCAGCATATTTTGCATTTTATGAAGTCTTGTTTCTAACTACCTATGCGGGCATGCTCTCTTTCCTGAGTTTGTACATGTGAATTGAAGCGAACTCCAAACTGGACTAGCTCACAAGTAGCATCAGACGTGAGTGCCAGCCATTACAGACAGAGGGGGAGAGAGAGACCTTAGTCTGAGGGACGCATGGGTTAGGCTACCAAAAAATGGATAGACCAGGTTCTGGGAACCATGCTTAAACCGAGCGTCTAAGGCCCTGTGCTGGAGAGCCTGTAGTGTGTGTGTGTGCATATCAAACAAGTCAGACTAGGTGATGGTAGGAAGAGAGGCCCCAGTTCCAGTCTCCAGAGTGGGACCACAAGTCAAAGAGCTGGCAGTCAAGGGGCCAAGATGAGGATCTAGGGACCAAATGTGGGACAATCCTGTGTTACGTGTGTATGTTGTATTTCAGTCCTGGTCAGACAGAGAGGAGAGAGAAGATAGGAATGTCTGTGCTGCTCATACTTGAAAGCTTTTTGTGTTGATGCTGGTAGTTGTATGGCCATGCAGGAATAGTTTGTATCCTTTGTGTGCTCAATATTGGGCATACATGCTTTGCCTTGCTACTGACTGGGCATGGGGACAGGCTGCTGTGGGAGCCTTGTCTCTGTGAGGATGGGACAGGCGAAGTTCTGAAGTCCGTCAGATTCATCTGCCTCTAACTGCACTGTTACATGGTCCATTATTTAACTATTCTGATGTTTTTGATTATTACCCTTTCTTCTACATCTATAAATTTAGATAAACCAATATTTATGCTTCAGCTAAATTTAAAACTATATATACCTTGGAATTTCTTCTTTACAGTAAAGGTGGTGAGGCACTGGAATGGGTTGCCCAGGGAGGTTGTGAATGCTCCATCCCTGGCAGTGTTCAAGGCCAGATTGGAAGAGGCCTTGGGTGACATGGTTTAGTGTGAGGTGTCCCTGCCCATGGTAGGCGGGTTGGAACTAGATGATCTTAAGGTCCTTTCCAACCCTAACTATTCTATGATTCTATGATCCTAAGATAGATCTTGCTACCATATTTGAACTTCTACTGACTTCAGAAGTCAGTATTTATGGTTTAGATTTTAAAGAGGTTTTTTAATGACTATTTAGAACAAGTTAACATAAATATTCCATCAAAGCCTGTTACAAAATGTTGCTAATTGCCGTGCCATTTACCAGAGTTTTAAACTCTTTCTTAGAAACATCACAGTACTCACAAATTCCTTTTTGCTCAGTTATGCTTTTTAGTGTGCCTAATATCTTAGCAAAAAAAAACCCACAAATAAAACCTGTAAAATTAGCCTTTGTTAGACAACTCCAGTGAGAATAAGCTCTCTTCATGGGAAAATTATATTGAAGCACTGAATTCTTACTTAGTTTGAACAATGTGGAGAGAGTTGAGAAATATACTTTTTAATCCACAAAATGCAATACTGTTTAAAGATTAAGTTTCAGAAGTGTGTTAATGATAACTATAATGTAAGGTTTTGCCAGAAATTGTTTTCAGAAGATGTTAATCTGAAACGCATCAGCACTTCTTAACCTTGGATACACAAAACTAGGTTCTCAAGTGTATGTTAGCTACATAGAGATTGATTATGAAAAATACTGCTTAATACTTAAGATTTTGCATCAATTATTTTTGAAGATAAATTACCTTTTTGAAGCTAGTGGCTAAGTAGCATTTAGATACTATGCTAGATCACTCAGGATGTCAGCATATTCCCATGACAAACTCCTGAGACAAACACAATTGCAGCTATAACCAGTCTCCAGAGCATATTCTGCCCCTGATAACCTCTTAGAGTTCTGAAACAGGCACTACTCATTCTCTGAAAAGTGAGATCAAAATTAACATTCCAAATAGCAAACATAAATTGTTGCAAAAACTAATATTTTTTTTTAATTAATGCTAAATCAAGAAATAATTACTGGAATTCATAAAAGATCAACAAATAATAAAGGCTTGTTTAATCAGGCTAATGGCAAAGAGAAACTTTAAAATATCTTGATTTTTTTTTATTTAGTGAATGTAATTGTAATGTTATCTGAACACATTTACATACATCATGTATGGACTGGTTGTCTCTGAAATTTGATTTCACAACTAAAATACACATATTTTTTATTCTTTGCATACTTTGTCACTTTTACTTATCTTTGGTGATTTTTGAAATACTTGGTGCTGCAAATATGACCTTTCTTTTCAACAAAATGGACTGATAGAATTCAACAGACTGGTGGAATTTCCAGTAAATTCACTGCAGTACATGTGAGAAATTTTATTGTCTCAAATAGCTGAATGTAAGTCACCTCTTCTTCAAAATACTATTTTGCATTTAAGTACATAGGAAGAAAGTTAATTTGTAAGTACTTTGCATAGTAGATTCAGTTAGAATATTTACATTAGTATAAATCCATTTTAAGTATCCAAATGAGAGCAGAAATATTTTCAATCAAAATTGAAGCAGCTGAGTGCTTTTGGAATGTTTGGCTGTAAATCCTTTCTTAAGTAATATATGTTGAATAGCATACTGACCTACAGAAAAATAAAGATATACTAAGGAGTCTTAAAATTACTTTTTCTTTCTTTCTGATTCCATTTATTTTGAAAATAGAATGTTGACTATTAAATCAGAGATCCTTCCAACAGAATCTGTTGCAAGATAATGATACGTATAGGTGTATTCAGCAAAGGTTTAGCAATTTGTCAAATAAAACATTTATGGAATATAACTGTCCTTTTTGGGTCGCTGTCTTATTTAAAACATGCTGACCACATACTTTTTTACAATAATATAGGAAAAAAAGCCATTTTTTTTCTGAGCTATATTACAGTGAGTGATTGTTTTATGTAGATAGACATTTCTTTCTTCTTTGTAATGAATTTTCTTCTTTGTAGCTTGCCAGTGTTTGAAGGAGCACATTTTCCTTGTGAGGGCAAACATGTTTCAATGCCTATTTTGCTATGTTAAACCTAACAGTTAACACTGTTATTATGCCTATATGAATACTAACACTGCAATAAAAATCATTTTAATAGTCCTGTGAAGCAGACCACATAAACCAAGAACATTTATTTTCATTGAAGGCTTGTGCTAATTTTTTATTAAGGGATACATTAAACATTGATACATCCAACCTCTGATTGAACCTTCAGAGTTGTCACATATAGGGGTAGCTGAAGATTTATTATGCAATATAAAATTAGGCATATACTGTAAGCTTCATAATAAATTACTTTTGCAGACTGGAGATTGCCATATAAAAGAGTTTCTTTTGTTGTACAGTAAAAGGGACTTGAAAAAGCAAATATGAAGATATAGAAGTTGGAAATCCTAAAATGAAAAATATTCCCAAAGAAAATCCAAAATCTTTACCTGCTAAGAAAACTTATTTTAGAAAGTCTGTCTTTCAGTGATGGAAAATCAAAATATGGTAGATGAGGGGCAAACATATTTTGGCAATTTTTTTTGACATACGATATGTATATTTTTTAATAAATATAAGTAATAATAATATTATTATAAGTTAATATTAATATAATAAATATGAATAATAAATTAATGTTTGTATAATATTAATATAATATAAATAATAACATGCATTTTTTGACATGATATACTGAATAGCAGTACTGTAATAATAATGATGAGAGAATAAGTCTGACCAACAATGATTTTTGTAATATATCAAGAAATGCTTGTTTAAGATTTATTAAAAACTTCAGAAAGATTTCTCTGGTGAATATAATGAATTAATGGAACCATAAGATACCTTGGTAGAAGTACATATTTATTAAGCAGTAAGGAACAATATAGAATGATAAAAAGGTTAACTTCTTTGTAGCTTATTTAGATCATTGCTTATTCTTATCTCTGTCTTTCCTGTTTATTTAAATACATATCTGGAAGACCAGACAATCTGGAAGACAATTGTTCAGAAGCCCAGGCGGCATTCAGTGGACAATCAGATTGTGCCTACAGCTGAAGAAGCTCACTGGCGTAATGCGTTTGTCACTCTAAAATCTGGTTTCACAGAACTTGAAAAGAAGGTACGTCAAAGCTTTAGTACAGGTCAGTCATAAAATAGGAGTGACAAAGATGTCATAACAAAACTGTCAAAAGCAACATGAAATTATTTTAAAAATTATACTGTGTAAAAAGCCTAAATAAATTTTGATTATATTTATTTGTGGAAACGACTTTAATTGCACTGAAATATATGGTGGGGAATAAACTTTAAGTAAAACCACCACTTTTTTCTTGATTAGTCCACTGTAAAAATATCATGACATTTTTACCTAACACTTAGAATTATTATAAAAGAAGATATGGCATTTTGTAGCTCATAATTATACAAGTAAAACTAATAGATTTGGGCATAGACTTTGTTTACTTTTGAAGCATAGGAAATGTGGCAGTATGTGACCATGGCATGTTTCTCTTTATTTGAATTCAATTTTTTTTTTTAAATAGATGTACAAAGTTACCAGTTTAAGGACCAAACTTTTATTACAGAGTGTTTAGACCCAGTGCTAATTTATATCAGAATAAATAAAATCAATAATATAATTAAAACTGTCAGGCTTGGACTATTCTATATAATAGAATTAGCCTTTGCTGTAAGCAATGGACTCGTAATGTCTCACTGGAATTGTGTACAGTGCTGTTTACAGTTTGACAATCTCACCCCTCAAGACCTCCAGCATATCACAATAAGGTAGCGACAGATTGTCTACCTAATGAGTTACTTTACTACTGCTACCCATGATACATTTGTTAAAGGCATAAAGGCTTCACTGCAAGGTACTAATTTTGTTTTATTTCATTAAAAATGAAAATATCTACTTGTTGCACTCTGGCAACTGAATGGAATAAATGTTATAAACACTGGTGAAAATACCTAATAATTTTTAATTAGGTAACAACACAAAAAGAAACTAGAAAATTAGGGAAAGTATAAGTTTCATAAATCAAATCTGCAGAGACTAGGATTATTAAAATGATGGGAAGTTGACTTCAGTAAATGCAGCGTACATAAACTGCAACACCTAAGATTATCAGCTTCTGGGTAACTGCTTCAGTTAGGAAACAGGGAAAAGGACTTTATCTGAGTGCATGCACATCTTTAGAGCAATTTCTCAGACTGAGTTGGTTTTGTCTATATGAAATGTGTATGCAATATAACCTAGATCATGCCTGACAGTTGTGAAAACTGTAAGTTCATTAACTTCAGTTTTCAGGTAGTATAAATATCACTGCAAAACTTACACTTTCATATAGCAAGTGAAAAATTTTAGTTATATTTTTTGGGGGGGTTCTTTTAACATACTTGGAATAAGTTGCAATATGATATGCACACCTACTCACAAAAAGCATCTGGAGCAACCACTTCTTGTCTTCTTGATGGGCTCTTGATACATATTTATAAGATTTGAATGGCTTGTCTGAACCATGGAACAAGCTTCCACTGTGAATGGCAGGACTTTCAACAGTATGTCCTATTTCTGTTTTAATTTGGAACTGATAGCAGTCATTTATTTTAAGTTCTTCCTACATGCTGCTGTATTAACAAGAATTGATAAAACCTCTTCAGTATGTGAGGAGCACCCACAGTTTTGTTTTTGTCAGGCAAGTCTGCTTTGTATTATGGTCACCCAAAATATTTAAATGGCACCAAAACCTTTTTTTTTTTCCATTGCTAGGAATATAATAGACCAGGCTAAAAGAGAAAAATGCTATGGTTGAGATACCAATTAAGTCAACTGTTTATTTTAGAAGTTAGTGTCATGGATTGTTCTTCCTTTCAATATCCTGCCACTTGCTAACTGATGTTCTTTCGTCAGTTTTTATATGGTCTGAGTAGTGGCAGCTGAGGAGCATGCTAGAAAGGAATCTTTTCAAATTGTGATGCAAGAAGTCTCAAATATTTTTAAATTCATAGAATCATAGCATCACAGAATAGTTAGGGTTGAAAGGACCTTAAGATCATCTAGTTCCAACCCCCCTGCCATGGGCAGGGACACCTCACACTAAACCATGCCACCCAAGGCTCAGTCCAACCTGGCCTTGGACACCGCCAGGGATGGAGCATTCACAGCTTCCCTGGGCAACCCATTCCAGTGCCTCACCATCCTAACAGGAAAGAATTTTTTCCTTATATCCAATCTAAACTTCCTCTGCTTAAGTTTTAACCGTTACCCCTTGTCCTATCACTACAGTCCCTAATGAAGAGTCCCTCCCCAGCATCCTTAGAGGCCCCTTTCAGATACTGGAAGGCTGCTATGAGGTCTCCACGCAGCCTTCTCTTCTTCAGGCTGAACAGCACCAACTTTTTTCAGCATGGCACCTCCCCTTGTCAGCTCCTCTATTACTTGCAGAAGGAAGTTGTCTTCCACACAATTGAGGAACCTCCTGGACTGCTTGTGCAGGGTTGTACCGTCACTCCAACAGATGTCAGGGCTGTTGAAGTCCCCCATGAGGACAAGGGCCTGCGAGTGTGAGGCTGTTCCTATCTGTCTATGGAGTGCTTCATCCACAGATTCCTCTTGAGCAGGCAAAATTCTGTTTCTATTTTGCTATTTCAATTTCAGATTCAGTTTCAGTTTTCAGTTTCAGATTCAGCTGCTATTTGAAATATATGTATAATATCCTATGCATATTGTAATTCAAGAGGTATTATTGTGTGTAAGAATACAGGAATCTGAATGGTGCATATGTTGTGGATTATTACTTTCTCCATCTTAAACACTGATTCGCGATTTTCCTCTAGTATTGCAGAACTTTGTCATTTGGCTATGAAATATGACTTTGATGGTAAAGGAATTAATATCTTGTGATATAGTCAATCAAATTGGACTTTTCTATTCTTGTCTTAGAATGGGAAGCTTTGATTCTGTCCATAATTAGTTTTTAAATTCCTTTTGCGTACCCTAGTTATAAATAGGGAAGCAAAGATAGAGTGACTGTAGGGACCTTTATACAAGACAAAAGTTCCCTACATATCTGTGGGGAGAAAGTGGCCACATCTCTACAATGGAGCTGAGAGGTCATTGACAAGCTCTAGGTGACAATGTTAAAAAAGTGTAATCAGAGGTCTACGTCCATATGTATTTCTCAGCAGTGTCCCATCTCCCTATGTCCTGGGTTCAGCAGTAGCAGTCATTTTTCCCCTTCTTGGTAGCTGGTGTAGTGCAGTGTTTTGACTTTCAGCTCGGGAACAGAGCTGATAACAAGCGATGTTTTGGTTTGGCCAAGGACTTTGTGAGCCTCATGCTCTGCCAGGGAGGAGGGGAAGCCAGGAGGAAGCAGAGACAGGACACCTGACCCAAACTGACCAAAGAGGTATTCCATACCACAGCACGTCATGCCCAGGATGTAACTGGGAGTTAGCCGGAGGGGTTGGGAGACTGCAGGGTTGGAGGAGGTATCGGTCAGAGCTTGGTTGGGCTGGGGGGGGGGGGGCGAGTTATCGGTCGGCTGGTGGTGAGATGATGTATTCTCTTCCCTTGTTATTTCCTTTATCATTATTATCATTGGTGGTAGCAGTAGTGATTTGTGTTATACCTTAGTTACTAAACTGTTCTTATCTCAACCCGTGGGAGTTGCATTCTTTTCGATTCTCCTCTCCGTCCCTCCGAGAGCAGGGGGAGGGCAAGAAAGGGGGGGGAAGTGAGCGAACGAATTACCTGACTGGGTTTAAACCACGACACCATATCAGGACAAAATTGCATACCTTTGCAAAAAAATTGATTGTTGAGGGAATTTGGACTGGAAACCGTGTTACCAGCTGCGCTTGCTCCATGTGATGGACCTAGCAGATTATCAGTCAAGGTCAAGATACAAATATAAATATTTTTGCTTTTCTGTCTCCACATCAAGAAGCAGATTGCAGCTATAATTCATAGCCTTTATATAGTCTTTCTCCTCCCTTTTTTTCATTGTTTGTCCTATATTAATTTAAAACCTTTCATCATAAATGTCATGGCTATTATGTACTGCAGACAAAAGGGATTAATGTGAAGACTGATATTAAAAATGCCCATACCTCTCTAGTACTATGTTGGATGCTGGACTTCCAATTTACTCTTTTTGGGCAGTTTGCTTTTGAAGGAAAGAAAAACAGAATGACGGAGGTCTGGCTCAGGTTTAGCCAGCCAAGACAGTAACTAGGATGAGCAGAAATCCTATATTTCTGAAGTTTTTCTCTTTTTTTTACATTTTTTTCTTCAACACTTCTTGTACTTAGCAGCAGAACAGCAACAAAATTGTCTCAATGGCAGATGGAAAACTGTGATACCAAGGTTCTGGAAACACTCCTTTGGATTTGAGATATAAAAAGGTTAGATTTTTTTCCTTTTTTGTAATTAATTGCAGAGTCCTTGAAAAAAGATGAAATGGAACAGAATGGAAATTGTCTCACTGTAGCATCCCACAATCTTTGTTTTTTTCTTACACAATTATAGAGCAGATCACAGCTGATTTTCCTCAGGTGTGTGTTGACTTGAACTGTTATACTTCTGTGAAAAGTGATAATTTTCTTTTGTAAAGCTTTTAATTAGCTCTCCTGAGGTGTACTTCAACTTAAAGAAGTTTTTTTTTGATTTATGAGTTTATGTGTTTGTTATGCGTGTGCAAGACTGAGGACATATCTGCAACAGGCACATTAGCACAGATAAACAGAGTGCACATACATATGTAAGTGCCCAGCCACATAGATCAATGCAGACTGAAAGCAGAGTGCTCATACAAATACAAATAGTACCAAATGCCTTAACCCATTATCCTCTCTGATCAGGAGGAAGGCCAATTAGTAGGAAATATATACATATATTCACCTAGTACAGTGTGGATCCCTCCTGTAACTTGAGCTTACACACTGCCTGTACAATCAGATTGTGGGCAGAAAAGTGCCCCTTTTAGAGGATGTATAGAGGTTGTGTTAACTCCTTGCTCTTGCTCAACAAAAGGATGCAACACTTCTTTTAGTGCTGGGTTTGTTGTGTCTGTTGTGGTTTTGTTTTTGGGGTTGGTTTTGTGCTGTTTAGATTTCTGATGGGATCATTAGCAGTTCAGGCTTCTGCATTTTCTTTGCGTGATTAGGATTTTTTTCCCAGTAATTTCTTTCTTTTCAGAAAGAATTATCAGTCTCTGAGGAAAACACAGATTCTGTTGACACATTCCTGTCTGAGTAAACGTTCAGAATTTGAATCTGTACTGTCATAAACTGGATATTTGTAGAATTATTCTTGGTGATGAAAGCTTTCCTAGTTGCTAGCGGAATCTGGTTTATTTGTCTAACTGCCCCAGTAAAATAACACCTGGCTGTCTTAGGACCTATAATTTATACATACCTAATGTCTCATGCTTTGCTTTGCTTTGCTTGTCTCCAAGTATGATTACACTCAGTGTATTTTTTCACCAAGTAGGATGTCACTGTTTTTCACACTGTGGCTTTCTCAGCTTAATATTCAGAAGAAAGATCCTTCCACCTACTGTGGCTTTCTTGAGCAATGATGTCAAGTGTGTCTGTAGTGGAATGGCAAGGTCTTTTGAACACCTCTGTTGTATGTGGGCCTTGGATTCAGGAGGAACAGAAATTGCATATCAGTATTCTAGAGCACTACCATTGCAGTTCAGGCAAAGGGTTCCTATTTCATATCCAAAGTTGTCACATACAGTCAATGACAGTTAATTCAGTAGCCATTTACAAGGCCTCTATGGCATAGAGTTCTGTAGCAAACTAACAATGGGAGATCAGTCTGACAAACTAACAGTGGGAGAACAGTGTTCTTGGTATGCATGACCACCTTGTTTAGATTCACTTGCTTCCCACCATGAAGAGAAAGCATCAGTTCTTGTGCTTCCATTTGCATGACCATACAGGCTCTTTTGGGAGGATATTCCTTTATCCATCATCATATTGGTGTATATATTTCTTCCACTGTGATCAGATGTTCTGGTTAAGATCGAAAATGAATCTGACTGCTTTGCTATGCAGACAAAGCATAACAGCCTGTAACTGCAGCTATAATCCGATTTTAGGTCTCCTTCAAAGTCTTCCATTGTTTGTAGGGTTTTATTTCTGTGCTTAAAGTAAAACTGAAGCAATGGCAAATACACTATGTTTCTTCATACCAAACAAGAAAACATGGCTTTGAGTGTTCACTTCTGCAAGCACTGCAATGGTAAAACTCCTCAGTTCTCTAGTGACAGGACATATCTACGAATACACGTCTGCTCTTTCACTTGAAGAATTGCAGCTACTGTCCTTGTTTACCAGGGTTACTTTGTTGTAACATTCAGGTGTTTAATTTTGTTAAATTGATTAACACTATTTTCTCTACACATTTGATTTTGGCAATTGTATACTCAGATACCTAACAGGAACCCAACTTCAACTTAGGTTATGTTCTGGCCATAGTTATTGCATAATAGCAAGATCATTATATGTGTGTACCTAAGAACACTGATATAAAGTCTTATTCAAAACAATCTTCACCTGTAAACTGAGGCCCAGCAGTTATAATTCTGGAGTGTGAAGACTTAAAATCTTCATTATTAATACTAAATGTATATTTGGTTTTGTAGTTTATTCCTGTGAAGAATAAAGGTTTTTCTAAAAACTGCACTGAATAATGTGAAACAACCACCACATTTCCCACATTTTTCTTTTTTAGTTTCACCATATTTCTAAAGTGATGACAGCATATGTGTCAAATATTTCCAACATGGTGTAAGTCACTTTTCCTTTACCCAAGCATTCAAAAAAGACACACATGCAAAGAGAGTGAGTTAATTTCATAAGTCATTGATGACAGCATAACTACTGAGTAGCATAACAAAACATAGCAACAAGTCAATTATATGTTGTCATCACTAACGTGTGAAAATACCTTCTTAATTCTCCCTCCTCCAGCCAGGACCGTGTTCTAATTTACAGCACAGAAGATTTACTCTATAATTCACTGTGTCACTTCAGGGAATTTGTAGGAAGAAAGTAAACAGACATTTGAAATTGTCCAGAACGTGAAATAGACTTCCCCCCCCCCCGCCCCATTTTACAGGAGCAACTCTTCTGTATATGCATTTCCAAATTAGAATGAATTACAATTGGAATTAATCTAAAGACAAGGAAAGCAAGACTTTCAGGTTCAGTTTCAGCTGAGTTTCAGTTTCTGTCAGCAAGAAATCGGAAACTAGTGACATCCACAAGTGAATGAAGTTTATAAGGATAAAACCGTAATTATATTAAATATTTATAGTGTGGTGACTGGATGGCTACCACTGCTAGTACAATATAGAACCTTTAACCTCTGAGTGACCAGTTAAAATCTGCCCTCAGTCAGTTGTGACTGAAAGTTGCTGCCACGTGACAGTTATCAGTGGCCTATATGAAATGTGTTGCTAGTCATAGCCTAACTCCAGGTTAATAGGTGGTGATTCCCATGGGCCAGGATTGAATCATGTGAGCAGGAGAGTACACGGAACATTTTTCTGATGTAGCTATGCCTTTACTTCCCCGAATCAGATACTTGAGCATCTGCACGCAACACTTTGCCTTCACATGTATATGATACAGTGAACCTACATCAGGTGCTATTGCTCTGAAATTTATTCACAGCACATACATGCTTGCTGTTTTTTCTTCACTGATGTGCTTTATGTGTTTTAAAATTCCTTATATTGATATGCTAGATTTATTGTTTACTGTAATATGTATATATATATGGATGATGATGGCTGGATAAAACTCATGTAATAGTATGAATATATCTAGATATTTGGATAAACAGAATAGGATAAGCTCACAGCAACTAGTTGTTTAACTTTTAATCTGCTCATTTAATACTAAATGCTTTTTCAAATTGGAAAAGTGTTACTTCTTAAGAATGCAAAGAGGACATTTTGATAGAAGACTTATTTGCTGGTAAAATCATAGTACAATAGCTTTATATTTTTTTTTTAAGGTTTAACTACTGTGGGAAGTATTAAGGTACTTTGTGAATTTTAACCATTTTATATAAACCATTCCTTATCATCAAAGGGTTATCTTCTGACATTGCACAGGGATAGAACTATACAGTAAATAACGAATTGTGGGATGCAGCCAGGCTTGCAGAAAATAACTATTTGAGGGATGGTGCATGAACAGAAAGCTGTAATTTTGACAGGTGGCAAGGTGTCATGTCACCAAGCCCTTCTAAAGCCTCATATCTCATACCTATTGATTAATGGCTCTAATTAAGGAATGAAATCAAGCATGTGAAGACAGGGGATCGCTTTAGGTCCTTGTTTGGTAGTTTTCTCTTCCTGGTGCACAAGTCATCCATCTAAATATCACTGCTCTTTCATTTATTACAGTTGGATGATACCAAAAAGGAACTGGAGGAGGTGCATGCTGATCTTGTCATGGTCATGCAGGAACTTGATTTGGCAAGGGCTGAGGTAAGACAATGTGTGTGAGCATTGTCTGAATGAATGCAGCAGTTCCAGCTGGTTGCTCATCCCCTTTGTGGTGGTGCCTGGTGAATGATTTTAATACTATGTTTTTTGTTGCTTTTTTTTTTTTTTTTAACAGAAGGAATTTTTATTCTTACTGTCCAGTTTTCCAGCTGCTGATATAGACCAGCTGATTTCAGTGGCAGTATTGTATATTGTATAACAGGGGAAGTTTAGATTGGATATAAGGAGGAAGTTCTTTACTGTAAGGGTGGTGAAGCACTGGAATGGGTTGCCCAAGGAAACTGTGAATGCTCCATCCCTGGCAGAGTTCGAGGCCAGGTTGGGCAGAGCCTTCGGTGACATGGTTTTGTGTGAGGTGTCCCTGCCCATGGCAGGGGGGTTGGAAATAGGTGATCTTAAGGTCCTTTCCAACCCTAACTATTCTATGATTCTATATTTGCATATATCTTAAGATCAGCATGCAGCTCTTCATACGTATACTTGCAAACCCCATTTGTTCATACTGATTTTGTTTAAATACAAAGCTTCAGATTAAAGTTTCAAATAAAAAAAAAATTAAAAAATAATTCCAGAAAATGAAAAGTTTAGAAAAGTAGTTAGTGAATAAGAGTTAATATTTTTTTTTCATTGCAAATAATGAGGAACAAATTTATGAGGCTGTTTCAGTTCTGTTGAAAATTTCCTTTTGTTGTGTTGTAAATGCACTAAAACTTGTATCTTTAATGTATTTTAATTCATGTTGGTACAAAACTCAGCCATTGATTGAAGACTCGTACTTTAGTAAGCACAGGAAAATAATGCAATATATTCTTTATTAACTTATTAAAAACCTAAATCATGAATCTCCCATATGGCTGATGTTAACAGATTTTAATTTACCCAGGTATACTCTGATTAGTGATTATTTCATACATGCAGTTTAAAAAAAAGATATCCAACAGATTCAGTATGTTCAAGAAGTTTGCATATAAGTGTAACCTTACACAGACATAGTCACTTGTCTCTTAGTTCACAAATCTATGAAAGTCCTAATAGAATGAAAATGTGTGAATGACTTCATTGTTTCAAACACATGAATATAATCCAGTGTTAGTTTATTTGTTTGTTTGCTTATTTACTGTTTTGGATTCTGCTACTGTAACACCAGCATCTAATATTCAGTAGTCCCAAGAGATACACTGTAGGATGTTGACCGTAACGTATGAAGGGAATACTTCGATTCAGGTTTTGTCATAACTGTGTGCTGTACAGGATATTTTATCATCTAGAGCAATTACATTGTGCTAAGGAACTTTAAAAAAAAAGTTTCTTTCCCTTCAGTTGTTTTGTCAGCTTTTCTATAATTTTTTTTATAAAGTAATATTATGTATTGTTTCATCTTGTTTATATTTTAAAAGCCTTTATTTAAGATTAGAAGTACAATAAAATCATTGCTTACTGAAGCAAGCAGTCTTTGAATCCAGCTATGAACATTAGAAGGATGTTACACACTGCACACTTTTAATAATGATCATTTAGAAGATAATTTTAGCATCCACACAAGGGAAAAATGGATTTTTGATGAGTTCTTATATGACCATATGTGGTATTAGTCAGTGTGAGGTATTGCTAGCGAGCTCATTGCTTTCAAAAATCAAAGTTAAATGGTTCATCTATCATCAGAATTTGTGTCTGGGAGACTTGTCTGAACATCAGTATGATTTATGGTTTGAATTGGAGGAGTCAACCATGCATGTTTCTTAGTTTATCGTTTTATGCTGTCTTCAATTAAATGTCTATAAACACAGTGATGGCTTTATGACATTGTCCATCAATAAAGAATATCAGATTTTGCATGAGAATATGTAATTTTCAGAAAAAATAATGACCTTTTGACTTCTATGTGCCCTGTTGTACACACGATATATATGATATGTTTAGACTTCAGTTTTTATCCCAGATCCATTAGATTTTAATCTTGCAGACTAATTAAGACAGTAGCCATATCTTTTTACCGTAATTCAGATAGACTACCATGTAGGATTTTTTGATGAAACTATCAGATAGTGATAAATTCCACAATAATGGTAAGATATAACAGGTGCACGTCTCTAAAAGTATTTAGAAAATATATTATTTTAATTGTACTAAAACAAATTGGAAGTGATATCAGAACAGTTTATTGCATATTGATTCAGTATTTGATTATTTCACCATTTCAGGATTGTTTTTTTTCCCCCTAAGACAAAATAATGCATATATTAAAATTAAATTAAACCATTCTGCAAAACAGATGAATGCTAAAAAAAAACAACATAGGCTCTTATTTTCTTCAGGGACATTGAATAATGATACTTTCACTCATATTTATGAATTACAGTATAGTATACACAGTGGCAGCATATGGAGGGTGAATCATTTTCTGCACAGCTATGCCCTGATATTGCTGTCGACACCTATGCATTGTAAAAAAAAAAAAAATTAGTATTCCAGTTCTTAAGGCTATACTGAATATCTTTTCAGTATGTTTTTATTGGAAAAGTATACATTATGTGATTTTTTTCATATATGCCATGTAAGCTGAAGCTGGTTAAAGTACCATTTACCTGAAAAGTAGTTAGAATATCTTCTAAGTAAAACTTGGACTGAGGAAGGAAATATTTCATACGTAAAATCCAGGTAACATGATCATTAGTGCTTCATATATAACATGAACATATGATCCTTCATATTCCAGCAGAGGGAATAGATGAGACACGGGCAAATATGCATTTGTTCAATGTTTCACCAGCCTAGGTTGGTGAAAATCATAAACATAATGTATGCTCATTCCAGACTGCCTAATATTCTTCTGAGCCTTCGTGGAGATAGATGCCTGCTGTAAATTTTTCTGTCCCATGAGGCCATGAGCTGAATTCATTTTGTGTATGGTGTATTCTCACAAGTTACAAGTTGGCAGACACCAGATGGTGCTAGGGAGACAACTGTCAAAAATCTGTGCAGACTTAAACAGAAGTTAATAGTGTCTGAGGTTGTGCTGTTGAGTACGTATCTGCTGTTGGGTAGGCAGCTCTTCCTTTTGTCATAACAATTAATACCCTTGCAAATATGTCTTCTCAGTCTATTTCTCTTTTCAATTCAACTTGAATGATTCTATTTTCAATGTCCCACTATTCTTTACCTAGATAAGCAAAAATACATAGAAAATCAAGTAAATGCATCACTATTGTTCATTAGGGATAGTTTCATATCTTTGTATTTTAAACTTTAGCTAGGTGAGGTAAGACAAGCAAGTTAGTCTTGTGTAAGCTACACATATCATGTATAACAACATATGTATGAAGCAGGTTTTTTTTAAATTTTCTCACAAAATTTCAGTCAGTGAGTACATTATATTAATTTTATGGCAGTGACACATAATGGAAAGACTGATATTTCTTTTGAGGAAAAAAAAAGAAAAAATAAGGCTTGCTACACTGGATATCCAGATTTTCATAGGGCTACTTTGAAAATGTAGAATCTGCAGCTCTTATACTGTGGAATATTGAGCATCTTACATGGGTCAGGAGAGTCAGTTTCACAGTAGCCTGCATCATAGTAGTAGTATGTTGTATGCAGTCTAACTGTAGGGTACACTTATCTCAACAAAAATATTTTATTTTATAATCCACCGGAAATAAACATATCTTGAAAACTAACTGAAGTTTGCTGGACAAGTATTTTTTTCTAAATGCTATGGCATGTCATACAGACTACCAGATTTACTTTCTTCTGTTGAGGATACGAAACCTTCCGTGAGCAGCCATTTGTAGCAATGTACTTTTTGCTTTTTATATAATTACATTTGGAACTGGATTTGGTAGTTCTTTTAGAATCCTTGTTGCAATTAGGGTTTTCTGATGCTAGAAACAACCATAACCTCATTTGTTAGTAAAATAATATTTTTTGGCAAAACATCTAAGGGACCTGTGGAAGGGTGGTAGTTGTTGAGTTTCTTGGTTTTTCTTCAAGTGTGTCTTCTCTGAAAACACGTCTACACAGAGGAGAACATTTTTATAGAGAGAAGCTTTAACAAGATGAAGCCAGCATTCTTGTATCTCGTTGTTAGTTCCCCTGCTTGCTACCTAGGATCTTGTATGACTGGCAGAAAAGCAGTTATCAGGAAAATTTGCATGGAGATGTTGGTTATAGCATCATCAAAATTCTATTTTTTGTATCTGTCACCTACTTCATAACAGTAGTTTCTGAATATGAAGAGAGTCCAGGTTATGTGAGCTATTTTGGGTATAAAGAGAGTGGATTAAGTAATACTGTAATAACTTTTACTTGGTTGTAACCCATGAACCATCTTTATTTAAGGCTGGGCGTCTAAATTTAATTACGTTTTTCATATATATATAAAATGATATATTCCAGTGTTGGGAATGACAGTAGGTATTCATACATTCTGGACCTCCTGGAGGTGATATCTCAGCATATGGGCTCAATTCAAACAGACAGTCAAGTAACTGAGTAACTGTGTTATACATTTACAAACTACCAGTACCTGAGAACAGTCTCCTGTACAGGGAATCCTTGCAAATGTGACACAAAGTTGTACTGTACAAGTCATCTTTGTTTTGTTCCATTAAAAAGTCAGCACTTCCTAATGGAAATCACATGGTGCTGTGTTTGTTTTGTTATTTTAAAAGCACAGAAAAGAACTGCAGTACATGCTGACAAATGTGAAGTTTTTATGCTAGTATACCTGACAATAAGAAGATAATGTTTTTGACAAAACTGAATGATATAGATTCATCTAATGATAGGATTATAGGAAAATTCAGCTTGGAAGGGACCTCAGAAGGTCTCTGGTCCAACCTACAGCTCAAAACAGGCTCAGCTATGAGGTCAGAACAAGTAGAGTAGAGCCTAATGCAACTTCTTCAAGTGCTTGAGTCTCCTCATGAAGATTCTCCACTCTAAATCTGCCTTGTTCCAAGTCTAGTGCCTTTCATCCTCTCACCATGCAGTATTGCAAAATGTCTAACTCCATCTTAATAACCTCCCTGCAGTTACTGGAAAACTGTTGTGAGGTACCTCCAAACCCATCTCTTTTCCCCGTCTAACAAGCCTGGGTCTGCCAGCCTCTCCTCATGGAGCAAGAGCTCCAGGTCCCTGAAAATGGCCAGTCAATGAACTCATTAGAATCATAGAATCATTAGGGTTGGAAGTTCCAACCCCCCTGCTATGAGCAAGGACACCTCACACTAGACCATGTTGCTCAAGGGTTCTGGCCAACCTGGCCCTGAACACAGCCAGGGATGGAGCATTTACCACTTCTCTGGGCAACCTCTTCCAGTGCCTCACCACCCTCACAGTAAAGAACTTCTTCCTTATATCTAACCTGAACTTCCTCTGTTTAAGTTTAAACCCATTACCCCTTGTCCTATCACTACAGTCCCTGATGAATAGTCCCTCTCCAGCACTCTCGTACGCTCCCTTCAGATACTGGAAGGCTGTTATGAGGTCTCAATGCAGCCTTCTCTTCTCCAGGCTGAACAGCCCCAACTTTCTCAGCCTGTCTTCATATGGGAGGTGCTCCAGTCCCCTGAACATCCTTGTGGCCCTCCTCTGGACTTGTTCCAACAGTTCCATGTCCTTTTTATGTTGACACCAGAACTGTACAGAGTGTTCCAAGGAGAGTCTCATGAGAGCAGAGTAGAGGAGCAGCATCACCTCCTTCAACCCGCTAGTCGCATTAAATGCATTTGTTTATCTTTGTATTTTCTCTGCTGAGGAACCCAGAACTAGACACAAATGTGATCTCATGACTGCTGAGTTAAGGGGGATAATAATTTCCCTCAGTCTTCTGCCTGTGCTCCTGCTAATACAGCTGAGAATGCTGTTGGCCTTTTTTTGCTACCTGGACATAGTGCTGGCTCACATTTAATCTGCGAAAACCTGCAGGTCATTTCCTGCAGCTCTGATCTGTCATTGCAAAGGGCTCTTTGTTCCTAAATATAGGCCCTGTCCTTGTCCTTGTAAAATATCATAAGGTTCATATCTCCATTCATTCAGCTTGGTCAGATTCCACTGAGTTGCAGTCCTGCTCTCAACTGATTTGTCGAGAGCAGCTTGATGACAGCGCACTTTGTTGACCCACTAACTGCCACTCTATTAGGCCAAAAATTCACTAGTTTTTATCCATCTAGCCATACACCTATCCAGATCATAATGACTTAACTCTGATATTGTGGGAGGCAGTGTCAAAAACTTTTCCAAAGTTGCGGCAAATTGCAAAACATTTTTGCTGCACATCTCATCACAACTATCAAAGTAGAAACAATTTTTAGACAAAGATTTAGACTTTGACAGTTCACAGTCTGTTATTTGAAACGGACAACAATAAAGGTGAATGTGTAAGAGTTCTGAAGGAGACAAGCATGAAGGATAAATAACTGAAGGAGAAAGGCCTTGGTGCCTGAAAAATATTAATAATTTAAATACCTTTAGAATCTTTTGAATTCATGCTGGTGAGATTCATCTCTGGGAGTCTACCTGTAGTTATCAACATCTGGGGAATGTGTTTGTACTCCCATGAAGAGAGAAAATGTTTAATGGAAATTAGAACAATTTTTCTCATTCCTAAATAGACACTTTGGTCAGCTGAACAGCTAGAATGTTTCAGTTCAGTTTGCTGCCTAGGTCTCCAATGGATATGAAGCTTAGTCATCTAATAGACATGTTAGTACTTACGTGAGAAGTGTAAGTTAAAAAACATAAGTGACTGAAAGAATTTCCTACTAAGATTAAACAATTTATGAACAGTATTTTAGTGAACTTATTCAGGGTGTATTTTGCTATGGACATTCTTGTCAGTGTGCTGAAAACATTAATATGTGCATTGTGCTTCAAATAACGGACACTTTATTATCTCTTCCTTATTTTTCCAGGTGTCTCCTTTCTCATTCAGTTTAACAACTTCTGAATTATCCATTCAATTAAATGGTGGAATATATGACACAACAACCCCAAGGTGGATTTTTTCTACACTTGCGTAGATGTTTCAGCACTGATGAAATGCTAAACAATATCAATCTGTTGTATTTTAAAAGGATTCAGGAATTAAAAGATTTTATTATAGCTAACTAATTTTCTGTGTTAATCACACAGTAACTAAAGATCCATGTGACTTCTGGGCATGATTTGTTACCTTATGATTCCTGTAAAAAACTGTGGTTCCCTCAGCCACATTAGAAAGATGAAGGATTGCATGAATCAAAGATTCATAAACCTAGTTATGGAGTGTCAGAAAATTAAGGACAGAATAAAAGATTATCTGTGATGGTTCAGAAGAAAAAGCAATGAAAGGAAGGGCAAACAGGACTATATCAAATCCATCACTTCTAGTTATGTGATATGGGTGCATCTTTTCATCTGCTTTACTACGATACAAAACATGGAGTAAGAACTACAGTTCTGCCCACCAGAAACAGCTGAACAGAAGCTAATAATGTTGTCATAAAAGTACTTAATTTTGGGTATGTGCTCACAGGACAGTCCTTTGAAGTTCTGTTGGTTTTGAGGATTTTTTTATTTAAGCATGGTAGCACTTTTGAGTTTGTCAGAGTTGTAATGCTACTTGTTTTAGTTAACTAAACAGTAAATGTTACCTGGAAAATAAAATACAAAACATGTAATATAAAATATATATGGTTATTCTGAGCATTTTTATTTGTATCGCCTGATTGTGAGGAAATAGTTTTCTTACCCAAAATTTGGATACAGCTTCTGAAATTGTGTATATGTGTGTAAAATACACATGTATTTACAAAGGTGTAGCTTTATAAGTAAGATAACTCTTCCTTTACTTAGACCCTCTTAATTCTCAGAATAATAATGGTAACTGATAAACTCCAAATGTCCTAAAATAGTTTGTATATATTTCCAAAGTTTGTTTATTATTTTAGTTCTGTCTTATAAAGATAACAGATACTTTCAATTTTTATCGTAAACATTTGGAAGGTTAACACATGACTTAACTTGGCTACTTCTGATTGCTTATATTAAAATGAAAAAATAAACTAAAATCCATAAAATTAATAAATAGCCTACCCTAAATTTCAGATAAAAGTCAATTAATTTATTAACACTTATTATAATTATTAAATAATGCTGTTTATGTTAATTTTAGAATAGTTTGATCTGTAAGCTTACCTTGTGTTTTTGCTCCTTTAATATAGTTTGCTTATTGTAATTAATGTCATGTCCCTTTAATGGCCATAATGTCTTTGTGAAAAAAAAGTTAAAACTTGTATCTTTAATGTGAATGGTGGAACATTATGGTGGAGAGAAATTATGATATATCTAGTAGCAATATTTTCTTATTTCTAAAGTACAAATGTTATATGAAGATAATGATTTCCCTTACAAAGTTAAAATATGAACAAAACCTAATTATCATAAATTAAAAGTTGAATTATGAAAGAGAACCTAGCAAGCTAAAAATACAAACTGGACAGACGAGAACTGAAATTATGAAACATGAAATGCTAGTAACAAGAAAAATAAGGTATGTAAAATGTTTTTGCTTAAAAGATATTCTGTAACTGCTATTTGACTGTGCACATATGCATTTATCCAAACCTCATTCTTCATTTAATGTAGTCAGTCTTTCCAGCACAAGCTTGCTATCTAAGTTTTGTTGGCTTTTCTTTATTCATTAATTCCAGACATGAGTATTTCTTATTTGAGCATGTGATTGTTGTCAATCACAGTGGTTTTTTATCAGCATACGTTTGTATCCTAGATTCTTCAACTCTTTTTACCAAAGGCTAGATCTTTGTTGAGTTGCATATATTAAATGACAAATCTCTTCGCTGTTCTTGAGTTTCACAGAATGTGTACATTGGTGTCTTAATAGCTGCTTCGTATCTATGTGCAAAAGCTTTAAAATACCACAGTCTTCTGATAGAAGTTGTCAAATTTGTTTCAATGGCATTTGGGCCTAACTGGGCAAAGAAATGGAAAATCTATAATTAACATTATATATGAGTGTGTGCTGCATTGTTTTCTAATGATACTTGAATGTCTATCGTTCTCCCTTTTCAAGAGAGAAAAGAGGATGAAATACTAACTGTATTATCTGACAGGATTAGCTAATTAGGCATACACAATCCTGTGCAAACAGATGGGGTATATCTGAGGGTGCTGATAGAGCTGGCTGATGTTTTTGCAAGGCTGCTGTCTAACCTCTTAAAAAGATCATGTATTTTGGAGGAGGTTCCTAGTGACTGGGAAAAAAAAACAAATGTCAGACCCACCATCAAAACAGCAAGAAGGAAGATCCAGAGGACTATGAGCTGGTGCCTCACTTCAGGGACTGGACAGGTGGTGGAATCAGTCCTCTTGGCAGCCTTTTTCAGACACTTTAAGGACAAAAAGGTGAGTGGGAGCTGCTAACACAGATTTAGGATGCACAAATCATGCTATACCAACTTTCTACAATGAGATGGGTGCTGGTGCTGCGGACAAAGGAGGGGGAGCAGTGGCTAGTGTATACCTTGGCTTTATCAAAACCTTTGACAAACTACTACAAAGTCTCCTTATCATCAGAATGGTGAGATACATGCTGGATAAATGGATAATGAGGTAAACGGAAAATTGGTTGGACTGCCAAGATCAAAGAGCTGTGATTAATGGTATAAAGCTTTTCTGGTCGTCAGTAGTAAGTGGCATACTTCAGGGATCAGTGCTGCTACTGTTACTGTTCAATATCTGCATTAATGGCCTGGATGGTGTAAGAGAATGCATTCTCAGCAAGTTTGTTCATGGTACCAAGTTGGAAGTGGTCAATACACTGGCCAGTAGGGTTGCTGTTCAGAAGGACCTGGTCAGACTGGAGAAATATGTTAACAGCAACCTTCCTGAAGTTCAACACAAGCAAGTGCATAGTCCTATGCCAGAGGAGGACTAACCTCGTGTGACAGTAGAGGCTGGTGTAAGGCCAGCTGGCCGAAAAAGCAGCTTTGAAAAAAATAATTTGGGCTCCTGGTAGACATCAAGTTGAATGATATTTAGCAGCAAAAAGACCAACTGTATCCTGAATCCTATTATTAAGAAGGTGGTCAGCAGATCCAGGGGCATGAAACTTTTGCCCCTGTTTGCCACTTGTGAGAGTGCATCTGAAATGCTATAACTAGCTTTGGGCTCCCCATTTCAAGAAAGATATTAGCATATTAAAATGAGTCAAGTGGAGGATGACAGAGATTGTCAAGGAGCTGGAACACACGATAGATGAGAACAGGCTGAGGAAACCAAGTTTGTTTTGCACTAATGAGAGAAGACTCAGGGGAGTCTTTGCTTTTGTCTGCAACTACCTAAGTGGCTGGAGCCACTCTCTTACCAGAAATGCACAGTGCTAGGTTGGGAGGCAATGGTTACAAGTTAGAATGTGGGAAGTGACAGATAAGGGGGAAAACTGGTTTTACCCTAGGGATTCTCAAACACTGAAAGTGGTTGTCCTAAGAGTTCTTGGGGGTGTCTGAGACTTGACTGGACACAGATCTGAGAAACCTGTTCTAGTTAGACTTCCTTTAAGCTGTGGGCCATGTGTTTCTTCCAATTATTCCATAATTCTATTAATTTGTGAATTTGGCTTTGGTTATTAACACTTTTTACTACAGGAACTCTTTTAACATAAATCTTTAACAAGACAGGTAATTCACTTTGGAAACTGACCGGAGCTGTAGAAGTACTTATGATATACACCAAAGGATGTACCATCTTGCCAACTCTGTAGACCTATGAAAACTGAACAGACTGCAACAGAAACAAAATGTGCTTGCAACTGTAGATAGTGTGAAACCATGATTTATACCAACCACATTGAAACTGAGGTGAATGTCTCTTCCAAAATAGACACATTCATTTAGTTAAATTTATCTGTTCCCATCTAACATCCATTTCTTTGCTTTGAAAAACACTTCCACAGCTTTTGGCTTTAGTTGGAGTCACTCTGCTCCTCAGTAATTTACCCAGAGATCTGCATGCCTGCTCAAAGGCAGGCACAAGTCAGTATGTTGAAAGCCTTTCCATAATTTTGTACACATTCTCATTCCATCATACCTGTCAATCTACAAATTCTCTATGATACAGAAAACAGTTGAATATATTTACAGATAGCAAAGTTTATTTCCAGTTAGACAGTACTAAATGCAGAAACACCTTCTGTTTCTTTGACATATCCCAAGCCTGTTTTTCATCCCATTGCAAAGGAGACAAGTTTGGCTAGAGCTGTACAGCCTGACTCCAAAAAGGATGTTTACCATTCACACACGATATGATGAACTATAACTTACCCATACCAACTATTATATCCCAGACATCCACCAACAGCTTTTCCTCAAGTTCCACTTGTTGCTTCCTCATAAGGACTCAGCTCAAAAAAAAAGACAGGGCAGAAGCAATTATTCCTTTTTCTCTCTTAACAAGAAAAACCTGGTCACCCAGCTGCTCCCTGTACATCCATAATGAGTCTTCCTTCTTGTTACAACATTTTCCAAGACTGAAGTTTGTCCCTCCACAGGTCCTGCTATACTGTCTACCTCTCCAGAAACTCATTCCTTCCACCAACCTGGTACAAGTGTCTCACTGTACAGATTGTGGATAAAAAGAAACAGACTATGGATATAGCCCTTCCCCAACCAATCCCTTCACCTGGATGAAAGGGTTCTAGGTAGTATAATCTAAATTTGTAGTTAGCTCTGCTTTGAGCAGGCAGCTGGACAAGAAGTCCCTTTTTCTCTATAAAGTGATAATTTCCTGTAGTGAACTAGCCCACACAGCATTGCCTTGAGTGTTTTTCAGCACTGACTCCATGCCAGTCTGTCGCTCTGTCTCCTGGGTCTGCCAGTGTGAATGGTGACTGTTTTCTTTAGCTCTAAAATGTCCGTTGAAGCTTGTTCTTCAGCCAGATCATCCTTCTAGGATTTCTCATACTTCTATAGAAAGAAGTATTCCTCCAACTTGTTAGCCCCAGACTGCCTCAGGCTCAGCTGTGTGTTTCAAAGGATGGTGTATGCCATAAAGGGGCTGCCAGTGCAAGCAGCATCACCAAATTTTTGAGGTCAAAAGCCAACTTTATTGGAAAGTGAATCTAGCAGTGAGTACAGCTGTGCAACTGCTCTAAAGTAGCATGCAAGAAGCCAATTCAGAAGAAACAGAAATTGTCTCCTATAAAAAGTGAGGGAAAAGTGGTAAGAGTTGGAATTTGTGGTATCTAGTGATTTTTGAAACCAGATTGGGCATGGTGTCCTTAGGGTTTGCCCTTGAAGCACAGCTTGAGAGACAGTAATATGTGTAGAAGGGAATGCAGACACCCTGAGTTTTCATACCGTTTTTCTACAACATTGGTTTTGCCGATGTGATATATCAGTCTGGACAGAGACCACATGGTATTATTGACATTGAAATTGCACTGATGTCTGAAATAGATCAGGTTACTGCAGAGACTGTCTGAACTTTGAACACAAAACATGAGTGCTTCCCTTTCCTTTGCCATTGCCGTACCACATTACCTTAAGCATATCTGTCTATTCCTCATCTGGAATATGGGCAATAATAAAACCAATTTACCTTACATGGCAGCTGTTCAGATTAATTAGTTAAAGCTGTGGAGCTCATTTCTTCAGAGGCTTCTTATGGCCCACAACAAAGGGATACAGAAACAAAGAAAGAAATTGCATGTTTAAGCCAGACAGTTTCCTTGTTCAGAGAAAAAAAAGCGTAGATGTAAATTGTTGGAGATTTCAGTTTTGCTTTCTTTTGCCAGTTATGTCTACATTTGGAAGACTAATGATTTAATAATACTTGCTACTCATTTGGAAATTTAGATGAGACATTTGGGTTTCTTAAGTAGTTTTGGACTAGACTTAAGCTATCTCATAAAAAAATGACTTTAAAAAAATCCATCTACATTTCATCTTATTATAGAAAGAAAAACCCGGGGTGCTACTGTAGCAGTCTTGCAATATGTATATGATAATATCATGTGCTTTAATTGCTGCAGTCTTTAATAAATCTATTGATTGTGGTGTTCTTTGCCCTCAGAAACATTACATCACATTTTTTTGACTAATCTTCAGTTTTGCATGGGTGTTTTACATGCACATAAATATTTTAACATATTTACACACATATATATGTGTATATATAGTCTGTACGGACATATGTTCATATACAATATAGCTATAAATACATATATGTCTAGAAATTTTATCTTCTGAATTATTACATCTTTGAAGCAAAACACATTTTCTGGACAAGTTCACACATAGAATCATAGAATAGTTAGGGTTGGAAAGGACCTTAAGATAATCTAGTTCCAACCCCCCCGCAATGGGCAGGGACACCTTACGCTAAATCATATCACCCAAGGCCTCGTACGACCTGGCCTTGAACACTGCCAAGGATGGAGCATTCACAACCTCCCTGGGCAACCTATTCCAGTGCCTCACCACCCTAACAGGAAAGAATTTTTTCCTTATATCCAATCTAAACTTCCCCTGTTTAAGTTTTAACCTGTTACTCCTTGTCCTATCACTACAGTCCCTGATGAAGAGTGCCTCTCCAGCACTCTTGTATGCTCCCTTCAGATATGCAAGGCTGTTATGAGGTCTCTACGCAGCCTTCTCTTCTAAAGGCTGAACAGCCCCAACTTCCTCAGCCTGTCTTCGCACGGGAGGTGCTCCAGTCCCCTGATCATCCTCGTGGCCCTCCTCTGGACTTGTTCCAACAGTTCCATGACCTTTTTATGTTGAGGACACCAGAACTGCACACAATACTCCAGGTGAGGTCGCACAAAAGCAGAGTAAAGGGGAAGGATCACCTCCTTCGACCTTCTAGTCACGCTCCTTTTAATGAAGCCCAGGATACGGTTGGCTTTCTGGGCTGCAACCAAGAGTCTTGGGCCCCTCTGCCCTCTAGGGCTGTATCCCATGGAACCTTCTGAAACAGGTTCCTGAAGAGGCCAAAGTCTGCTCTTTTGAAGTCCAGGGCAGTGAGCTTGCTGCACGCTCTTCTCACTATCCTGAGGATCTCAAATTCGACCATCTCGTGATCGCTGCATCCAAGGCTGCCCAGGAGAGTCACATTTCCAACGAGCCCTTCCCTGTTGGTGAGCATGAGGTCAAGCATGGCACCTCTCCTTGTCAGCTCCTCTATTACTTGCAGAAGGAAGTTGTCTTTCACACAATCAAGGAAGCTCCTGGATTGCTTGTGCCGGGCTGTACCATCTTTCCAACAGATGTCAGGGTGGTTGAAGTCACCCATGAGAACAAGGGCCTGCGAGCGTGAGGCTTTTGCTATCTGTCTATAGAGTGCTTCATCTGCAGGTTCTCCTTGATCAGGTGGTCTGTAACAGATCCCCACAGTAATGTCTCCCATAGCTATTTTCCCTTTAACCCTGACCCACAAACTCTCTGTTCACCTGTCCCCAGACAGAGTTCCATACTCTCCAGTCTATCCCTAACATAAAGGGCAACTCCCCCTCCCCATCTGCCAGGCCTGTCTTTCCTAAAGAGCCTGTAACCTTCCATTCCAACACTCCAGTCATAGGAGCCATCCCACCATGTTTCTGCGATGCCTATTATATCATACCCCTGTAGATGTGCACACATCTCTAATTCCTCTTGTTTGTTCCCCATGCTACGGGCATTTGTATAGAGGCATCTGAGCCGAGCTCCAACTGAATCCGGCTCATTGGCTGGAGTGGCTGGGATATCTCTACATTGCTCCAGGCATTTATTATAGGCGCTGGCAACTGACTGGGTGTGTTGGCATGGAATGATGCCCCCCTCCCCAAACACATCTAGTTTAAAGCCTCCTTGACCAGTCTGGCAAGCCTCCTACCAAAACTGCTCTTTCTGTTCTTTATTATCAGACCAGCTCCACCAGCCCCCACTAGACCTGGCCTACAAACTTGGGTCCCGTGTTCAAGACACCCAAACCCCTGACTATGACACCACCCTTTTAACCAGTTATTAAACTGGCTAATCCTCCTAGCATTTCTTAGGTCCTCCCCTGTATCCTGGATAATTGACGAAAAGACTATCTGAGCTCCAGAGCCCCTGACCACCTCCCCCAGGGCTCTGTAGTCCTTATGTTCCCCAGGCTACTACTATCTATATCCCTAAGCACCCACATGTATCACCAGAAGGGGGTAATAGTCCATGGGACTTACTAGAGCAGGCAGCCTCTCTGCCACATCCCTGATACCTGCCTGTGGTAGGCAACACACCTCCCTTGAGATGGGGTCTGGCTGGCAGACGAGGGCTTCTGTCCCTTTCAATGTAGAGTCCCCTACTACTATGACCCGCTGCTTTTTCCTGGCAGCACCAGTAGAGATCTTCTTTATCAGTGCATCAGCCGGCTGTTTCTGGCTCGAGTGCATTTCCTCATTAGCCCCCTGCAGGACAGGAAAGCGGTTCTGTGTGGGGACAACAGACTTAGGCAGAAGCTTCTTGCTTTTAATTGTCCTTTTCTTCTTTTTTCTTTTTTTTTTGTCACTAATTCCCAGCTTCCCAGGTTAACGGCCTCCTTCTTTCCTTCATGAGGTAGAGGTGAAGCTCGAGGCCCCTGCCCAGTTTGGGCCGGGAGCAAGCATTCCTGCTTCCTCTCAGCTTCCCTGACATCTCGTAGCCTATTAACAGCATCCCGCAGCTCAGCCCCTGCTGCAGGAGCACCTCCACCAGGGAGCACCGAGTGCAGCCCTGCCCATTGCGCACCCTCCCCTCACCAGACCAGTGCAGGCACTCTCTGCACCCCGAGCTCTGCACTGCAGCCTCCCCTCTCATCGGCTCTGTCTGGGTGCCTACGCTGGCCACCGCCGGGGCAGCCAGAGCAGAGCTCCTGGACCAGGCCCTGGTCATACGACGAGTGCTCACCATCCCGCTCGCCTGCCCGCGCGAACTGCCTCGCCGTGCTCGCGGTCGCTCGCGCTCCCTGGTGCAGGTTTTTAACCAATCAGGGCTGGTGCCGCTGCTTCAGGCTCCGCCCCCTGTGAGTCAGCTGCTCGCTCTCGTGTGCTGAGCTGCCGGCTCCCGGGCAGGTCCTGTCGAGGACTTGAGGCTCCCTCGGTGGCTCTTGTGGCTCTGAGTTGAGGCTCCTGGACGCTGAGCTTCCCCCTGCTCCGGTGTTGAAGGCGTCCTTTCTCGATCTACTCACCTCAGCAATTGACCATTTCTGTCTGGAACCCTGTATTCTTCAGCAGTAGCAGACTACACTGCCCTGGTCTTCCACCTACATCAGCCAGACTGCACTCAGGTCAAATCTGACTGAGCTATCAGTGTAGGCATATAGGTAACTTCACTGTACTTCATTTCCTACCTGTAAAGTGAAAGGCAGGCTGAGCAGATAAGCATGTCAAAGACCACGAAACAACACATAATAAGAACAGGTATTTATGTAACTGAAACCAAGAGAATCACAAAGCTATAATGATTTTATCCTGTTTTCTAAAAAAACATCATCTTGGACAGTCTGATTTAGCAAAGCAAATAAGTGTGACCTTAACTTGAAGTCAATAGTACTTAAAAACTTGCCTACAACTAATTATGTGCTTAAATGGTTTGCTGAATTTGTAGTTTAATGTAAATGCATATGAAGTGTGGGGTTTTAGCATTGTTTTTTTTTTCAAAATTCAACTTAAAGGAAAGATTGACCTCTTAATTTAGAATTGGTTTCTTTGCATTAAGATACTTCAACTGAGATCCAACAATCTACTACAAGAAAAGAAACTTTCTTCTTTAAAAATCAAATGATATCTATCAAATACTTCTCACATCCTTTCCTGAACCATTGTCTTATATCTCGTATATTTTGTCTACTTATATTTTCTTAAGTTAAAGAGTAAATGTTTCTTATAGTAATTTTATTATTTACTAAATAACTCTTCCCTTGTTGTTTCCTTGTAAACTTTCTCTTCATTGCTCTGAAAATAGAATTCTAATTGATGCAGAATGCTCATGTCACTGCTCTCCTACGATCTTCATCTAAGTCATTCATTATTCAGAAGAAAAGCCTCTATATGATTCCTAATAAGAGAGTTTCTTGTGAGATTACATGGACTGTAAAGTTATGAAAATAGCAATGTTTGCAGTTTTTCCAGATGTACAAAAGTAAATATTTAGTAAAACCATCAACTGAAAAACATACATACAGAATAGGATGGCTTTTCAGACTCACAGATGCCAGGAGTAGTGCAACCTGCAGTCCATGAAGGTTACATTGTTAAAATCAGCAATATTTTGAAAAGTTAGTTTTTATTGCACTCAATTGTGTTCATTTAAAGTATGTTTTTCTCACGCTGAAATCTCACAAAAATTTGCAAAATTACCTCTAGATTTGCTTTACAACTTTTTCCAGCACCTGCTTTAGGACTTTTTTCTTTTCCTCCCCATATTTATTGCAACCAAGTGCTTTTACTGTAATTGCTCCCATAATTTTTCCTGATGCTGAGTCTGCAAGAAGTTCCAGTAATCATTTAATCAGTAACAACACATTTTTATATTCCTAATGCATGATTAAATTAATCTAGTTTACATGTGTTACATTTAAAGAAATCACTGACTCATCAAACAAAAATAAATATAGTAGTCTAATTAAATCTCTTCTGATTTCATGTCATATAACGGTATTCAAAATAAAGTCAGGATTTTTCCTTGTTAATTATAAATAAAGACCTGTTTCTAACAATTACATTACAGTTAAACTTAACTCACAGGGAAAAAAAGGGTGAGAGAAAGTCTCTCTAACGCTGTTTACACAGATAATTTGCCTGGTTCTGGGCAAATTTAGTTTGTTCTCTTTGTCATTATGATACGCTTTTAGCAAGAGTTTTGCCAAGACTTAATACTAGATCAAGATCTTCTTCTGACAGCAACACAAGCTGTTTAAAAATTTTTTGTAGGTAATGTGAATCAAAACATTTCTGAAACATAAAAATGTATTCACTTAATTTGCAAATGTATTTTGTTCTTTATCTCATTTTTGCTATGCCTTTTGTTCATATGTTGATGGCTTTTTACCACTTAAGATCATTGGTTCAGATTCCTCCAACATTGTTATCTTCCAGTAGTATTAAAAAAGACATTGAAGGCAGTATTCAAAATAGAATATAGTTAGTTTTTAATCAAAGGAAAGGTTTAAAATTAGGATGCTGTCTGCCATATCTTACTTGAAATTCCCCAACAGCTTTCTCTCTAACTGAAAAGCCACCAAATTGACCATTCTTTTTTTTTTTTTTTTGCCACAACATATCACACTAGACCTCCTTGAAGCATTTTTAGACAAAACAGGGATTCAAACAGATGGGTCAAAAAGCTGTGTGAATGAGTATGAGGTTATACTGGATTGTTTCTGCATTCTCTGAGATATCCATGCCTACTGTCAGTGATAGCTTGAAAATCATTACCTAAGATTCTTATTAGCTAACTCTTAATTGAACATTTTTCTTAGTTCATAGAAATATCCAAAAATAATTTTTTTTTTAACAAAATAGCTGAATTCAGAAATAGTTACCCTCTTCTCTGATACATTGGAGTCATATATAATAAGGACTGACAAAGTTCTAAGAAGCAGTTAAACATATCCTGCCTTCATGCCTTGATAAACAGAGCATGGGCAGTGTCTCAGTGGACCCCAACCAACAGCTCTTGTGCAAAGGGTTATGGTACAGCAGAAATAGGATACATTTGGCCAACACATTTCATACATTTATAATATCTGTATAATAAGTAGATGTCTTTTTTGTTGTGTGCAGCCAACATATATTTCCTACTGGTTGACCATGGCGGTGATGGATGATTGCCTAGCTATGTTATTTGCATTTCAGTGAGTCAGTGCCTTTATAGTTGAGTCACATATAGTTATCATTTTCAGATAACTGCTCAGTCCTCTCATGAGTTGAGAATGTTTTCAAATTTCAGTCTTGCTTAAGGTGCAAATATAATGACTACTGATAAAGTTCTTACAGACAGATTTGTAATGGGCTCAACATGAAAATGTATTTTTTAAATCTCAGGAATATTATAATACGAAGATTAAGCATTTTTTTTTCTCAGATTCCCCTGCTTAACACAAAATTGCTTCTTGTATATGCATTTTAGTGTTTATGTAATTCTGTATATTTTCTGGCCTTAAACTACCATCACAGAATCCCATCATCTGTTTAGAAGGCTTTGTAATACTCTGTCTTGATAACATATAAAAAGTTTTAGCATGGATATGATTATAGGTAAATGTGTATGTATTGTGTTAAAACAAAGAAACAGTTGAATATAATTGAAAAATCTCCCTATATTTCAAAGCAGTTTCCAAAACAATTTCATAGGGTGGGGAAGCTGAGGTCTAGAGAAGAGCACTGATTTGTGCAAGGTTACCCATAAGAACTGTCTGAGCTGTGTAGAAAATCTTGGTGCTGTATGACCGTTTATGTGCCATTTTACCACATCTGTCCTTTGTCATCTCCCTAATCTGTGCTTTATACTGGGAATAAGATAATTAAACTTCATCCTGTATTCCTCTAGTCACAGTTTAAAATTCCTGTGTTGTGGAGTTTTCAAAGAGTACAGGTAGCAGTAATAGAAAATACCAACAAAACTTTCAGGCCACTTTCACTGTTGGAGTAATTTCTTTCTGAAGTGCAATAGGAGTGAACTAGCAAGTGGACCTGTTTCAGAAGTAAAAGGAGAGCCCTAATTTCTCAGACAATAATGAAATATCATTTTCATTTACAACAACTATAAACTGTATATACCTATGACAATGATTATATAGCCACATGTCAGCAAATCTTATGTATTAACAACTTTGGCCAGCAGCCAGCTGCCCACCCAGCAGCTCTATCACTCCCTCTCCTTAACAGGACAGGGTGAGAAAATAAAATTAAGAAAAAGCACACAGGTCAAGGTAAAGGCAGGGAGATTAGTTACAAATTAACATCACAGCTGAAACAGACTTGACATAGAGAAAATTAATTTATCCCAAATGAAACCAGATTTTGACAATGAGTAACAAAAGAAAAAACTAAAATGAAACCTTCCTCCACTCCTCTTTCAAGTTAAATGTCAGTCCCTGATTTCTAACTCCTCTACCTCCTCACCAGTCACTCCGGTCCCTCCACTCTGAGCAGTGAAGGGGGTGGGGAATGGTCTGTTACAGTCTGTCCATAAGAGTTCCTCTCTGTCACTCCCTCCTCACACATTTCCCTCACTCAAACACGGTTTCTATCCATAGGCTGCAGTCCTTCATGAATAAAATCTGCTCTGGTGTGCTCCTCTCCACAGGCTGCAGTGAAATACCTGCTCTATTGTGGTCTCGTTTATGGGCCTGCAGGTGAATCGCTGCTCTGGCCCCTGGAGCAACTCCTTCTTCTCTGACCTGGGTCTTCACACTGTTGTTTCTTACACTTCTTTTTCCTCACTCCTCTGCTTGTCCAGTATATTTTCTTTTCTAAAATGCGTTTTTCCAAAGGCATCAATCACCAGCTTGGCTGACAGGCTCAGCTCTTTCCAATGGACACAGAACTGGCTGTGTCCAGCATGGAGCAGCTGCTGCCCACCCCTCAGAGAGGCCACCCTCCAGCCCTACACTGCCAGCACTTTGTCACAGACACCCAATACCCCTCAGGGTTCACTAAGCCTAATAGTTGAGCTGCCACAGCTCTCCAAAGATTTTGGTCTTATTTTTGATCCAACTGAAAATTCCATGCATCACTTTTAGACTTTTACACTTTTTTTGTCGCATATTTGAAACAACTTTCAGGACACAAATCTTATAGGATTTATTTAAGAAAAACCTCTGCCTTGTTGACAATGAAAAGTCTTTATTTAGTCTTTGTACTTCTAATATATTTTCTGTGATTAATGTCATAAAATGTACAATGTCATCAAAACATATTTCTCAGCTATTGTTTTAATGAATTATAAAATCATATGAAGTATTTAAATTGTTCTTAAAAAATTACCACATGGATTATTTTTAGTATTTTTTTTTTTTAATTAGGACCTAAATTTCTTCATAAATCTAATTTTCAGAAGTTCTGAGCAATCAGTGAATTACTTAGTAGGACTGATTACTGCCAAAGTCTTATCTTTTAATATTTCACCAAAACATTTACTTTTAAACAACCAATTTAAAAACCTTGTCTGACTGAAAACGCAAATGGATTTAAGTCCTACCAGGAGCCCTACTCAATAACTTTTTCTTTTGTCTTCAGTATTTTGAAGTAGCTTTGCTTGGATTTTCCCTGTTCCTATCTCAGTGAGTTGTATATTGCACCTCAGTCATTAGTCACATAGCAGTGCCTGATGATGACTGATGCACTGTCCTGCGTTCAGCAGTAGCAGTCTTTTCTCTTTCTTAGTAGCTGGTGCAGTGCTGTGTTTTTGACTTTCAGCCTGGGAACAGCACTGATAACACCAATGTTTTTAGTTGCTAGTCAGAATGTTTAGTCTGATCAAGAACTTTCTGAGTCTCATGCTCTGCCAGGGAGGAGGGGAAGCTGGGAGGAAGCAGAGACAGGACATCTGACCTAAAATAGCCAAAGAGGTATTCCATACCACAGCACGTCATGCCCAGGATGTAAACTGAGAGTTACCCGTGTCGTGGTTTAAACCCATCCAGACAGCTCGTTCACTCACTCCCCCCCATTTCCTCCCTCTTTCTTTCCTTCCCCCCCCCCCCATTCCCACTCCCGGAGGGATGGGGAGGAGAAGCGACAGAATGTAACTCCCACACGTTGAGATAAGAACAGTCCAGGAACTAAGGTGTAACACAAATCACTACTACTACCACCAATGATAATAATGATAAGAGAAAATAACAAGGGAAGAGAATACGATACCACCCGGCGAAAAACGAGTCCAACCCAGAAGACCCTGTGTCCTGGGTAACTCCCAGTTACCCCCCCAGGCATGATGTGCTGTGGTATGGAATACCTCTTTGGCTAGCTTGGGTCAGGTGTCCTGTCTCTGCTTCCTCCCGGCTTCCCCTCCTCCCTGGCAGAGCATGAGACACAACGTCCTTGGTCAGGGTAAACATTACTTAGCAACAACTGAAAACATCGGTGTTATCAGCACTGTTCCCAGGCTGAAAGTCAAAACACAACGCTGCAATAGCTACCAAGCAGGAGAAAAATTGCTACTGCTAAACCCAGGACAATCCAGAAAGGAGAGTTCACTGCTCAGTCAGGCTGGGTATCGGCAGGTGGTATTGTATTCTCTTCCCTTGTTATTTCTCTTATCATTATTATTATTGGTGGAGCAGTAATGGTTTGTGTTATACCTTAGTTACTGGACTGTTCTTATCTCAACATGTGGAAGTTACATTCTTTCGATTCTCCTCCCCATCCCTCCGGGAGTGGGAAGAAGGGGGAAGAAGGGGGGGAGTGAGCAAGCGGGCTGCGTGGGTCTGAGGTACTGACTGTACTTAAACCATGACATGCACTCAACTTGTAGGCCAAATAATCTTCATGTGTAAAACCATGAGTTCCTTCTTCCTCTTCCTTGATCAATGGCAGCCTCAACAGTCTATTTTATGATTGAGAGTAACTTATGATGAAGTGGCATAATTAATATTTTTATGTTGAAATAAGTATCTTAAATGTATAAATGTAAAATACACAAATTTATGATGTTCACTAGACTAAGCAAAAGGGTGAACAAACCTAAGATATACTAGGTATTGTACTTGGATTCTCAGTTGGTGTTAAATAATGGTAATTTAGCAGATTTTATAGCTCACTAGAAAGCCAATACTAGTTCTATAAAAATGATCGAATTGGAAATACACACAAAAAATGAAGAACAAAAATCCTACAAGTTTTCTATATCCTTTGGTTACCCTTTTATCATAAAGAGAGTTTCTTCTTATAATATAGAGTATTGGTTCTTGGTCCTATTTTTAGTTCAAATACAAAGCAAAGGTGAGCAATATCATAACTCATGAATTCTAACAAACTAGACAGTACAAGTTCTTTCCTCTAGCTCTTTTTTTTTTTTATGATAATCTAAAAGTAAGAAAATAGAAATACCCGAACTGAGAAACAATTAGATTTGTGTCATGAATTATCATAATTTTTTTCTCATGTCATAAGTGTCTTTACTGTGACCTGTGTTGTTTCATCTGTAGGAAGTAGTACCATTGGCTTCCCTTCCTTACTTTTCACCCTGTCTGCCTGTAGTCTAGAGCACCAGTTCTTTAAACTCATGAGCACATGTTCTCAGAAATAAAAAAGGGTAGCAGTAAAAAACTTTGGATCTTTTGTACTACTTCTCTCTTCATATGAGTTTGAGCAGATGCAGACTGAGAAACGTTATCTTCTGGAATATCTGTCCTTGAATCTTATTTTAAGTAATGCATTTTTGAAGGTGTTCTTTGTGACCATGAAGCCTCGCTCTTCAGGAAAAACACTGCTAGTTTAACAAGATGATATAAGCTTTGCACTCAAAGTTATGACCTACCAATGTTAAATTTTTTCTATAATCTTAATTCATCCTTTGTGTAATTATACATGACAATAGCTTTATCATAGTATTACAAGACAGATTATGCCAGCACGCATTTATCAGTATTTCTGGGCCTCTATATGCTTTTACATACATATACCCTGTGGGGAATCAAGTCCATTGTCTATGCTAACTATTGCAGAGTAGCCTCTAGATCTACCAGATCTACTAGATCTAGATTCAGCATTGGTATATATACTAAAGCTCTGCAATGGTTCAGTTTCCTTTAAAAAAATATATTAAACTCCAGCAAAAAGTTATGCTAAAGTGAGTAAGTGTCTTGTGTAGTTGAGAATCCTCTCTGAAATTTCAATCTTCTTTTACTGGAGACATAGGTCTGAAATGCTGATCGCAATCTTCATTTATATTCACAAAAGGTTTGAAATTCAAAACAGGTGGGAAGAACAACTTGAATCTTTAGGGAAATGGAGATCCTTTGTTAAGAGGTGAGGTGATGCTGTTAACAAAAATTTGCAGTGAGACGAAAGAACAACCTCAGAAGGGAAAGAAGTTAAGGTCATTTTAACTAAGGGTGTAAAAAATGAGGGTGCAAAAGCCGTAATAGACATGGACTACACACACACACACAAAAGTTTATGTTGACTATTAAAGTCTATTCTATGCAAAAAGAAGGAATATCTATCAGTTCATATGCCTGCAGCTTTTCCAAAACCTTGATCTTTCATTAACTTCCTCAAAGCCATTCTTCAGATTTTTGTCTACTTCTATCATTTTCCACTGTTGCTTTCGTGTTTCCCCATGGTGTGCCTCATCTCTGTGTATTTTTTTTTTCAGAGTAGTCGTGCATTGCTCAGCATTGCCTAAGGTTAGGGAGAAAATTCTGTATTATTTTTGAACAGCAGCAATGACATTCTGTGGGCACCAGAAAGGTATGCAGTTATGCAGTAGTGTAAAACATTCTGATGTATGCAGGAAAATGTATATAAACTCTATGACTGCCTCTGGGCTTACCTATGCATATATGTGAATTCCTTTCTATTTTATCAATTTTTAATATAGCACAATTTCTTTTATTTTACTTTATCTCCATAAGGTAATACAAACTCCCATGATCACTTAACAAGACTACAAGACTTCTATTTAGTTGTCCATGGGTTTTGCACCTTTCAACACAGTGCGCATTTTATATTTTAAAAAGGCGTTTAAAATGCCTATGTTCTGGGTTCAGCAGTAGCAGTAATTTTTCTCCTTCTTAGTAGCTGGTGCAGTGCCGTGGTTTTGACTTTCAGCCTGGGAACAGCGCTGATAACACCGATGTTTTTAGTTGCTAGTCAGAATGTTTAGTCTGACCAAGAACTTTCTGAGTCTCATGCTCTTGCCAGGGAGGAGGGGAAGCCAGGAGGAAGCAGAGACAGGACAACTGACCCAAACTACCCAAATTGGTATTTCATACCACAGCACGTCATGCCCAGGATGTAGAACTGGGGGCAGTTACCCAGAAGGGCTAGATCACTGCTCGGTCGAGCTGGGTATTGGTCAGCAGGTGGTGAGAGGCTGTATTCTCTTCCCTTGTTATTTCCTTTATCATTATTATTATTGGTGGTAGCAGTAGTGGTTTGTGTTGTACCTTAGTTACTGGACTGTTCTTATCTCAATGTGTGGGAGTTGTATTCTTTCGATTCTCCTCCCCCTCCCTGGGGGGGGGGGGGGGGGAAGGGGAGAGTGAGACAGAGACTGCTTGGTTCTGATTTACGGCTGGGCTTAAACCATGACAGCCTATTTCCTAAATTAAATTACAAGATGATACCATATTTTTTTCTTGTCAAATTATTCAAATTTTTGGTATGCCAGTGAAATTATATGTATGTGTACAGAATTCCAAGCAAGGTTATTCTGATACATTAGTAAAGAAAAGAAGGTGTTTGTTGTTTTGTTTTTCACAGTTAGGGAAGCAACAGCAAAACTATTGGTTTTGTTTGCTGTCAAATCTTGTTGCTGTGGGGGCCAGCAGTGGTTTCCAGCCCTCACTGGTCATCTTGAGGGTGCTTCGAGCTTACAGTAGTGTTGTTATTTAACAGAGATATGCAGAGAGAAAAACTGAGAGGCAGATTAAGCAGCTAAGAGTCTAAATTTAAAAGGTAATTTTTTTTAATCCCAGTTTAACCTATATGCTTAAGTAAACATAACCTTAAAGTGACAGGCTTTCATATTTCACATTTTGCTAATAATTTATAATTGAAATAAAATTAATTCTGAACTTCCTGAAGATGAACTACTGTAAGATAAATAAAACCATATACATAATAATTAGATTTAAAATTTTGGGCTAGGAGAAGAAATAGGCCTTTTCTGTCTCCACGTTTGTGCATCAGGTCAGATAATAGAATTATAATCCTGAATGAGGGTATTTAGGTACTAACGTAACAGATGTTTATTTTGGAAGGTTGATGTAAGTTTTCCTTAACTGGTATGAATATATATTATAAATGTCTACTACTTAAATAATAAATCTTCTGTGCACAACCTGACAGTTTCTACAAGAAAGGTTTTTACATTGACAGACTCCTTACATTGACAGAACCCTTGTTATTACTTAATATTTTCTCTCATTGCAAATTGTCCTAAAGGTCACACTTCCCACTTGCACAACACAAAATTGAGGGCCAAAAGAAAATGAAATAACTGACTTCATTTACAATATGCAAATTCTTCAAATTATTTTAATCATTAATAGAAAAAACATGAAACCTTAACGTATTTAAATTTGACAATTATCAACACAATATAAATATGAACACACACATATATATTATTATGAATATGTACATAGTGAAACTTTCAGAATATTTTTCTAACACTCTATATGTATATAAAATCTTAATCAGCTTTTTGGAAGGATCATTTGATTTTGTAAGATACTGTGTTTTAAATCACAAAGATTTTCTATAAATCTGACTTGTACATCCACCTTTTTTCTTTACATTATTTCAGCCACAAAGTCCTGAAGGATAATTGAACAACATATTCAGTAATCTTATAGTTCTGCTTTAAAAATACAAGTCAAGTTATTCTAGTGAAGAATCTCTTGTGCAAGTGTGCCTCAGAGGATATACAAAAGGCTTACTCCTGTCTACAGGAGCAAAGGTATTGAATCATACTTGCAAATTCAATTAATATTCACTAAAGCATTCATTTATGTTCTAAACTATTTTGATTTTTTTTTTGTTTTTAAGCAATTCAAAAGAATATTAAGTCATCATGCCTTTTCTAGTATGGTTCTTCTTCATTTGCAAAGGTCCTCCAGTGCAAGAAAAACCTGAATACCAAATTAGAAAAAGAAAGTAACTTCTCCAATATGACATTTTGGCCTTGATATCACTTTCAGTCTTCTGTCTGACTGACTGTAACTTTGGCTTTACTAAAATGCACAATTTTAAATGCAACACACTACTAAATGGGCCATGCTAATCATACGACTGTGAGAGTTTACAACTCTATTATTTTATGGCATTTCTAAACGTCATGAAAAAATACTTTTTACCTTTCATATTAGAATCATAGAATTATAGAATAGTTAGGGTTGGAAAGGACCTTAAGATCATCTAGTTCCAACCCCCCTGCAATGGGCAGAGACACCTCACACTAAATCATGCCACCCAAGGCTCGGACCAACCTGGCCTTGAACACTGCCAGGGATGGAGCATTCACAACTTTCTTGTGCAACCCATTCCAGCGCCTCACCACCCTAACAGGAAAGAATTTCCTTCTTATATGTAATCTAAACTCCCCCTGTTTAAGTTTTAACCCATTACCCCTTGTCCTATCACTACAGTATCTAATGAAGAGTCCCTCTCCAGCATCCCTATAGGCCCCCTTCAGACACTGGAAGGCTGTTATGAGGTCTCCACGCAGCCTTTTCTTCTCCATGCTGAATAGCACCAACTTCCTCAGCCTGTCTTCATATGGGAGGTGCTCCAGTCCATTTTTTAAATTGCTTGCAAATTTTTAAATTAAATTAATTTTTTTAGTTAAATTAAATTATTTCCTATATGACACTGTTAAAATTTTTTTTCACTGTGGCATATTTAAATATGTTGTTGCATTGTCTGTCAGGAGAATGTAGGTAAGTACTGAATTTCTTTTTATTTTGTGTGTGATTTGGGTGTAGGTGCAAAGGTGTTGACAGCAAGGGGGCCATAGGAACTGCCCCATCCTGGACACAATTGATTCTAGCCAATTTCCACAGACCAGCACAGGACACTGCTGAGCCCATCAGCCAAGCTGGTGGAGCTTTTAGTAAAACATACTTAGAAAAGGCAAAACCACTGCCCTGGTGTGGTAGTGGTGGAGGTAGTAGTAGTAATAGTGGTAATGGTAAGCCGTTGTGTGGGGGCAGAGAAGGAGAAACAGAAGGAAAAGAGGAGGAAGAAGGAAGGAAAGGAGAAGGAAGAATGCAAGGAGGAGATCAGGTACTCAAGGTGCTCAATCCAATATATCCAAAGATTGCGACTTGTGGAGGAGCCCATGCTTAAAGAGATGGATATTTCCTGAAGAAACTGTGGCCCGTGGACAGTCCCCACTGCAGGACTGCAGTCTGTGGAAAGGAGCCACACTAGAGTAGGGGAAAAGTGTGAGGATTAAGAAGCAGCAGACAGAAGCCATTGTGTACTGATTGTAACCCTCCACCTCCCATCCCCACTATATTGTTTGTGGACAGCATCCTAGAGTTGGCAATGAAGGAACAAATTGAGCCTGGAAAAGTGGGGGCAGAAAGATGTTTTTGTTTCTGTCGTGGTTTAAAACCAGGCAGAGGGCTCATTCACTCACTTGCCCCTTCTTTCCCTCCCCCTACTCCCAGAGGGATGGAGAGGAGAATCGAAAAGAATGCAACTCCCACAGGTTGAGATAAGAACAGTTTAGTAACTAAGGTATAACAGAGATCACTACTGCTACCACCAATAATAACAATGATAAAGGAAATAGCAAGGGAAGAGAATACAACACCTCACCACCAGCCAACCGATAACTCGCCCCCCCAGCCCAACCAAGTTCTGACCGATACCTCCTCCAACCCCGCAGTCTCCCAGCCCTTCTGGCTAACTCCCAGTTACCTCCTGGGCATGACGTGCTGTGGTATGGAATACCTCTTTGGTCAGTTTGGGTCAGGTGTCCTGTCTCTGCTTCCTCCTGGCTTCCCCTCCTCCCTGGCAGAGCATGAGGCTCACAAAGTCCTTGGCCAAACCAAAACATTGCTATCAGCTCTGTTCCCAGGCCGAAAGTCAAAACACTGCACTGCACCAGCTACCAAGAAGAAGAAACATGACTGCTACTGCTGAACCCAGGACATTATCCACCCCTTATTCCATACCATTCACGTCATGCTCAGATCCCACATTTTCAATATATCATCACTCTTATCTAAGTGCATGGACCAGTAGCTATAAAGCTGCTGCATCCATCTGGTCCATGATGCCAGGCTCCATCTCTTTTAACAGTCTTTCAGAGCAGGAGAGACTGTGTGCAGTGTTCACACTTGTGAATAACCTGGGCAATAGTATCCATTGCTAAGTCCACCCCTCGAGCATGAGTCCATCTCTATGTTGCATCTCTGCTCTGATGGCCTGAAGTGCCATGGGCCCATCAGGCTCAAAATAATTCACTGTCCCCTTCAGTTTCTGCAGCTCGTTGCTGGGAACTCCACACAGCTGCCTTCCATCTCCGATGCTTCCAAAGCACTGGAGGGGCCCAGTGGACTAGATACTTGCCCATACTGTCCCACACACCCTGCCACTCATGACTGTCCAGCCTTGGGGAAAATCTCTTGGTCCCCCTGCATCGTCGTCTAACCTCAGACAAGACCCAAACCCTACTCTGCTTAACTTTTGAGATCAGACAAAATGGTTGTGGGTAAAACACAGTCTGTGTGTGTGCCAACATGCTGATCCCCATCACAATCAGCAGGCAGGTCCCAAGGATACCCAAAGGCCATTCAAAACCTTCAGAACTCTCAGTTGATGCTGCTGTACTTGTCACTGGGGCTGGTGTAGCTGCTGTGCTTGCCGGCTCTCCCACCACCAGCTTCTCTTTTCCTGAGTCCCGCGCTTCCTCCTCTGCCTTGCTGGGAAATGCTGCGTGGTCTCCTGCATCCTCCTGGGGCTCGGCGGGCGGCTTCCGGGAAATGCTCTCGGCCGTCTCAGGGCTGGGCTCGGTCGCGGGGCTTGGCTCCCCTGCGGGTCTCGGCTCCTCCGCCGTCTTCTCCCGCTGCTCGGCAGCCGCTTCCTTCTGCTCCTCGACCTCCTCCACCGGCAGCTGTCCCTTCGCAGCCTCCGGCCCCGCTCCCGCCGCCGTTCGGTCCCGGGAGCCGCTCTCCCGGGTCGCTCCAGCAGCCGCTGGCTCCTCAGGCCGCTCCCCCTCGGCTCCCCGCAGCCTCACGAAGACGGAGGCGAGGACGAGGGCCAGGACGGTGAAGAGCAGCCGGACGGGCAGGTACAAGTCCACAGCCACGTCCGTCCCGCCCTGCTGCTGGAGCCCGCCGGTATTACAAGTCATTGCCATAAAGCGCAGTGAGACAAGAACCTTAGCCCAAGCCCCACACTTGATAAACACTAACACAGCAAATACCGGCTCTAAGTAATGTACTGCATTCTGAAACTGTGAGATCAAGAGGAACAACTCTGAGAGCCAATAAATCAGCATTGTGATGAGTGACTATTAATCCGGTCAGATCTCTTGTTATCTCAACCCTTCGTGCCCCACGTTGGGCGCCAAAAAGAACTGTCGTGGTTTAAAACCAGGCAGAGGGCTCATTCACTCACTTCCCCCCTTCTTTCCCTCCCCCTACTCCCAGAGGGATGGAGAGGAGAATCGAAAAGAATACAACTCCCACGGGTTGAGATAAGAGCAGTTTAGTAACTAAGGCATAACAGAGATCACTACTGCTACCACCAATAATAACAATGATAAAGGAAATAGCAAGGGAAGAGAATACAACACCTCACCACCACCCAACCGATAACTCGCCCCCCCAGCCCAACCAAGTTCTGACCGATACCTCCTCCAACCCCGCAGTCTCCCAGCCCTTCCGGCTAACTCCCAGTTACCTCCTGGGCATGACGTGCTGTGGTATGGAATACCTCTTTGGTCAGTTTGGGTCAGGTGTCCTGTCTCTGCTTCCTCCCAGCTCCCCCTCCTCCCTGGCAGAGCATGAGGCTCACAAAGTCCTTGGCCAAACCAAAACATCGCTATCAGCTCTGTTCCCAGGCCGAAAGTCAAAACACTGCACTGCACCAGCTACCAAGGAGAAACATGATGGCTACTGCTGAACACAGGACAGTTTCTTTTTTGCCTTTTTGTTTCTCACTACCTAAATCTATTGGTTATAAATTTATTTTGCACAAGTTGAGTTTGTTTTGTCTGTGACAGTAATTGGTAAGTGTTCTCCCTGTCTTTATCTTGACAATATTTCTTGTTTCTCTTTTTTCTGTTTTCTTCCATCCTTCTGAGAGGAAAAGTGAATGAGCAGCTGGGTTCAGCTCTTTTATGTGGTTAGCCCACCACAGTATGTCATCTCAGGAAAATGGATTCCACTGTAAAACCTATGCATACTCTTTGTTTAGATTTCAAGGTCTTGACTGAAATAGTTCCAGTATATGCTTTCTGTTTTTCAGTGTCAGAGAAGAAATAAAATCTATGAAGTTTAAAGGTTGGATTATTAAAAGACAATTTGCAGTGAAAAGAAGACAAATGTAAAAACCTTAAAGGTTATGTTCCAAACCAATACCTATTGAGCAGAGTAAGTGAGATGATAAAATTATGCAGACTCCTGCAATTAAGGTGCAGGGGGGAGGTGGAGAAAAGTGTTATTTTTAATACATGATAGCATAAACCTTGATCTTTATTTTGCCAGTTGAATACTGAATGTGTTTTCAAGTGGTCCTTTGTGAAGTTAGCACATGGGCAATTTGCCAAGCAAGAGTGAGTAGTTCAGCTAAACTTGACTGAAATGTGTCTACACAGTTAATAAAATGATTATCTTCTATATTCAGAAGTTTTCAGTCAAGGCAAGAGGAATAATGATATTTTTCTATTATTGGTTTAGATTTTTATTTTAGGAATATGCCCTGGAAGGCATCTCCTAAGTCACTGCATCACTCCTTGATGTTCCAGGTGAATCTTAAAATGCCCTAGAAATTAAGCAAATTCCATCTTGAAACTAAACAGACTATTTTTCCTACTACTTCCACCTAAAATTAGAAACTTGTTTAGGATTACCACATTAAATTAATGGTTTCTCTGTTTCAATAACATTTTTAAGATTTAGAGTCTCAGGGTACTAGAATCACTTCAATTACATGCAACTCTACTCCTTTGTGTTACTATTAATTAAAAACACCTCAATCACAGTAATAGCTAAATTATGATTGCTCACCACCTAACTGATACCCAGCCCATCCCCAAACAGTGACTGGTCTCTTCCGGGTAACTCCCCTCAGTTTATATACTGAGCATAACGTACTGTGGTATGGAGTATCCTTTTGGCTAGTTCTGGTTAGGTGTTCTGCCTCTTCTCCCTCCCAGCTTCTTGTGCCCTTCCTCACTGGCAGAGCATGAGACTGAAAAGTCCTTGGTCAGGGTAAGCGCTACTTAGAAACAACTAAAACATCTGTGTGTTATCAGCATTGTTCTCAGACTAAATGGAAAACACAGCACTGTACCAGCTACTTGGAAGAAAATTAATTCTATCCCAGCTGAAACCAGGACAAGACTTTATCTACATTTTTTATTTTAAATGTGAGTTACAAACCTGCATAAAATTTTTTGATAGTCAATACAATGCATGTCAATATTCAAATTTAAAACATAAGAAATCCCAATCAGGTAGTAAATAAGTAAACAGGAATATAACGTTTACCTTCCAAATAAAACATACATTATTATGTGTTGGATATAAATTTCAAACATTCATATACTTTTTTCTTAATGAAGGTAAAATGTAGAGTGTGAACTATATCAAAAACAGTGAGTGAAAATAATGTAATTGATGTGTATTAAGTGCAAATAAAATATAAATAAATAGGACTATAAAAATAGAACTATAGACATTGCAATGTAAATAAAACCTAGAAGTATGAGTTTAATGGTTTAAACTTTATTTTTAGATTTAAAGTGGGATGGAGCTACCCAAAAACAACATTGAAAATTATGAAAACCTAGAACTGAAGCTGATCTTAACCTGAGAGTTTAACCTAATTTTTATGATTTAGGTGCAACACTAAGTTTGAACAGGCTTCAGTAAAAAGTTGTAACAGAAAAAGAGCAAAGATGTAGGAGGACCTGACAGTACTGAGTAATTTAATGATATAAACCAAATTAATCACTTGTAAAGCTGCTGTAAAGCTGTAACAATCCATGATTTGGTAAAAATGTAGAACCCTGGAAGCAAAGAGCGTCATGATATAGTGCACACACAGAGGGTACATCATAACTGCAAAGGTTTCTGTTTAGAAGAGAGAGGAAAGAAGGAATCTGCAGAGTGCAAATAAAAGGGCTGGGGAGAGGAGGAGCAGAAAATTCTGAGGAAGGCAAGAGCATTTGCAAGCCTGAGAAGTTGCAAAGGCCAAGTCTCTTTTCTGCAGTCTGAAGGAAATTAGGTGGGTTGCATGAACAGGCAGAGTTACTCAAGGGTGTGTGCATGTACGGATGTAAGTATATGTTCTTTATCGTTTAGGGGGAAAAAAACCTAGTGTTTAAATGTAGCAATTTAATCTTATAATATCGTAATCAAGATGTAAATAACATATCAAAATTATCAGTATTTAAGAAAACAGTAAGTTCATACCTGTGATTTATTATTGAGTAGGGTTATTTATGATGCTTATGTGTTTCTCCATAATGTTGTGGGTTTTTTTTTCCTAGTTCCTTCCATTCACACAAAGCTATATATAGACCAGATGACATTTTGAAGGAAATTTTGTCAAAAGAATTGCTAAAAGCATAAGGAACCTATTAGATGTAGTTTTCAGTAATTTAAATTTCTAATATTTGATTTTAAAATGATGAAACATCCAATAACCCAAATGACCTAACACAAACATATCCATGGAATAAATTATTTAAAATGAAAGCATAAAAATTATTTGTTCAGCTGCTCTAGTGACTGGAAGGTTAGGAACAAAAGCTATTATTTGTTCAGTGTATTTTTTCACAGGAAATAGACAGTGGCAAACATACAGTAGTTCAACACACGAGATCAGAGACACAGTTTTTATAGTAAACCAAAACCAGATGTTAGAAGGGCTCAAGACCTTTAGAGAAATTATTAGTTATGTTTGCCTTTGAAAGAAAAGAAAGTTTACAGAGTCATGTACCTGATTAAGAAAAAGACAGGTTACAAAAGCTGAGTATTAGCTTATTCAAGAAAAAATATTTGCCATATGTACTATTTTATATATGGTAGTGAGTATTGTATATAGGACTTGAATTTTATTTTCAGTTGGTTTTGGATGAATATGCTAACTTGTTCATACTTCCAAAGAACTTTAAAAAATAAGAAAATGGTTAAATATTTTAAAACTGAAGGCCAGAATTGTGAAATATGACAGTAAGCTCTTGCAGTTTCAGTTCCACCATGAATAGATACAAAATTAGGCGTTAAAGAAGACTTAATTTTAACAATTTATGAGAGCAAATTTTTATTTGATAGTACTACAGAAGTAGTAGATAGCTTTTCATGTGGTAGAAAGTCTTTCACTAGTTAGATTAATGACTTGATATCATAGAATCATAGAAACGTTAGGGTTGGAAAGGACCTTAAGATCATCTAGTTCCAACCCCCTGCCATGGGCAGGGACACCTTATGCTAAACCATATCACCCAAGGCCTTGTCCAACCTGCTCTTGAACACTGCCAGGGATGGAGCATTCGCAACCTCCCTGGGCAACCTATTCCAGTGCCTCACCACCCTAACAGGAAAGAATGTCCTTCTTATATCCAATCTAAACTTCCCCTGTTTAAGTTTTAACCCGTTACCCCTTGTCTTACCACTACAGTCTCTAACAGAGAGTCCCCCTCCAGCATCCCTATAGGCCCCCTTCAGATACTGGAAGGCTGCTATGAGGTCTCCACGCAGCCTTCTCTTCTCCAGGATCTGAACAGCCCCAACTTCCTCAGCCTGTCTTCATATGGGAGGTGCTCCAGTCCCCTGATCATCCTCGTGGCCCTTCTCTGGACTTGTTCCAACAGTTCCATGTCCTTTTTATGTTGAGGACACCAGAACTGCACACAATACTCCAGGTGAGGTCTCACAGGAGCAGAGTAGAGGGGCAGGATCACTTCCTTCAACCTGCTGGTCACGCTCCTTTTGATGCAGCCCAGGATACAGTTGGCTTTCTGGGCTGCAAGCGCACGCTGCCGGCTCATGTTCATTTTCTCATCAACCAACACCCCCAAGTCCTTCTCCGCAGGGCTGCTTTGAATCTCTTCTCTGCTTAACCTGTAGCTGTGCCTGGGATTGCTCTGACCCAGGTGTAGGACCTTGCACTTGGCATGGTTAAACTTCATGAGGTTGGCATCAGCCCACCTCACAAGCATGTCAAGGTCCCTCTCGATGGCATTCCTTCCCTCCAGTGTATCAACCAAACCACACAGCTTGGTGTCATTGGCAAACTTGCTGAGGGCACACTCAATCCCACTGTCCATGTCAGCAACAAAGATGTTGAACAAGACCAGCCCCAACACTGATCCCTGAGGGACACCACTCTTTACCGGTCTCCAGCCGGATATTGAGCCATTGACCACAACACTTTGTGTGCGCCCAGCCAGCCAGTTCTTTATCCACCGAGTGGTCCATCCGTCCATCCATCAAATTGATGTCTCTCCAATTTAGAGAAAAGGATGTCATGTGGGACAGTGTCGAATGCTTTACACAAGTCCAGGTAGATGACATCAACTGCTCTACCCCTGTCCATCAGTTCTGTAGCCCCGTCATAGAAGGCCACCAAATTGGTCAGACAGGATTTCCCCTTAGTGAAGCCATGCTGGCTGTCACCAAGCACCTCGTTGTTTTTCATGTGCGTTAGCATGCCTTCCAGGAGAATCTGCTCCAAGATTTTGCCAGGCACAGAGGTGAGACTGACTGCTCTGTAATTCCCCAGGTCATCCATTTTCCTGTTCTTGAAAATGGGGGTTATATTTCCCTTTTTCCAGTCATAGGGAACTTCACTTGTGTCGTGGTTTAAACCCAGTCAGGCAACTTGTTCACTAACTCCCAGTGAGTGGTGCCGGGCTGACAACAATCGAGGCCCCCCCCCCCCCACCAGGGCTCTCCCCTTCCCCGCTCCCGGAGGAACAGGGAGGAGGATCGAAAGGGTGCAACTCCTATGGGTTGAGACAAGAACAGTCCAGCAACCAATGTACAACACAAATCACTACCGCTACTACCAACTACAACAATGATAAGAGAAAATAACAAGGGAAGAGAATATGATACCACCGGCCAAGAAACGAGTAACACCCAGAAGCCCGTGTCCTTCCGGGTAACTCCCGGTTACCCCCCACCCCAGGCATGACATGCTGTGGTATGGAATACCTCCTTGGCTAGCCTGAGTCAGGCGCCCTGTCTCTGCTTCCTCCTGGCTTCCCCTCCTCCGTGGCAGAGCATGAGCCTCACAAAGTCCTTGGTCAGGGTAAACATCACTTAGCAACAACCGAAAACATCGGTTTCACCAACATTGTTCCCAGGCTGGAAGTCAAAACACAGCACTGCACCAGCTACCACAAAGGAGAAACATGACTGCTACTGCTGAACCCAGGACAACCTGACTGCCATGATTTCTCAAATATGATGGCCAGCGGCTTCGCAACTTCATTTGCCAGCTCCTTCAGGACCCGCGGATGGATCTCATCAGGACCCATGGACTTGTGCACATTCAGATTTTTAAGATGGTCTCGAACCAGATCCTCTCCTACAGTGGGCGCAAGGTCTTCATTCTCACAGTCCCTGCATCTGCCTTCCAAGACTTGGGTGGTTTGGTCAGAGCCTTTGCCAGTGAAGACCAAGGCAAAGAAGTCATTCAGAACCTCAGCCTTTTCCAAATCCTGTGTAGCCAGATCTCCCGAGAGCTTCCTGAGGCGTCCTACGTTCTCCCTAGTCTGTTTTTTATTTGCTATGTACCTGTAGAATCCCTTCCTGTTATCTTTAATACCTCTAGCTAAGTTTAATTCTAACTGGGCCTTAGCTTTCCTAACCTGGTCCCTAGCTTCCCGGACAACATCCCTGTACTCTTCCCATGCCACCTGTCCTTGCTTCTGCTTATTATAAGCCTCTTTTTTCAACTGAATTTTCCTCAGGAGCTCCTTATCCATCCAAGGAGGTCTCCTGGCCTCCTGCTGCACTTCCTTCTGGTTGCAATGCAACACTCCTGAGCTTGCAGCAGGTGATCCTTGAATATCAACCAAGAGTCTTGGGCCCCTCTGCCCTCTAGGGCTGTATCCCATGGAACCTTCCGAAACAGGCTCCTGAAGAGGCCAAAGTCTGCTCTTTTGAAGTCCAGGGCAGTGAGCTTGCTGCACGCTCTTCTCACTGTCCTGAGGATCTCAAATTCGACCATCTCGTGATCGCTGCATCCAAGGCTGCCCTGGAGAGTCACATTTCCAATGAGCCCTTCCCTGTTGGTGAGCATGAGATCAAGCATGGCACAGTTTGGGCTGTGAGCAAGCATTCCTGCTTCCTCTCAGCTTCCCTGACATCTCTTAGCCTATTAACAGCATCCTGCAGCTCAGCCACCTGCTGCAGGAGCACCTCCACCAGGGAGCACCAAGTGCAGCCCTGCCCATTGTGCACCCTCCCCTCACCGGACCAGTGCAGGCACTCTCTGCACCCCGAGCTCTGCACTGCAGCCTCCCCTCTCGTCGGCTCTGTCTGGGTGCCTACGCTGGCCACCGCCGGGGCAGCCAGAGGAGAGCTCCCAGACCGGGCCCTGGTCATACGACGAGTGCTCATCGTCCCGCTCGACCTGCCCGCGCGAACTGCCTCGCCGTGCTCGCGGTCACTCGCGCTCCCTGGTGCAGGTTTTTAACCAATCAAGGCTGGTGCCGCTGCCCCTGGCTCCGCCCCCTGTGAGTCAGCTGCTCGCTCTCGTGTGCTGAGCTGCCGGCTCCCGGGCAGGTCCTGTCGAGGACTTGAGGCTCCCTCGGTGGCTCTTGTCGCTCTGAGTTGAGGCTCCTGGACGCTGATCTCCCCCCTGCTCCAGTGTTGAAGGCGTCCTCTCTCAAGCTACTCACCTCAGTAATATCACTGGATGCTAATCAATTTCATTGGAATTTGATATAATAGTCAAAAGTAAGGCCTCACTGTTACATTCCTACAGATTTTTTGCAAATAGGAACTTATGTTGGAAGAAAAAGAGGGGGACTGTAGCACCTTAGACACCAAGTTTTATCTGTCACAAGGCACAAAACTATGGGACATTAAACTTATTTATTCTAGTATCTCTCACACTATTTGTTTTCTTGGCATGTTAAATAAGTTGTCTCTGAGTTCAGTACATAAGGTGCTTTCTCTTGTGAAGTTATTGATGTAACTAACCAGTAAGAAAGAATAGAATGGTCAGTATGTTTGGGGCAATACGATAAACTTAACCCTTGTGATGAAATAATATAACAATATAACAGAGGGGAAAGCTGAAATTTTGACACTGGAATATTGATCTTAATTTTACCTAAGAAATTTTGATATTTTCTCACATATTCTCACAAAATTCTTTGCATCCTACTTGTCTTCATGTCAATCAGCTTTGATATTTTTTTTCGTTACCCTGTTTCACAAGCTGGAAAAGGGTTTTAAAGGTTAGGCACCTCCTGTAATTTTAGTCCTCTTGTAGTCCTCTACCTGTAGAGCTAGAGAGTCTTGAAATTCTGGAGCTGGGAAATCCTGAAAGATTGCTGTTTTGAAGAGATAAGTCTGGATAACATTTGATACCTAAAAGTAAACAGTTCAAGAGACTATAGTATCAGAGAAGTGTTGGAGATGTGGTCAGAGTGAAAGGGAATATTGTGTCATTTGATTTTAACTCATGATTTGAAGTCTGTTAGGCTTTTTAAAGTTTCACATATATTAAATATATGAATTACATGTATTTCAAGTTAAATGACACTCATCTTAATAATGTTCTGATAATTAAAGTATATAAAATTACATGAATTAGCTCTCAAAGAATATTTCTATCAGCAATCACCAAAAACCAACCCAGACCTAAAGTTTCACTTATTTGAACCTCACCCTGTTAAATACAATTCAAAGTGGAAAAAAATTCTTTGAGCAGAAATTTTGGAATTTTCTTTACTCGGTACCCACTTGCAGGTGCAATCCATTGTGCACAGTAGTACAGAAAAGGAGTGTCTTTACACCTTCCCAACAGTTTCAAGTATACGGTTTGACTTTAAATTGAAAATAATTATACAGTCTCACATAAAAACTCAGATATTTACACACAAAGGAAAATGTAGACTAAACTGTATTAAATGCATCTCCTAGAATGCCTGTTAGTCTTGTATAGTAATGCTTAGGACATGTGTATGGTAGGTAACAGAATCATAGGATCAGGTATGTTGGAAAAGACCTTTAAGATCATTGAGTCCAACCGTTACTCCAGGACTGCCAAGTCTACCATTAAACCATGTGTCGTTTTAAAAACCAGGCAGAGGGCTCATTCACTCACTTCCGCCCTTCTTTCCCTCCCCCTACTCCCAGAGGGATGGAGAGGAGAATCGAAAAGAATGCAACTCCCACAGGTTGAGATAAGAACAGTTTAGTAACTAAGGTATAACAGAGATCACTACTGCTACCACCAATAATAATAATAATGATAAAGGAAATAACAAGGGAAGAGAATACAACACCTCACCACCAGCCAACCGATAACTCGCCCCCCCCAGCCTGACCAAGTTCTGACCGATATCTCCTCCAACCCGGCAGTCTCCCAGCCCTTCCGGCTAACTCCCAGTTACCTCCTGGGCATGACGTGCTGTGGTATGGAATACCTCTTTGGTCAGTTTGGGTCAGGTGTCCTGTCTCTGCTTCCCCCCGGCTTCCCCTCCTCCCTGGCAGAGCATGAGGCTCACAAAGTCCTTGGCCAAACCAAAACATCGCTATCAGCTCTGTTCCCAGGCCAAAAGTCAAAACACAGCACTGCACCAGCTACCAAGAAGGAGAAACATGACTGCTACTGCTGAACCCAGGACAACCATGCCAGGATTTTTTGAACCCTTACAAGGATGGTGATTCCACCAATTCCCTGAGAAGCCTGTTTCAATGCCTGACTACCATGTCAGTGAAGAAATTTTTCCCAGTATCCATCCTGAGCCTCCCCTGGTACAGCTTGAGGCCATTTCCTCTCATCCTATCACTTCTTACTTAGAAGAGACCAGCCACCCCCTCTCTCCATCCTCCTTTCAGGTAGTTGTAGAGAACAATAATGTCCCCTCTGAGCCTTCTCTTCTCCAGACTAAACAATCTCAGTTCTCTCAGTTGTTCTTCATAAGACGCGTTCTCCAGACCTTCATCAGCTTCGCTGCCCTTTTCTTGACCTACTCCAACATCTCAATATCTCTCTTGTAGTGAGGGGTTCAGAACTGAACATAGGATTTTAGGTGCTGCCTCACCAGGGTCAGCTACAGGGGGCAATCACTTCCCTAGCCCTGCTAGCTACACTGTTTCTGATACAAGGCTCGAGATGCTGTTGGCCTTCTTGGCTACCTGGACACATGGCTCACGTTCAGCTGTTTGTTGACCAACACTCCAGGTCCTTTTCTGCTGAGCGGCTTTCCAGCCACTCTTCCTCAGGCCTGTAGCGTTGCTTAGGGTTACTGTGGGCCAGGTGCAGGACCTGGCACTTTGCTTTGTTGAACCTCACACAATTGATCATGATCTATTGATCCAGCCTATCCAGATCCCTTTGTAAAGCCTTCCTACCCTGCAGCAGATCAACACTCCCACCCAACTTGGTGTCATCTGCATATTTACTGAGGGTGAACTTGATCCCCTCATACAGATCATCAGTAAATATATTAAAGATATTGTTGTACTGTCTGACTAATTACTCATAATTGTGTATATATATAAACACATGCTTAAACATTTGATAGTACTAAATGCCCATTTTATTATAGCTCTAAAAAATATTACTGAATTTCTGTAGTAAGCTATCATATATCATAACCTTGTATTCAATTCAATTTATTTGTGGCATTCTGCAGTTTGATCTACATTCTGTACTATGAGTAATAGGCATTATACTGTAACTTACGACCTCTTATAAGTTAAACTCTTTTATGAATTAGCTTTTAGGTAACTTTTCTTGTACTGATGGTCTATTTGAATGTAGAGATTTTCCAAACATGAATGTCATCACATCCAAGTCCTTTGAATTTAGGGAAGGTTTCTCAGAAACTTTCTGTCTTTATTGACTACTAGTTATGCAACCAGGCCCATCTTAGTCTCTACCACAATACAAGTTTGTTTGTTTGGTGTCATTTGATGCTTTCTTCGATGAAAAGAGTTAGAAAGACTGTTGAAGCTGAGGACATAGATTTACAGTGATCTGAGGGGATACAACCTATATATCAGAGTGTGTATCATATTACTGTAAAATGTGCTTGGATCTACACCTTTTTGTTCTTCCTATATTTTTACATTGTATATGAATGAAATATATGCTGTTTGAATTAGTGGGATGAGACTATTTTATTCTTTCACTGAGATTTAATGGAAACATTACACAGTTTTCTGTAAGTGTTCTACACAGGCTGATACTGGAGGCAGGACTCTGAGCCAGATGAACCAAATACCTACCCAAATCTTTTGATCTTGATATAGATACCAATGAGAAATTGTAAGAAAAGAGGATTTTTTTCAGTCTGGTTTTTGGTAGGAAGATGTAAACATCACAAGTTACGCCACAGTGATAAATTGTGTTTCTAATTGGCTTCCATGCTGATCATTTCTGGGAGATAAATGGTCAAAGAAACTGAGCTACCCTCTTGTACCTAAAGATGAATCTTCCAGCACAGGATTAATGTACTTCTGTGGAGAGTGTTTTCCAGCACTGCTGCACAGAATTGGCTGATACTGCTTACTGTTACAATTCCTCTTAAAATATCTGGGTGAAATAAATGTGTAACGGTTAACATATAGGGAAAAAAAAAGAAGTATATCATGTTTGTTAATGGAGTACAACAGCAATTAATTTTATAGCTAGTGTGTAAGGTATGGAAAGTCTTCAAACAAGGTAGTAAGGATGTGTTACATTAAGGATCCTTATGAGACATCTATAAAGCTATGGGGTGCTTTTCAATTTAGTTTGAAATTTAATAACAATGAAATTCAGGTGATACTACAATGTAAGAATTATGTAATCTTAACCAGTAAAATAAGATATATTATCTTCATTATATGACAGATTGCCAGGAGAGGCAGTTCACACATCCTGTCCAGTTAAACATTTTTCTAATATATTGCCCCTCTACTCTGCTCTTTGCCCCTCTACTTTGCTCTTATGAGACCTAACTTGGAGTATTGTGTGCAGTTCTGGTGTCCTCAACATAAAAAGGACATGGAACTGTTGGAACAAGTCCAGAGGAGGGCCACAAGGATGATCAGGGGACTGGAGCACCTCCCGTATGAAGACAGGCTGAGAAAGTTGGGGCTGTTCAGCCTGGAGAAGAGAAGGCTGCGTGGAGACCTCATAGCAGCCTTCCAGTATCTGAAGAGGGCCTATAGGGATGCTGGGGAGTGACTCTTCATTAGGGAATGTAGTGATAGGACAAGGGGTAACAGGTTAAAACTTAAACAGGGGAAGTTTAGATTGGATATAAGGAAGAAATTCTTTCCTGTTAGGATGGTGAGGCACTGGAATGGGTTGCCCTGGGAGGTTGTGAATGCTCCGTCCCTGGCAGTGTTCAAGACCAGGTTGGATGAGGCCTTGGGTGATAGGATTTAGCATAAGGTGTCCCTGCCCATGGCAGGGGGGGTTGGAACTAGATGATCTTAAGGTCCTTTCCAACCCTAACGATTCTATGATTCTATGACTCTGTGATTACACTGCACAGGACTTTCCAAGGGCTCCTTTGACTAACAAGTTTTAGATCGGTTCTAATAACGTCGTATATCCTTAAAATCTTGCAGTAGTGGCAGTATCTGCAAATAATTTTTTTACATTACAGAAGCATATTTTGCTGCATATGTTGCATAAATATATATTCTAACATTTATATTTGTATTTAAATAAATATATTTTTTTGTTTGTTTTTTAGACTCTACACTTCCATCTTTTTTAATAAATATCTATACTGGGAAAGCACTGTACTTCAATAACCTATGTAAACATATTGCATATTATTAGACCTTAAAATTACATGTTTGACAGCGGTTTCTCAAGGGTATTATCGCAGTCTGTGAAACTTATTAACTGTAATTTCATGGCCAGTGACAAAAGATAATAAAAAATCAGATGTTCTTTAAGTCAAAGCATTTGTCCATAGATAATAAAAAATCATCATTTCCATACATGACTGAAAAAACCCCACATCACCTTGAGCTGGTTCCACACATCTGACCAGAAAAAACATAGTAAATCAAAATGTTTTATATTTCAAATGTTTTTAAATTGGGACTGTATATAGGAAATCATGTAGGACTTGACTAAAAGCTGGTCAAGATTCACAACGTATGTCTGTAAAAAGAAAATAAAGAACTAAACTGCATACTTCTCAGGTCAGAAGCACAGGGGATAGAGAATCTGTACAGTAATACCAGATGCTGTTTGTTTAGAAGCTTGGACACTGTGAATCTAAATATTTTTCCGAGACCGTATATATTAATATTATATGCTCTTTCTGCTAATATAAGCATATTGAATGCTCCCAGTCATAGTGATTTCTGTTTCTTTGTTAGTTTGGGGGGTCTAGATGCTTTTTCTTTGCACTGCCTGAAATACTGTAATGGATTCTTTTTCCTGTTCATTTTTTAGTTATCTGGCAGCTGAGCTATAATGTGAAAGTTAAGCAAAGCGTCCAAGATAAACAGTTTATTGTCCTGTGACTTCCTGAAATAACCCAATACCTCTTTTTTGCTTTGCAGAAGGTTTTTGGTTTCTTGTTTTAATTTTTATATTTTTTTAAAATATTCTGAAAATTATAACAAGTATTAAGTGTGTGTGGCAGGGGGGCTGGAACTTGATGATCTTAAGGTCCTTTCCAACCCTAACTATTCTATGATTCTATGAGCATTGCTGGAATAAAGTAACCTTTCAGAATTAACCTCTCACAAACTGGAAGAGGACCTTCACTATTCTGTCCTCCACCAGAGTTTATTATTGATATTCAAGGATGAGAGACAGGAGAAATTGGTTTGAGCTTCTTGAGAGGAAAAAAGGAAATAAATCTAGGTTTATCACAATGTGAGAATGGTCTAAACATTGGATAGTAATTTGTTTTAAATGCAACAAAATTAACAACAAACAAAACCCAAATTCTAAAATTGTTTCTCATGAAAATACACTTTGTGGCATTGTAGTCCATGTACAAGGAAGTTAAATGTGTATTACACAGGCGTTTGGGTATTTTCTGAAAATAGGTGCCTTCAGATGAGAGGTTCATACACGTTTTTTATGATAACATCAAGGAAGCATTTTGAGGTGGGAAAAAGTGAAGGATTTAGCATTTGAAAAATTAGAGTAAGCTTGATCAAGAACAAAGGATTACCATGGTCCTTGTTTCACATCCCGTGATTCCAAACTACTTCTGCAGCTAGGTAACACTATAATAGTTTTCACTTATGTTCACAGTAGAAGTAATATGACAGATAAAAGTTATATCTGGATGAAGAATTGCTTGGCTCTCCGAAACAGCAGTAAGATGCTTTTAGACAATGTACTTTATTCATATTAGTACTTCTATTGAGTAAGAAAATAATTAGCAAAGGAACAATAGTCACCCTCAATTTTTTTTTTTTTTTTGTCATTATGTATTTTATCCCAACATATCTCCACCCTCTTCAGCAAAGACACTTTTTCTTCTCTTTTCACTCTTTTATGCTGCCTGCCACAGTCACGGTTTCTGCAGGGAAGTAGGGAGAGTGACACTTTATATTCAAGCTTGATAAATGATTTCTTTGCCTTCTTGTTTCTTCGTAAGTGGGCCATTAAGCTGTATGTCCTTGACTCTCCCTGCTGGTAGGATTAAAGAATATAGAAAAAAAAAGGGTTTACCTTTGGGTAAATGTTGCTTTACTTCCAGAATATGGTTAATAATGTATATATTGTACACAATTCCCCTAATATACTACAGGATTGAAAATGTGGCAGAAGGATTAAAATGTGGTTTCATGTTTTCACAAGTCTTGTTGAAGTTTGCTGTATTAACATCTTAACTTAAGCCTGTATTCCCACTTGCATTACATGAAGACTACAATATGATGAAAAAAAAAGTAACTCCTCTGGACCAGTTTCTATAATGTGCATCCTTAACTGACAACAAGTAATTGGAAAAGAATTTTTGTATTTGTAAGGTTTGACCTTGACATTGTTTGTGTAGGCCTCCGAAGCAATTATTGTAGAAACTGAGATGGAAAACAATGGCAAAAAGCAGACAGAACTGCCTGAATAAGTGCAAATCACAAACATAGCTGAGTGGTATTAGATGGCAGTTTACTTTTAATGAGGGAAGACATGAAGTAATTAAATCTTGACATACAATTATGAAAAATACCAGGTAAGAAGCTTGCTGTGCAATATAAAATAAGAAAAGACATTTTCTGAAAACTTGCCTGATGCTCTGTCATCTGAGACTGTTCTTTATGAGTGCAGGGTGAAGGTCAAGGAGGTATCTCAACTCCATCAATCCTTTGGACAGTTACAAATGACCTTTCACTTTTCATAAGGCATTCAATATTCTGAATGGGGGGGGATACATTTTTCTGTGTTTAGAAAGTAGCAAAATTGAAACCTTTTATAGTGCACAAGGTGCATTTGAGTTTGAATCTCCTGAACAGCTCATTCATTCTGAAATATTTGTTGACACCAATATCTCATATGCATGAGCTAAAGGAATTTTAAATAATTTTGTTTCAGCATATACTTTCCTTTTTCATATTTGTATTGTATTACTTTTATGCTATAATTTTCCTAATTTTTAATGTGTATTTCATGTTTCCTTCATGCAGTGTTTTAAAATGCTACAGTATATTCATATGTATGGGTTTGAATTGTTGCTGCTCCAGTTTGATATTGATGCATATCCAAACATTACACCATTTTTTCCCCATGTTAATTTTGCAAGGTTTAAATCTCAAAGTCTGGTTTAGTCTTAATCTTTCAAGGTGTGTATGGAGATTGTGTTGTTAGAATGTGAACCACTGGATGCATATTTCTATGTGACTTACGAGGTTTAACTTTTAATCTACAGTCATTTCTGTGTGTAACCAGAATTTGCTCTTTGTTCATATAATATTAGAGTTCAGTGGTACTAGTATTACGTAAGAATTAAGGATTTAATTGTTATTTTTGTACTGAATTAAAAAATGCCAGCAAGCTGCTATTTCACCTGTATTTTGGAAAAATCCTAAATGTTTTTCCCTTTTCCATATAGATTCTTTTTTTTTTTTTTTCTCCCATTTGCTATGCAAAACACAGAAAATTAGAATTCTAGGCAAGGACTGTTGCTAGATCTGTTCCACTACTCCACATGTTTTTAGAAGGTAATCCTTTTGCTAACTTTGTTTTAGTATATAAATTTCGAGAACATAAAGGAAAAGAAGACAAGAATATATGTAACCATTAGAAAAACCCAGCATCTCTGCATTAATGAAATCAAACCCCCTCTTTGAAATAGAACATAATAATAGACTGAGACCAGTCTTGGAACACAAATAAAAACTTACATAGGGAGAACACAAATGCATATTTTATCCTATCTTAGCTCACTTGCTCTATTTAATCAAAGGTGTTAGAACAACTATATAATTCTATCAACCAGTTCAGAAGAATCTATTGCTATTTTAGTGCTGAAAGTAAGGTGTGCTTTCAATTGAACATAATTATTTATTTAAATCATACATAATATCCCATTCATTGCTTTTAGAAACATTATTCAAGATCTGCCATGGGCAACAATTTGAAATAAAGCACAGGCAATTTTATTAAACTTGAAAAGCTATTCAGAAGAGAATTATTAAAACAATGCTCAGGATCTCAAATTGGATAAATCAAAGTGACATTCATAATATTTCAGTAACTTTTTTTCAAAATTATGTCTTGGTACAGTCTTCAAAACCTTGTGATTTAGCTTACCTGTACTTAGCTATGTATTCACTACTTATACCTTACACTGAGTTAGATTCTCTACTCAGACCAGTCTAAATCACAAGTTAGCATGGTTTGTGAAACACTTTTTCTCTCTCTCTGGCTTTCTACATAGGTAAGCCCTGAAACGGAAAAATAAGAAGCATTTTAGAATCTTTTAGGGAAGGACTCCAGGACATATGTTACTTGGTGTGTGCTCCACTACTTATAAAATGCCATTAGCATGAGCTTGAATCCCAGGAATTTCAGAAAAAAAAAAATAAAAAATCAGATAGAATTACAGTTTTCATGAATAGATGTTAGGGAAAATTCCCTAAAGTTACTTATATATCAAGATGCAGTAGGCATGGGAAAGTTTCTGAAAGCTACCATTTACAAAGAAATAAATGCAAAGCATGGACATTCCCATATTTTATTGAAATAAATCAATAAAAGCTACTGATTCAAAATTGTAATAGTAGAAAAAAAAAAAAAGGCTCTTGAATTGTCAATCCCTATTTTACTTGAAAACCTAAAGATTTAAAAAAAAAAAGCAATCCCTTTCCCCCTCACCCCACCCACCCCCCTTCTTTTAAAGGACTTTGAGCATGTGTCTTTTGTGGAATTCCAAAAATAATTTAAATTGTTTCTTTTGTATGATGGTAGATATTTATATTTTAAAAGAGAGCTTCTGGAAAAAAACCAGAACAGCAAACCTGTTTAAAACTGCTGCTCTGTTTTCGTGTTGGGTCTTATCACACTAGTGTGGTACTAGCAAATACTGAGTTTAATGTATGCTGTGGTTAGTCTCTCTCTCTCGGGTTGATGTGTGTATATATATTAAAACAAATTGGTAAAAATAAAAAAGCTAGCCAATGAAAGACATTTCTTGTTCTCTTAAACTGTTATTCATTTGAATGTGTGAATGTTAATCAGGCACTCAGTCCAAAAATTGCACCTTAATGAACCTGTCAAATTTAAATTGATGTCATGGCCTCAGCAGATAGCCTACTGAGTTCCTGCTGATCTTTCCTTATATGTTGGTTAACATGGTGGAAATAGAGACTCAGCAGATGACTTATTTTCTTTTCTGTTAAGACCTCTGCCTGGTTTGAAACTAAGGCTCAAACTGTGAAATTGAGAAGGAAAAGGCCAAAAGTGAAAAAAACCCTCAAGTGAACTAAAATCTAGTGCAATACAATTAATTTAAACTTATTCATGGCTCTGACTGTAGTTTAAATACATACTTATCTACAAAAGCAGTGACTTTTAGCCAGGGCAGACATATCGAAATAATACACTATCTTCTTTAACACCCTCCCCCCACCAACAAACTAACTAGCAAAAACAAAGGAAATTAAACATAGGGGGAAAAAAGTAACATTACTCTGGAGACTTTACATTAACAAAACTAGGAAACTCATTTTTGGTTCCCAGAACAGCCATCATTCAGTCACACTGTGAATATACAAAAATACAGTGAAGTTAATACTGCACAGTATACAACACAGAGATACAATATAATATGTACAGAAAGTGCAAAGCAATAGAATTACAGTTGCTGTGGGAACCATATTTGGAAGTTAATGACATTTGTTTGTGTCATATCTCAATCATAATGTTGCACTATGTAGGCATTTGCATTTAATTCTATATTATGATTCCAGTTTAGAAGAATACATTTGCAGTTGCTCATGTCTCTGCTTCCAACAGTGATTCAAAATTGTATACTTTCTAAGATTATTTTGAAGAATTGTATATAACCTCATGATGGAGCATCTCAATACCCTGGCAAGAGACCTTGATGCAGGAAGTAGTTTGTGAAAGAGTTAGGTATCCATAACTTGACTTTAAAGATGGTTTATTAACTATGCTATTATGCTATTATACCTGTATTTTCATGGGTAAAAATTTTGTTAGGAGAGATGGAGTGTTTAATTATTTCTCAGTGAGCACAACTACAATGTAACTCATAAGAAAACAGAAATGTATAATCCAGTTAAGATTCAATTTATGCTTTATTTATTTCTTCTGAGAATATAGGGCATCAGGCTAGGAAGAAGACAGAGTCACTTAGGATAGAGGTCTGTAAGCTTCTGTTGTCTCTTCTACTACAGAAAAGCACTGATGAGAACCAGGTTGAACAGCTACTAATCAGGATAGGGAAAACTGTACATGGAGCTAATAAAGAAAAGTATAGAATGAGCATTTTATTTGAAAGCAGTCTAATAGGCAATATGACCAATAAAAGCAAATTATATACACAATGTATAAAATATTCAATAATACTTAGAAGGAAACCTGAATTTATTTGTATATGGTACTGTTATTTAAATGGAGATGGGTAATCTATACATAGACCAAGAGCCTTTTCTTCTAACTAAACAAGCAAAAGCAGGTGTACTGTTCATAACTCTCTTATAAAGAACCATCACTGAAATGAAGACAAATATTATGAGAATAAAGATAAAATAATGAACCTTAAAGGAAGTGAAAAAGCCTCTAATGAGTTTCACCGTTAGAAGGACTTCACCTTGAAATTTCCATCTAGGTTTTCTTTTAAAACCAAGTTCTAAAACTTTTTATTGAGTATACAGAGGCCTGACAGGATCTCAACATCTCCATTTATTTAGAAAGACTGCAAGGTTTAGGTCATGTTGCCAGTATGAAAGGAACACAGCATGTGAGACCAAAGAAAAAGAAAATCAATACAACAGAATTAACTGGAGTGGTTATTAGAGAGGAAAATATGAGACGGAAAATAAATAAAAAGTAAAAAAAAAAATCATAATATAAAGTGTGATAAAATAGAAAACTATAAATATTTAAAGCTGAAATATATGTTTAGTCAGTTACTTTTTCTGTACTGTTTAAAAATCTCTACTGCTACGGAAGAAATGAAATGGAGAAGTTCTGCACTCAGGTCACAGTCTGGACCAATTCATCCAGTATTCCCTCCAGACAATGCTCAACTTGTCAAGCTTACATATTTTTTAGAAGCGTGTCATAAAAGGTGTATATACAACTGTGGTTCAGGAATTTTATATTGAAGACTTCATTGTTAAAATATTTGACGTGTTGATACATGATAAATACATTAAAATGCAGCAAAGCTATCATTTATGACATATCTAAAAATAAGTTATAAATTATTTTAAAATTATTTGCCAATAGAGGTATCAGATATATAAACTCCTTTACATTCTCTGAAAGCCTTTTAGCATCAATGTAAGTAAAAAAGGCAAGCTGGCTACTAAATAAATGAGTAGTAAAGTCTTATCCAGCCTTTACTTGGTTAGATGAAGTGGAGATTGTGGAACAATTTCATTGTGTTAAAAAGAAGTCACGTGGGCTCCTACTGCATAAATTACATATTTATATATATATTTTTTGTAGACAAGTAAATCTAAAGTTCAGAAGAGACATAATTATTCACTTAATCTGACTTTGTCACATAGGCCATAGTTTTACCCAGTTATTTGTGTCTTGAACCCAATAACTTCTATTTGTAGAAACATATTTTAATCTGTTCAGTCTTGAAGACCTGAAGAGATACATGGCTCCCACTGTTAGCTTGTTTCACTAAGTAGGTTGTAATATTAAAAAAATGTACCCTCTTAATGTGAAGTTGCTTGTCTTCAGCTTCCCACTGCTGAATTATGGTGTGCCTTTTGCAAATTGTCCTTTAGTTCTCAGTACTTTACCTCTGTGAAAGCCCTGTAAAGTATATTAAAGTTAAATTTCAATATTTTCTTTTTGACTAGTCAAAATATTGAATAATTTTTGGCTCGTATCTGCATGAGCTCTTATTTTTCAGAATGCTTTCAGAATTTCTTGAGTAGTGCCTCAGAACTAGAAGTAGTATGTGCTCTGTAAATTATATTTAGAGAGGTAACTTCCATCAGTCTTTTTTCAAGCAGCAAAAAAAGTCTTGAGCTGATTGCCTAGAATCAGATTTTTATTTTTATTTTTCCAGACTCTGGATACACAGGTTTTCTGGAACTTCCTCTTGTGTGCCAGTTAGTATATCAACATGATGAGATCAGGTGTTGGTATCCTTATCTATTTGCATACTATGTTTGTCACAATAGAAGATTATTAGAAGCCTTGTTCTTTTTTTTCTTCCTGACTTTATCATAGGCTATGATCATTATTGTGAAGCAGAAACACTCACCATTTCCTCCACTGAAGCTGAAACATTATAAGCCTTAATGCTGAAAATCTGTTGATCTGGAAATATGAGGAAAAGCTTGAATAATTTATTTTATTGTTCCCATTGATATTTGCCTGTTAAGGGAAGGTAAATAATTAAGAAAACTGAACATCTGAAGGGCTATTTAAACATGCTTGATGCCTCTGAGTTGATATTTCTTACAGAAAATGATCTCTTCTGGAAATATGCATTATACTTGAGCACAGGTGAAGACAAGGCAGTAGCATGGAAATCTCCTAAATTGTTTTTGAAGTTGTGATGATACCATATTATGAAAACCACACCAAAGCTCAAACACAATTATCAGGAACTGATGAACTAATTGCATCCCTGGCATGAAGTTGCTGACTTCAAATTCAAGCCACATTCAAGGTCTGTTCTTTGGGAAACAAGTCCTCTGTTTTACCATTTGCCTGCATATGGTCACTAAAGAGGTTTTGGATTTATCTTTAGCTCCTCCTGCCTCCATTTATTTATTGAACACAATTCCTTGGCTATCGTTTCACAACATAATGGTCTTCATTTATTTTTCTTGACCCCCTCAAAAATATATAAACATAAGATTCCCTACTTTGTAGAGGCATTAATTTATTTCTAGGCTATATCTTGTTTTCTTTGAAGGGTTTATTTATTTATTGAATTAATAGGAGGCCTTATATGAGTCCTTCATATATATGTATTCTTATTACAGTTCAAGTTATTACATTTTTTGCTCTTCTTTGAGATACTCATTTGGAATACTTACCTCTAAGGAATAGATTTTGCTCCTCTCTGTGTGACTAATGCAAAAGCATGGATAGCTTACTGAGAACTGTAGTTGTTTGATGATACACATCTCTCAAACAGTGTGCCACTCTCAGGCTTTTCTGTTTTTTTTCCCTCAGAAGTTTACATTGACCATTTTCCCTCCATTTCAAAAAGTCAAGCAAAGATGGACAAGAATTTGGGAGTGTGGATGAGAAAGAAGAGAATGGCTGAAAATATCTGAGATGGGATAGCCTGAGAAGTCCTTGCTGAATTCAGGTTCTTATACTTGAGATGGGAAACAGAGCTGCACAAACCCACAGTAAGGTATGTTCAGTGGTGGCAAATCTTAAGCTAAGGCAAGAGAAGCAGGAAAAAAAAAAAGGAAGGAAAGAAAATAGGCAAAAACTTCCCAAGCTCTGTGATAAAAGTAATTCTCAAAGCCTATGTAGATAGCAGTTCTTTCACTGAATTTCCTTTTTCCTTCTGTTGCTGCAGAATCCCATTTTTATATTCACTTCCTATCAGAAAAGAACAAAAAGTTAAGAGAAAATTAACCCTTTAGGAACCTAAAAGAAGATAATGTGTCACTGTATTGTAAAGAAGAATACTGAGATCATATTTTGTGAAGATATTTTATGCACTTTTTACTCTTCCTTGCAGCATAACTTTGATGAATCACAAACAGATTTTCTATCTTTTCAGAAAGTTCTGAAAAAATAAATCCTTAGGGCTATTGTATGCAAAATCCTAATAATTGGTCAGTAACTGTTCCCAGTTGTCTTTTCAAGGAAAACACCCTTCAGTTCCTTAGAAAAGCAAACATTTAATGACCATTGAAAACACTGGAGTATGTGGAATACTATAGATAACTTTAGAAAGGTAATTAAGGCCTAAGATTTTCCATACACTCCTGCCTCTTCCCTCTATCTCGTGTATATTTTTTTGTAGATTCAAATACAATTCCAGTTCCATATTTACAGTTCTGTAAAGTCTCCATTAATCTTCATCCACTTATAATTCTTATGTTTTTTACATATTAATGAGTCGATGTCCAGGAATCCAAGTGTAGCTTCTTCAGAGCAAGAAAAGTTTTAAGAGTAATCAATCCTATTTTTGCACTCAACCAGCAAACACTTTTCACATTTCAGTGTTTTGAGTTCTGTAAATAGCAGACAATTTCGTGTTCAAGAGTCCTTTCCGGTAGGTTTCTTAAATTTTGAGGATTCAGCTACCCCAAATCCCAAAGTTATACTAACATCCTCTTCCCTAGAAAGAAATTACAGATTTTTTTTTTAACAATGCAAATAGCATCACAAATATTCTGTATCTCAGCATCACTACAAGAAAAAATATAGCTACTTCAACTTCAGCTATATTAGCTTGAGATTGTAAAATCTGTAGGAGTCACAGCAAAGAATTCTCATTAACCAATCCTGTTACATTGTCATGAAGAGTTGTCCTTTGTGTATCAACTGGCAGCTGGTGAAATACTCTGTGATGACAAAAGTAGTCGTGCAGCAAGCAGAAGTGCTTGCTCTGAAGTATTTGAAGTTCAAGATTTTTTCATTAAAAATCTGGAAAACAGTGTGATATAAAGCCATACCATAGATGTCAAATGCCCAGCAGTGCTCTAAGAACTAAAGTATGAGGAAGGCAAATTTTATAGTAATCTATTCAGAACTAATTTCAGACTTACTAAACATCTTGCCACCTCCAGAATTCTCTTGAATAACTGTAACTAGAGAAGAAAACAGGCCCTGAGAACTGTTAGTTTTCTGTAACTAGTTTGGCATGGGCATATTAGCATGGCATATCCACAAAGAAGATGTTGATCACCAAAATTAAAGAAAGGATTGTTTTGTTATAAGACTGAAAAACCTCAGCAAGTATTCATGGTTTTGCAAATATGGTGTCTCCAATTGAATGGGATATACCACATCTCTTTTTTCTATTCTTTCTCCTTCTCAGGCTACAGAATACAGTTATCATTGAACTGAAGACCTAATGAATTTTAAAAGTGGGCCACTCTGTCAAAACATGTTCCAAGAAAGTTTAGTAACTGCAAAGTGTTTTTGTTGATGATTGAAGACGCAGTTAACATGGGTAATACCATTAAAATGTGAATTGTTGCTATTTATCCATTGTTATCATGACTAATTAAACCTTATATTGGATCACAAAAGAAAAACTGTTAAACTATTATCTGAGTAACTACAAAATAGCTACAGAATATGTCTTTGACCAGCTGAAATTAACTGATGGTCAGATGCACATAAGATCTGCTCACTTTCAATTGCCTATTGTTTTCTGTTATGCATTTGAAAAGGAGCACGTGAAAAATGTCTCAAATGTGCATAACAGAATTGGAGAGACTATCACAGCACTTGAAGCTGCTGGGATGCTGATGATGCTTTCAGGCCTTGACTACCTGTTGTAAAGCAGCTACATTTTTCTCTTTGCTGGCAAGGGTCTATGCTGGGGAACCTTCCTTGTAAAGACAAATTGGCAGGCAGGAATCTGTTTAAATTCCTTTTACTCTAAGGCTTGTATGTCTGTGGGGCTATGTGCCTTGTTTGCTTTTTTTTCAGTGAGATCATGTTTGTTTACATGCTGAGCTCACTTGAGCAGATGGGCTCTGTTGAGCTTTCCTTTCCCTAGCATTGAGGAAACTGAAGTGCTGGAATATGTTATGTGTAATTACAAAACCAGTTAGTAACCCAAATTTGGAGAGCCTTGGGGCACTTTGGTTTGTGGGTTAAATCAAGCACGAAGTCATGAGAGCAAGAATCATCTCTTCCTGTCCATAGTTAGCAGGGTAGGAAGGAATCAGGCTGGTGCAGAAACTGGAAAAATCAAAGCAGTTGAGTTCCCCTTAGGGTGCTGTTCTCATTATCAGCCAGTGAGTAGCTCTGGCAAGAAATAATGCTGCTCATCAACCGTGTGTCCTGCTCTGGGCTATAATGAATCACAGTTTGCCAGGGTGATGCATACACCTTGACTTTGGCACTAATCCATTATCATAGCTACCTACTCCCTTGTAACACAACAAGAGGAGAGAACATTCAACAGAGGTAGAAGTCTGCTTGGAGGCAGTTTCTTGCCACCCTGGCAATGTGCCTCTGATTTCACACAGCTCCAGGCACACAGGCTCTCACTGGGAGACTGATGATTGAAACAAGCTGGTGGTTGAGTCAGACAGCTGACTGGTATTCTCACATCTCTGGTTGTGGCAGTTCTCATTTCTCTTCCTTTTCTTAGCCTTTATTCCTTCTGTTTTTTTTCTGTTTCCCAGTCTTGTTTCCTTCCCGCCTGAAATTAGCATGTTTTTAAACTTACTCTTCTATCTTATAGCAACCTCACTGCTGCCTATCCATCATTGCTTATGTACCTCAACTATGCAAGGTAGAAATGATGGTGAGGGTTATGTTAAGAACCAGAACCAGTTTTGTTGCCAGTGTTACAGAATTACTAAGTTTGAGCATGAGTAGAACAATGAAAGAAATAAGATTATAAGCACTGTAGAATGTAACCATTCTGTTTCTCTCTTTATGCCAAATAGTGGGTCAGTATCACTGAAGTGAAGAAGACTTTCCTTCTTCTTTTCATATCTTCACTTTATGAGGTTGTTGAGCAGGAGAACAGAGAAGCAAGTGCATAAATAGTAGACAGGAGAAAGGAGAAAATGAATGGAACATCAGGGCAGACATTGGGCCCCCTGTTTGCTTTAATTGCTGAGGAAAGAGGGACATTCTTGACAATTCTCATCACTTATTCTTTCACTGGATATGACTGAGGTGTATCTTTATGATACCTGCCTGTCAAACATTTGATGTTTAGGCTAAGCCCAGTGCTATCCTGTTGAGATATAACCATGTCACTTTCAAGCATCATTAGACTACAGGGAGGCCTGAGATTTTATCAGACACTATTTCACTTCTGTTGTTCTTGCAAATTCTCCTTGCTAAAAATAACTCAAATGCCCCCCAAAAAACAAGATTCACTAATTCCCACTGATGTCTCTTTTATATCAAAGTAATTCAAGAAGTAAAAATACATTTCCAGTCTTCTCTAAAAAGTAGACATATAAGAGCTTAATAGATACTGTTAAGGATACTTGTTATACGTTAATTAATTTTCTGGGTGTATGTTAGTAATGTTTAAAAAATAGATTAGCAGAACAGTAGACTTAATAATATAACCTGTGGCCAAGTTAATGCACAGTTAATTTTCAGATAGAAACTTCTGAAAAAAATATTGACTTAATCAAGGAAGGCAACTCCATTCCTATGTCACAAGCAAATGCAGTGAAATGAAAAAACAATTAGAAATGGAATTTGCAATAGTTTCAGAGAAATGGAGACCTGATTAAGAGGCATTGTGTATAGAACATATTTATGAATAATTTCTTATAATACATATTTCTCTTGTTTTAAGAAAGGTGTATAACTTTTTGCAAAGGTTCAATGCACAAAATGGATGTCTACATCTGAGTTAGCTGTCTAACTCAAAGACAATAAGAGAGGCAATTGAGAGGTACTACAGGAGTTTGTTTCTGGATTATTTTGTGTACTTTCTTTAGACTAAGTTTGTCTTTCCCTGATATTTACTTTTCTTCACTGACCATACAGTGAATGCAAGTGACTAGTCCAAGATTTAGGTGTCTCCACCATAAATGTCTTTGTGAGAGAGAGTTAATTCTGCACTGTGTGCGTAAAAAAAAATAAGTAATATTTGTGTGGCTAAACTTCATTGCATACACACATTTATAACAATTTTAGAATTAAGCAATGCAAATTTTAAAGTTTTAGGCCTCATAGCTGACAATCTATGGCATTTATACCCTCAACAGATAGATGTTATTACAAAGCTTCACCTTATGCAGAGGTGCAATCCTATTGAAGGCAGCTCTGAAAGGTAATAATGCTCAGGAAAGCTGGAAAGTCTTTACACATTTTACATCATCCTTTATACACAGGTTACATCATCCTCAAGTTTAAGAACAGTCCTGATGCTCAGAAAGACCTGTAGATGTATCAGACCAGCTTGCCTAAGCAGGAATCTCCTGATAGAACTCAAACACACAAAAGGCAGTACACAGCTGGTGGAAACAGGGATACAAAAAATATTGCCCAAGAAATGTAGGGATGGTGTCAGCAAAACCAAACATCAACTAAAATTCAGGCTTGTGAGAGACATCAAAAACTTCTAACGTATGTTAACTGTAAAAGGTTGAACAAGGAGAATGTGAGTCCATTACTAAATGGGGTGGGTGATTTAGCAAAGGTGTACACATAAGGCTTAGGTACTCAGTGCTTTCTTTGTCTCAGCCTCCCAGGTTTCTGTGTTTACTGCAAGGGTTCAAGGAGAAGAATTACCAGCAGTGGAGGAGGACTGAATTAGGGATAGCTTGAGAGAACTTAGTCCATTCAAGTCATTGAGAGCTGATAGGATGCATCTAAGTATGCTGAGAGAACTGATCAATGTTCTTAGAATCAGAATCATAGGGTTGGAAAGGACCTTAAGATCATATAGTTCCAACCCCCCCCTGCCATGGGCAGGGACACCTTATGCTAAATCCTATCACCCAAGGCCTCGTCCAACCTGGTCTTGAACACTGCCAGGGACAGGGCATTCACAACATCCCAGGGCAACCTATTCCAGTCCCTCACCACCCTAACAGGAAAGAATTTCCTTCTTATATCCAATCTAAACTTCCCCTGTTTAAGTTTTAACCTGTTACCCCTTGTCCTATCACTACAGTCCCTAACAGAGAGTCCCCCTCCAGCATCCCTATAGGCCCCCTTCAGATACTGGAAGGCTGCTATGAGGTCTCCACGCAGCCTTCTCTTCTCCAGGATCTGAACAGCCCCAACTTCCTCAGCCTGTCTTCATACAGGAGGTGCTCCAGTCCCCTGGTCATCCTCGTGGCCCTTCTCTGGACTTGTTCCAACAGTTCCATGTCCTTTTTATGTTGAGGACACCAGAACTGCACACAATACTCCAAGTGAGGTCTCACAAGAGCAGAGTAGAGGGGAAGGATCACCTCCTTCGACCTGCTGGTCACACTCCTTTTGATGCAGCCCAGGATACGGTTGGCTTTCTGGGCTGCAAGTGCACACTGCCTGCTCATGTTCATTTTCTCATCAACCAACACCCCCAAGTCCTTCTCCGCAGGGCTGGTCTGAATCTCTTCTCCGCCCAACCTGTAGCTGTGCCTGGGATTGCTCTGACCCAGGTGTAGGACCTTGCACTTAGCATGGTTAAACTTCATGAGGTTGGCATCAGCCCACCTCACAAGCATGTCGAGGTCCCTCTGGATGGCATTCCTTCCCTCCAGGGTATCAACCAAACCACACAGCTTGGTGTCATCGGCAAACTTGCTGAGGGTGCACTCAATCCCACTGTCCATGTCAGCAACAAAGATGTTGAACAAGACCAGTCCCAACACTGATCCCTGAGGGACACCACTCGTTGCTGGTCTCCAGCCGGATATTGAGCCATTGGCCACAATTCTTTGTGTGCGGCCATCCAGCCAGTTCTTTATCCACCGAGTGGTCCATCCATCAAATTGATGTCTCTCCAATTTAGAGATAAGGATGTTGTGTGGGACAGTGTTGAATGCTTTACACAAGTCCAGGTAGATGACATCAGCTGCTCTACCCCTGTCCATCAGTTCTGTAGCCCCATCATAGAAGGCTACCAAATTGGTCAGACAGGATTTCCCCTTAGTGAAGCCATGCTGGCTGTCACCAAGCACCTTGTTGATTTTCATGTGCCTTAGCATGCCTTCCAGGAGAATCTGCTCCAAGACTTCTTGCAAAGTCATTCTCTGTAAATTTGGATGTCATGAGAATTTGGGGGAATACCCAATATCTAGAAGAAAGAATATGTTTAACCTATCTTAAAAAGAAGAGTATAAAGAATATCCAGGAAACAGGCTGTTTCATCTTCACTTCAATCCTTAGGAAAATCAAATAGCAAGTCCTCTTGTAACATAATCCTGGGCACTTGAAGGAGGAGAAGGATACTAGGAAGAGTTAGCGTGATTTAGCCAAAGCAATTAACGCATGATCTATATGATTGTCTTCCATGTTGAAATATCTGGATTTGTGGACAGGCAGACAATATTATATATAATTTACCTTGAATTTTGTAAGAATATCAACACTGTCTCCCATGATATTCTTATATTCAACTTAGGACACTGCATTCCAGATGCAAGAGCAAATAAATGGATAAAAAAACTGTTGGTTGTTCAGGCTGAGATCAGTAGCTGGAGAAGTATGAAAGGGCTCTGGAGAAGTACTGGGCTCTGGTTTGTTTAACATCTTTAAAGTACCAGAATACTTAAAGGTGGTCCAGAGGAGCCACAGAAATGATCATACCTGTCTGATCTAGACAATGGCATACCTGTCAGGAAAGGCTCAGGTAGTTGAGATCATTTAGCTTGAAAAAAAAGAACTGTTCAGGAGACCTTATTGTGACTTTCAGTACTTAAAGCAGGCTTATAAGAGAGATGGCGAGAAACTTTTTACCAGGGCCTGTAGATATAGAACAAGATGTAGCAAGTTTATACTAAAACTGTGTATATTTAGAATAGATATAAGGAAGAAATCCTTTGCTATGAGCATGGTGAGACACTGGAACAGATTGCTCCGAGAAGTTGTGGCTGTCCCATCCCTGTAAGTGTTCAAGACAAGGCTTGATGGGGCTTTGAGCAACCTGATCTAGTGGAAGGTGTCTCTGCCCAGGGGTGGGCTGCAGTGGGACTAGATGGTTTTAAGGTTCCTTCCAACCCCAACTATTCTATGATTCTGTGATATGATTCTGTGACTCTGAGGTTCTATAACAGTCCAGCAGTAAAGGATTTTGCCCAGGAAGATTGTCCCTCAAGGTTTATAAAACACTGGTATAAGTCTCCTGAACCTGCAATGAGATACCCTTTGCCAAACACTTAAACTCTTTTGCCAAAGTGCATCAAAGACATATAGTTATTGAGCATCCCTTTTTTATTCATTTGGTTTAACAATTAGTTTAGATATTGAGTTCTCAGCAGATTTTTCTGTCAATATTAGACAAGGATTTCTCAGTCCTTCCTTGGAACAGTGCTCCTTAGTTAGCTTTTGCTTTACTGAGTTGTTTTTTGCAAGAAGCAAGCATGAAAACATGGTATGTTATGGAAAGAAGAAAGTTTTACTTTGTGTTATGGTTTAGTGGTGCTAGGCTCTAATGTCTCTTGAAAATGAGATTTTGTGGATAGCAGTGCCTAAAGGGCCTATAATTATACTGATGATGGAAAGAGAAAGATAAACTGAATGAACAGGAAGCTCACATGCTTAAGAGTTATATAATTGGAAAAAAAAAGAATCTTTTGTTTAGCGGTCCACATTTACCCCAGACTGACAACCTGCGAAAGTTAAATACAGAAGAAATAAAACATTTTCATTTGCTATTGTATATTTATATAAACTGACTGTTCTCAGCTGTTATATGGAAAGGAGAAAGAAAGCAAATTAGGTTAAGAAATCACACAATGCAAAGTGAAAATGGGTGGCACAAACTGAAACATTGAAAATAATGAACTCAATAGGAATATTACTCTTTAACAAAGAAATCAAATCAATTAAAGATTTAGTAGTCCTATTGTTTTATTATCAAACCCAAGCAGAGAAGTAATATTTGAGAAGGTAACCTTCATGAAGATGGAGCTTGTTCAATAGCTTTAATCTGTTAATTTTAAAATCGCTTGATGAGAAAGTTTTCATTTTCTATTCCTGTTGTCTACCTTATAATCAGGACATGAATACAAAAACAATTAACACAGTGATTGGGTCAGCAATAAACTATGTTAGCTTTTTAATTAACAGTGTTATGTAGCTCTACTTATATATGCATGTGAAACTAATGCCAAGTTCCTGAAATCCCATCCCTTATAAAGCAGTTTATGAAAGAATATCTTCAAACTATTTATGAAATCTTGTGAAGCAAATCAGGAAGGAAGCATTAAGACTGCAAAGGTTTCAGTAAAGCCAATGAGATCTTAGCCTGCTAAAAATACTGCTGGATACATGTTAACATATGGAGAGAGACTGATTTTGTCACAAAGGTCAGCTAGATATTTAAGTACCTGGTAGGATGAATCCTAGAGAGCAAAATGTAACAGCTAAATAGTTCCTTCCTCTCTGTCTTTTCTAGCTGCTTAATAGGAAGTAAAAGTCTCCTGCTCTTCTGTGTAAATTTTTCCAGCAGTCAGAACGCCAGTTCTAGGTCAATCTTCAACCAGGATTTTAGGTATTGTTTGTAGCTTCTTAACCCAGGCAAACATTACCCCATCTTTTCTTGTGTCCCTTTTTATTGTTATTAGTTAGAAATATTACATGTCAGTGTGTTATGTGCTTTCTTATTGTGATGCACCACAAACATTTGTATCCTCTCAGCTTGAATGTTTTTACTGACCTTATTTCATAGGCACTTAAAATTAAGCCAATATTCAATTTAATGCACACTTAAATCATCTACATAATTTTTATTTCAGTAAGCATTTCCTGAAAAGGATTTACTTTAAACATAGCTAGTTTGCTATTTAGGTAGTAAAATATATATATGAAATAATTTCATTTATAAAAATTGAACTCATATGTCTAACTAATGTTTTGCCTACTGTAGTTCTGAAAATAAATCCTGCATTTTCATGTTCCAAATTTAAATCAAATTCTCCATCCTACATCTATTATCACTGAATGATAACTTCTTAATCTTTTACAAAGTTTTCTTAACATCACTATTAACTTTCATGCTCTGTAAAAATTCCAGAGTCATGAAGTATACCTGTCAATCTGTTTTCCTGCTACTTTAGATCTCATTTTTACCTTTGCAGTGGCTTACAAACTAAACCCAAATTTTTTGATGTTAATTGTTTTGGAGTTTGTTTTGTTCTGTTTCCCAAGGGAATTGCCAAATTGTAATGTTCTATAACCTCTTTTGACATATTCTAAAATAAAGTCTTTAAATCACATCTATGTGCTTCATACTTCTCTATATGAAAGCAGCTTGTCCCCAGCAATTATCAGATTGCAGCAGTCCATTTTTCAGTGTCCATTTCTATCAATTTTGTGAACAGGGGTTTGTTCCACAGTGCCTTGATGCTATACTTTTTAAACCCACCATACTTTGTTATCTTTAAGTTCTTGCAGAATGACAACCTGCTTAAAAATTTCTCTGCATGGTTTGCTATCTCTTTTGAATGACCATAGCTCCTTCATCTCAAGCACTGTCTTCTATTTCAGTGCAGACCCACATGCTCTGGGCGTGGTGACCTCTTTAAATATCTCACCTATAAACCTTTCATTCAACTGAATGCTGCATACTGTGGCAATTTGTCCGTTGGGATCATGAGTCTTGCTCTTGAGGTTCACATATGCTCTCTTCAGATGTCTTCATCCAGAAACACCACATCTTATTCTGCTCACAGATCATAAGAATCCCCTTTGGTTTAGGTCCCTAATCCCTCAGACTCAGAGTCTCTTTCAACTTGTAAGAATAATACTGAAAAGGGGAAAAAAAGAGACAATAAAACTGGATGTAACGACAGCAAATCACTCAGTAACCCACCCCCCCTTACTCCTCCCTTACCCACTTACAATCAGCACCAGCTGTAGTGCAATTAAACTCAGCAGGTGTTCAGAGGAATTACATTTTATCACCACCATCCCCTCTCCTCCTCTGCTCCCCCTTCCTTCCCCCCACTCTCACAAGGCCCAACTGCTTTTCTTTATGGGTCTATAAAAAATAAGAGCATTAGATGTATAACAGCACTAAAGTAACCTAATAATTAGTAAAAAAAGATATATTGAAGAAAACATGCTCACAGACATTCATAGGGAACATTTAGAATAAAAACATTAATATTCCTTAAATGATAAACTCTTCAGCCTGTCTTCATTGTTTTTTCACTTCATGTAAAGACCTTAACTTGATTGTACAAGGTTCTGAATATCCTTGTCTGGATTCAATAATGTCATTCATCATATGCTTATGAAAGCCGTGATGATGGTTCCATGTAGGCTACTCACATGCTTAAAATTACCTATGCATGTAAATGCTCTGATGATCATAGTGCTTAGCACCTTGCAGAATTAAATGTTAAATAAGTGATATTTTTATCAATTCATGGAAATACTATCTCTGAAAGGGTTAAGTGGAAGACTCACATTCTCATCACTATTATTTGTCCTAGAGAAACTAATTCAGAATACAGTTTATGTTGTACATTTCCCATTAGAATGAAGAAAATAAATCCTTCCTGTTTAGTTTTTGCCAATGTTAGGAAAATGTTTCCTCACCTTCTTAGCCCACTTTACTCCTTCTTTCTATGATCAATCTTCATCATGTTTTCTAGCAGATGTTTCTATTTGTATTCACTCAGCTTTACCAGTATACTGAATCATTGTAAAGAGAGGAGCCAGTCAGATAACATGGAAGTTATAGAGTATCCTAACGTTAAAATATCAAAAGTGAAGCTACCACTTCTATATTAAAGTTCACACTTTTTATCAACAATCTGGCTTTTCTCAGATCTGGCTGCATGTAAATTGAATTATCACAAGGTGGTTTTCTATTACTGTTTGAACACCTAAAAGCTTAATCAAAACCCATTCTTATGCTCTTATGCTAATAATTTTTAGTATGGCAATTAGGAGGACCACATGTTGCAGAATTACATGATACAGTTGTATCACTGACCATGTAGCCTTCTATGGTGACTGAAGCTGTGCCTGCCTCTGAATTTGGTATTTTAGTTATGGCTAGTAACAGTTTTAACATTTTGCCCAAGAATATATGAATATAATCTTTTAAAAGCTTATAATTATTCTTTAATTATTCTTGAGATTCTTTTTTCTCTTAGATGGGGTTTAAATACATACAGATCAGAATTCTTTTATACTTTGTAATTTAATTTCATATAAGATGCTAGAAGGTTTCATACATTCAAAGTGACTAAGTCACTGCAAAGGTTCAATACTGATCATGGAATAGGCTGGCAAAGCTCCTGTGAGGAAGTTAATCATGTACTCAGAGGCTGTAAAAATGCACATACAGGCAGATTAACAACACACAGCAAATCTAGTTGCTGAATTTGTTAGTCTCAGACTGTTTGACTTGGTAGTCTTTTGTCATAGGCTTTTTATACAATTCCCCAAGTATTAAAGCAACAACATATGACCAAAGAAAGCTAGAACCTTACTAACTCCTCTGAACAATGTTAGCAGGACTGGAATTTTTAGATCTAACAAAACATTTCAGCAAGTGATGTTTTAGAATAATATAAATAGCAAATTTTGATACATTATGTGGATTGACCAGTACAGTGGCTTTAGAGTATAGGGATATATGACCACTTACACCCTAGATTTCACAAATATTTTTTTTAAACCAGAAAGGATGTGAAGCATACTAGGGAATCCTGGGCTGTATTTCAGGTTTTATAAGGCAGTGTGCTAAAAATCTTCCTGTTCTCTCTATCCCAGCCTTCTTCTTTCGCATTTTTCTTTTTTTCCATTTCTTTTGCCTCAGCCTGTCTCTTTCTTGCTCTAAGCAGCCAAGAAATCAATTGGTCTGGCATTCTTTCTCTCTGCATATAGCTGGCATATTTCTAAAACTGAGTTCATTGTAAAGCTTTATTTTGGCTTGTAAGATATCAAAAAATAGACATTTCACCATGTCTCTCACAGCAGTTTAACCTTCTGGAAGGAAATCAGAGCTGAGTAAAGTATTAAGAAATGATTCTCCAGCCAAAAATGCAACTCACAGCTATCAATGGAGTTGGTCTGAATTCACCAAATACCTTCCATTCTTCAATGTTTGATATATAACTTGCTGTGAGTTTAGTTCTCTCTTTTACCCTGTAGGCCAGTGGCTGAATAGCCCTCAGGGTTATGAAGCCCAAGCTTGATCTAATGGAACTGAACTTCTAGCTCTCCTCTTTATCTCTGTGGTACATTTTATAATGTGGAGCATGGAAACAGCTCCAACAGGAGATTCCATTTCTTCTAAATTAACTGAGAGAATTTTTACTGGGACATCTTAATGAAAGTCCATGATCAAAAAAGACTATTAAATCTCTATCTCCATATTTCAGGAGTGATGTTTGAAGGATGAAAAATCAACTTCTTCCTTTTTTTTTTTTAAAAAACATTACATCAGGCACTGTGGAGTAGGATATGTTAAACTCAGTATGGTAAATGTATGCTGCAAGTCAAAATTGTTAACATTATTCCTTCTCTGTATAATAAGCAATTAAACAAGGTCTGAATTTTGAGTACAAAGAGACTTTGGTCTGCCTCACAGAAATTCCTGTATAAGTGATCACCAGTGAGTAAAGCCTTTTTGAATTATTTCTAAAGATGGAGAGAAAAATGACTGTAAAGCATTTTAAAAAATGAAGTACTGAAAAATGCTTTTATTTTTTAGAGTTTCCTGTTTTGGTTGTTTTTGTGGATTTTTCTTTGTTGCTGTTGTTATTGTTTTTTGTTTTTTTTTCTTCTGGAAATAATCTTTATAAAAGAAAACACTTTAGAGCTGTAGGTCAGGGAGTACTGTGTACAGTTCTGGCCTCTTTCATGAAAAATATTGTGGAATTACAGAAAGCACATGGAAGGGCAACTAAAATGATTAAGGGGATGGAGCATCTACCTTATGAAAAGAGACTAAAAAGTCTTGGTTCTTCCGTTTGGACAGGAGAAGACTAGGGGGTGATAGTTGTAACTGAGGTTTATACAATTAGCAGAAGCAGTGAATAAACTGAATGAAGACTGTTATTCATTAAATCCTGCATTACAAGTAGAAACTGCTCAATGAAACTAGCAGGTGACTGGTTTAAAACAGTTAAAAGGAATTAGTGAATTTATGGGATTTTCTGCCATGGGACTGTTTAGAGGCAGAGAATATCAGTCAGTTCAAAAAGGGATTAAGACTAATACATGGACAACAGGTCCATAAATAGATACTACAAGCACTGAGCAGAGATGTATCCACTTACACCTCTAACACCTCTAATTGTGGATGCAGAGAGTGTCCAGTCTCATGCATTCACCCTGTATAGCTTCTCCTATTATCTCTGTTGAAGACAGAAAACTGGTCTTGATGGTCTGACCCTGGAGATCATTTTTTTTTTTTTATGTTCCTGTCAGGTACTTTATATATGATTGCAAAAGCTGGAAGAGATGGGAGTAATGTAATCTTGAGTGGGAGAGTGGTACCTATAGGAAGTAATGACATACATCTTCTGATGTTCTCTTAATTCAGAACTGAGTATGAAATGGGAGTTTCTCATAGCTCCAATATCCCAGCTGAACATCAGCATTTTTGCCTTTCTGAAGAACAGTTTTCTTACTGTCTGCTAAATATTTATCACCACACTAAGTTTCTTTTTAGGAATGAAAGATACAAAACTCCGTATCACATTTGAACATTACCCTGATCTGAAGTCATTAGTAGTAAACACCTTTTTTTTAACACACTAGAAGGACAAAAGTAGTTCATAGAATAATAGAATAGTTAAAGTTGGAAGGGATCTTAAAGATCATCTAGTTCCAAACCCCGTGCCACAGGCAGGGACACATTCTACTAGACCAGGTTACTCAAAGCTCCATCCAGCCTAGCTTTGAACACTTCCAGGGATGGGGTAGTTGGTTGATATTAGCTACTTAGCATTGCTTGTCATTTCACTTTGCTATTAGACCATTCTGGATGGACTGAATTGAACATAGGGATAAGAAAGATGTAGATATATGATATGGAGTTAAATAGTAGGCTCCAGTATGATTTCTCTCACCCACAGGATATATTAAAAAAATAACCACCATGTATATGCTACATAAATGAATGCAAGACCATTTGGCTAACAGTAAAAGAATACTACAAACTTTTGGTTTGTTTCAGGCCTGTTTGAGAAAAGCATTAGTAGGCCTGTCGCCCACCATCCAAAGGCATTTGTTTCCTTTCACAGAACTAAGCTAGAGGTCTGACATTGCCTCGGTCCTGACAAATATCTAACCAAACTATGGCTCATTATTATTGTTCACTGAGGTCGGACAAACAGTCGTATCATAGATTTCCCTGGTGATTTTTTTGTGTGTGTGAAGATTTGCATGTGGATTTGCCAAATTAACAAGTCTGGTGGACTTGTTGGTCTTAGGTTAGCAGTTGGACTTCATGATCTTAAGGGTCTTAAGAAATTATTCTATAAAAGAACTGAAATGATTCTATGATTTTATGATTCTATAATAATTCCTAATTCATACACTGGCAAGCCTTGTAGCAACCTGTCATTATATGTTTTTGTCTTCTCTTCTCCTGCTACTATTAAAAATTAGATTGCTTCTGATTGGCTCCTAATGCTCAGCATCTATTATGGACTTCATTGGTCTTTCTCGTCACTTGATTCTCATAGACTGTCTACTCATCGTCCTAGGCAGCACTGCATAAATTTAGGTAATATCAAAAAATATTTACTGTTAAAATACATAGTGAAGGCTCCTACAGTGCAGGAGCAACCTCCTACAGTGCTTTCTGAGACACCGTCATTCTGTGATCTCCCTGAGAGGGGTCTAGGTCTTCATTTTCTTTGTCACTTGAGAAGACAGAATCATTTTACTCCTCTCTCACTTAAGCAATCACTTCTAGTCATCTTACCTACAGTCAGCTTGCATGCATCTCTGGGGATAGAAATCTATCTACTAGTCCTGCTCTTGAGTCAGATGAGCATTTGCTGCTGTATCTTCTAGCTATGGCAACCAAGCAAACTATTCCCCAGGGAATATATAAGGTAAAAATGTATCTGATCTCCACCTTACCCCATCAGCTGTTGCCTGAGGCATCTGGTAATGGGAATGGCATTCTTGGATAACCTGAAGGACTGTCTACCTATTACATTTCTTACTGTAATTTACTTTATAATTACAGACAAGGAGTATGTCCAGATTTTTACTGTTTTATGATTGCAGAATTCTAAGTAATCTCTGGCTGTAGACTTAATTCCATGCTTTTCCACCTCAGTTTTTCCTTCACTTTTTCAAAAATTCTAATTATCCATTAGCTTTTAGTGGTACATCTCTTTGAAGTACTAATTATATTTATTACTCTTTATGATTCTCTTTTTCTTTGACCATATTGAAAGTAAGTGCTTAACAGTCCTGGATTCTTAGGTAACCATCAGTTTCCAGCTCAAAAAATTAAATAGTTTTTATCTGTTATGATGATGGACAAAACACCTTCAATTCTAGTAACATTATGCAGTAGCCATATTTTTTAAAGAACACTACTGATATTTTACTGTAGATATTTTAACACTCATTCCTAACCATCCTCTTTCTTCTCCTTGTGTCTTTGTGTACAATTCAGACAGCTTTAATTCTCATTTTTGTCTAAGTGCCAGAAGCAGATTCTTCTCAATCCGTTAGTTCTGCTGTTACCATTACAGCCTCAATGTCCAAATAGCAATTACAGCAAATTCTGCTCACTGTAGCTGAAAACTGATCTGTTTCATGTGGGCTGTTCAAGAAAATTATGATCTGGGGGGCACAGCATGTTATTGGGGTTGCCTGCATGAGCCAGCCTTGGCAAAATGGCTAGGGTACAGCAGCATACGAGACAGGAAATTAAGAGTAACAAGCTTTGGAGAGTGGGACACCCAGACTATTTACCCTAGACTGATAATGCTGAAGAGGAAGATGACCATATTCTGGATTATTCTGACCATATTTTAACTAAGGAGCTACAGAGGCTTTTGAAATAGAGGAGTCAGCTTGAAAAGAAATAAGTAAAGGAAAAGAGAAGCTTGGAGATATGTAGCATGCATGGGGAAAGGGAAGAAGGGTACAGTGGGGCTAACATGACCCTGCCAGATGTGGCTCAGGGGCACATGGGACTCTGCCTGGACCTGGCAGCGTGATGCCCCTCTGAGTCGCCCCAGTTACTGCAGCTAGTTTGCCTTTGACCAGCATATGGGCACTCAACTTGCATCTCATTGAATAGTATTTAGAAATTTGTACATGTAATAACATTTTGTAGTACTGTGGTGTATCTGTTGTGTTGCTTGCTAATTCTCATCCTAATGTATAGGTTAGTGGTTGACAATTACCTGTCTTTAATAAATCAATGAACCAGTTTGATCCTGATTTGATTGAAATTACATGAATTGAGCAGTTTTTCCCAGTAACACATGCTAAATGCACACACAGTGCTCAGTCAGTGTATAGGCAAACTTGAACTAAAATGAGTATGTGCAAATAGGTTTATGTTAAGAATTTTTCAGGACATTCTCTACAGGAGAAGTGGGGCGGATTGTACCAGATATTATTGACCACCTTTACAGCAGTGAAGATAAAGGAACAACCTACTTGGATACATTATTCAAGAATAAAGAAAGCACCAGAGCCAGAGAAGACATGGAGGATTGAACCTTCAGGACCCTTATGTATGAAATTGCGTTAGCCATAATTTGGGTTTATATGAAAACTGGCGTACAAGCTTGGGACCAAAATTTATACCTGAAATTTATGCAGAATGTTACTAAGGTTTTTAATCATAATGACTATTGGGTGTGTGCACAGTTGCCTAAATCAGGAGAAAATCCAGACCTTCCATTAATTGGAGTTCCAATTCCTAACACTATCTCATGGACAAATTTGTGGGTGAACACTAGCAATCTATGTCTAAGGGAAAGGTTAAAATTTGGGATAGTTAATACTAATCCAGGTAATAAATATTATACCTGCGCACTTACTGGCTTCACAAGGAGGGGTTGGTTCCATATTCAATGAAAGCTACTGTTCCTATATAGATCAAAGTGGCAGAATTGAAACAGATCTGGAGGAAATTTGGAAAGTATTTCATGAAATGGCCATGGATGACACCTCCTGGGGTTTTGAAGAAATATGGAAAAAGTTAACTTCATGGCTACCTGATCTCTCCTGGTTGAGGCAACTGGTTGCAGGAATACTGATGTTAATTGTTTTAATATTGATTACTTGTGGTATGATCCAATGTTCCTTCTGGTATTTTAAATGATCTATGATAAATTATGAAGATTGGAAATGAAATCAAGCATCAAGTAGAAACAGGAAATTATTTCAAAAAGACCTTAGATGGTAAAGGTAGTATATAAAATGTTGCAAAAGAATTTGCAAAAGGACAGAAAAAGGGGGGATTTGAGACAAGGGAGGCATAAAATCACAAAATGAAACATATAAACCTTTAGAATCAGTTTTAAGTAATGTTAAGTTTGATGGCTTTCTAACAGTAGCAATGGAAAATTATTGAGGTGCATGATTCACAGAAAAAAAAAAAGAGTACAACTAGAGAATATACTAAGAATTCTTGTAAAAGAGAAACCATTGTAGTTGACATAGTTTTAGCCCCTTATGACCTTAGTACAAAATGAGTGTAAGAAAAACAGGATAGAAAAACAAGACGTAAGGATAAGGAATATTTGGGAATGGCAGGTGTCCAGGATGGGCTGCAGTTAAACTAACTGATAAATAGGACAGGATGACTGTTGTCTGTGGTGTTAACAAACCAATTAAGCTGGTATAAACATCTACTGTGCATGCTTCAAAGGCTGCCAGAAGTGATGAAGATTGTTGGAAGAAATAAACAACCCTCAGAGACCACCACCATATTTTTGTACGCATGCAGGAAACTTTCTGAAAAATTATGTAATCCATATGTAGCATCATGAATATGTATGTATACCCAGGGACTATATAAGGATGGCTTGTCTAGCAATACGGGGACACACGTTAGGAGGAGCTATCCTCCATGTCTCAGGGCGCTGCAATAAGGAATACCTGCGTGTCAACTTGAAAACTTTGTTGGAAATCTTGTTCCTGGATTTTTCTCCAAATCAGTAACAAGATATATTTATGGACCTAAGCATAAAATAAGAAATTACCACTTATCAGTTGAGCAATTGAGCACTGGCAACTTCATCTTCATCTGCTTTGTCACTCAAAAGCGATTTTAAGCCAAGTCCCAAGGTAAAAAGCAACATATAATCTAACTCCTTATCATGCATTTTTGATTTCAAAAGAACTCCCATTTTTACCTAAAAAAAAAAAAGAAAAAAAAGAAAAAAAGTCATTTTACTGATTCAGGCAGATATAAAAAATTAACAAGAAAAACATTTTTATCATTGAGGCATTTTCTGAATTATGTTTTCTCTTTCAGATGTTTTCTCTTAGATGCTGCTGAGGGAACTTTCCATTGTTGGAAATGAGCTCTAAGTTTTAACAAGGTATACAAGGAGACTTTGTAAAGGTTTATAATTGGGCAAACTCTCAGATGATTTTCTGCTGAAAAATAATTAATTGTAAGGACTTAGAAGGAAAATGACCTTATAATTTCTGATTTCTTTACTTGTAGCTTTCCATTATTTAAATTGTATTAGTTGAGAGTCAAAAAGGTATAAATTTCCTTTGATATTTCTATAAAATGATGTGTGAAATCAGACTTAGTAGAGAAAATTAAATTTGCCATGCAGCTCAAACATTGTGTGGTACAGTCTTTAGATACAAGAACTTTTAGGTTGCAAAGTGAAAACTGCTGGGTTCTTTCCATACTAAAGGCAGCAACAATTTGCATTATTCAACTAAAATAATTTGCTAGCTCTGTTCTTAAAAATACTGTGTAAATAATCTTTTAAATTTAAAACCATGAAGATTGCAATATGGAGGATTTTTGGACTGTAGGGGTTTTGTTGCTTTGTTTTGTGGTCTTTCTTTCAGGAAGTTTTAAAGCCATAAAGAATGTGGATTATCAAGAGTACCAGTATTGTGAATAATAGCACAGTACAAAAACTTATTGGAGAAATCACTTGATGGATAGCAGTAACAAACTATAAAAGTGCTACTTTAAAAGTCTTTAAAAGGCAACAGTGCAGCGACTTTTAACAGTTCAACTTTGGTGTTGTTGAAGAATGCTAACATTTAGATTTTATAATAGATGAATAAACATACCGAGGAACTCTAAAACAAAGAGTTCATTACTGTAATCCCACTAAAATTTAGGTTTGGAAATGTATTTATTATTTTGCTTTTGAGAAGTTACTGCAGTAATTATTTAAATGACAGAAACACTTATAGAAATGTCAATAAGTATGTCTTGTCATTTAACAATTAATAATGGAAAACTACTTTCCCTTGGGACTCACCCAAAGGAAAGTACTGAGTAGGGGTATTGAGAAGCAATGCTCACCAAGCCACTTTCAACTGACTGTGGAGGTCCCAGCTGACTGGAGGTTAGCAAATGTGACACTCATTTACAAGAAGGGCTGGAAGGGGGATGTGAGGAACTACAAGCCTGAAGGTCTGACTACAGTGACAGAGAATGTTACTGAGCAGATCATCTTTAGTGCCATCACATGGCATGGAGAGGGCAACCAAATGATCAGGTCTGATCAGCATGGGTTCATGAAAGGCAGGTCCTGCTTGAATAGCCTGATTTCCTTCTATGGCTAGGTTTTGATACTGGATTCCTGGGAAAAGCTATTTTTTTTTTTTTTTTTTTTTTGTGCACAGAACAATTCAACTGAATTACTCAAGTCAGTCTAGGAAGTCTTCAATTAGCTTCTCCATGTTTTACAACTCTGATGAACATGGCAGATATGGGCAGAATTTCCAATGGGCAGCACAAGCTCTTTCAAAAGAACTTGTAAGCTACATAATTCACAAACTTCATAATCAATTTCCCGCTATTTAAATTGGTGGGCTTTTTTTTGTTACTGTGCTTTTGATAAGCATTTAATTTTTTGGTAACTCATAATCATGTTTTTCATAATCTTTTGTAATTTTTAAAAAGTATACAGACATTTGTGTTTCCATAGTTTTGTTTGTTCTGTTTTCTTTATACAAGTACATGTGGTAAGACCCACTGTTAATAATTTATTCTTTGAGAAGCTATGAAAACTGGAACAAGTCCAGAGGAGGGCCACGAGGATGATCAGGGGACTGGGGCACCTCCCGTATGAAGACAAGCTGAGAAAGTTGGGGCTGTTCAGCCTGGAGAAGAGAAGGCTGCGTGGAGACCTCATAGCAGCCTTCCAGTATCTGAAAGGGGGCCTATAGAGATGCTGGGGAGGGACTCTTCATTAGGGACTGTAGTGACAGGACAAAGGGTAATGGATTAAAACTTAAACAGGGGAAGTTTAGATTGATTATAAGGAAGAGATTCTTTCCTGTGAGGGTGGTGAGGCACTGGAATGGGTCACCCAAGGAAGCTGTGAATGCTCCATCCCTGGGGGTGTTCAAGGCCAGGTTGGATGAAGCCTTGGTTGGCATGGTTTAGTGTGAGGTGTCCCTGCCCATGGCAGAGATGTTGGAACTAGATGATCTTAAGGTCCTTTCCAACCCTAACTATTCTATGATTCTATTCTATGAAAATTAAGAAAAAGAGGTTTTTCCTTTGTCGGGTAATTATTTGTACTTCTCAAGCATTTTCTGACTTGCTCTCAGCACTAGCATAAAGTCATATAATAATCATAAATATTTTGCTTTTTGGAATGCTACAATAGTGAAAACAGCTGCCCCAGTGGAGTTTGTTTACACCTGAAGTTAGAAGTATTACCTGGTTAGTGATGGAAAGAACAAAATTTCCTCATAAGATAATCAAACCTGTCACGTATCTCTTGGTGTTGACTGTTTTGCAATGATTGATATAGGTGTGAATATATGGTGAAATAATACTTACATTGCAAAAAAAAAAAAAAAAAGGCAGTATTTGTATTCCACCACCAGTCAATTCTGCAGGAGAAGGCTGTACTTAATTTCTAGCACTATATTCCAAGAAGTGAAAGTGTGAAGCTAAATAACTACCACCAAATATAGGAATAGAAGGTATTTTGCTTTATAACCTATAACCCAATAATTTTAATATATTTTCATAACTTTTCACCTTTAATCCAGACATTTTGCTAATCTATCTCTTAAACACTACTGTATTTCCCTTCTTATGGTGGCATGTTTCCTAGGTTGTCAGTTGAACAATTCAATGCTATTAGGCTGGAATTTGAATCTGTACTGTTAAATGAAAGAAAAAAGGGATTTGAGCTGTCCTGTCCTTTAGGACAGCTGCTTTCCCTTTCCCCATCTTTCCCTGGTAACAGTGAAGTTAAATTCTTCACATGAAATCCTGCCTTCAATTTATACTACTTAGAATTTGGCCATTAACCTTGATGTAAAGAAGATTCCCACCCACATGGTCTGTTGATGCAAAGGAAACGAGGATTAAAAGACTACAGTGAATTTGGTCAATGGAGTACATTAATCCATTTCTTATTTGGAAAAAAATTGTTTAGTTTCACTTTTCATTTATTATCTCATTTCTTTTAAGTAAAACACTTGTATGGCATCAGGATATTTTTTTTTTAAATCTACCTAGGCATGTAACTTATTTCTCAACAAAGCTAAATTTCATTTCACTGTAATTTCTAAATTCAATGTGTTCTAGTAATATTTTTTATTATTATTATTTTAAGCAAATGGAAGCCACAGATTCTTAATACCAGGTTTTCTTTTTGTAACAATTTTCTGCATAATGAAATGTATGAAAAACATAAATGTTTTTAAATAGAACCATTCTGCAGCTACCAGATATTTATTTTATGTTAAAAAAATAATCGTGTCAGTGAATAGTTCTTTAAGACTAAAAAAAAATTTCAAAAGTTTGGACCCATTTCTCCTGTGGACCTCACTAATTAAATATAATAATTTTTAATAGGTGAATATTTATAAAGGCTGAGGTCAGTAACCTGAAACAGAAGGGAAGAATCTAGAGTAAATACATGAGCAGCATGAGAAGTGCAATGAACAGAAAGATCATCTAAATCAAACTGAAAAACTCAACAAGTAACTGGAGCATGAACAGGAGATTCATATAGAACAGGTGTTATATACCTCACTGGGGCATTAAAAAGATCATTTTAATACTTTTATACTTTTTTGTCATGGTAAGGCATAGTGATACATACTCTTAAATCATAAAGATTTGTTTTAAGATCAGAAAGACAGCAACATTTCTGTAGTTGAACAGCATATCCTGAATTGGACAGAAGGACCACTGTTTTGATTTATTTTGGTGTTTATGTATGACATGCATACCATCACCTCCAAGAGGGCTGGAGAGAAACTTTTTACAAGGGCATGTAGTGATAAGACAAGGGACAATGAATTTAAACTGAAAGAGGACAGATTCAGATTAACTATGAGGAAGAAATTCTTCTCTGTGAGGGTGGTGAGGTGCTGGAACAGGTTGCCCAGAGTTGACACCTCATCCCTAGAACTGTTCAAGGCCAGGTTGGAAGGGGCTTTGAGCAACTTGATGTAGTGGAAGGTGTCCCCGCATGGAGCAGGGGGGTTGGAAATGGATGATTATGAGATAGATCCCTTCTAACCCAAACCGTTCTATGAGTCAATCATTCTGTTTCTTATAAAGAGGTTTATATAAAATTTATACTTCTCATAGAAAGAATTCAAAGATTCAGGCCTAAGAGAGCTCACTCCACTTTCGGTGTCCACCCACCATCCACCATCAATTGGTAAAGTCTTCTAAGCCAGGAACTTGTCATATATTTTTCATTTTCTTTCAGTGTTCAAGTATATGTAGTTGCAGAATAATGTTAATTGAAAGGAAAGCTATCTGAAAACTGATACTGGTATGCATTAAAATGAAGGTAGTAACAATTTAATGGCTACATTCCTTACGTGGAAATGATGACATCATGATTGATCCTTGCCATTTTTTCAGCACCTTCTGTAATGTCTTCAAAAGCAGAGAAATATCTTGGGATGTGATAGAGTTTTCAAGTTCTGCATACTATTGTTTATACAACTGTTCAAACACAATGTCCTGCCAGTAAAGCTGAAAAATAATTGTAATAAAATATCTTTTAAATTCCAAATACAATTAATACTTGTTACAGGGAATAATTAGCAGTTGTGCATCCAGTTTTATTTCATGCTATAAATGACTGCCTGAAATAAAACATTAAACTTTTTCAATGTTTAATATGTATTTTAATGGAAACATTGAGAAAAGATAAACCAAATTATATTTATATAAAATATGCATTACATATATTAAACATATTAAATACATGTTTTAAATATACAAATACAGTGTGAATTGGTATTATTTGATTTTACATTCAAGATAGCCCAATATAAAAAAATCTGGAGTTTTGTGTGATTTTTCCATGAGTGTACTTTTATTTGATCCTAAAACTTATCAGCTTTCAATCTGTATTTTGGAAAAAAATACCAGCATTAGAAAATATTTAATGATTGATTTAGTCTTTTACAAACTTTAATGCTTGTGAACATGGACGGATGAAAATATTGGTTAAAGTGAGCAAGATCTTCAAACTTTCAAAGCTCAGTTCCTGTAGAACAACAAATCAGCTGAAGACTTCCTTCTAGACATGGTATACATTCTGTCTTTTTTCCCAAGTTGCTGTGATATTGTTAAATATCTAATCTAAACCTCCCCTGTTTAAGTTTTAACCTGTTACCCCCTGTCCTATCATCACAGTCCCTAATGAAGAGTCCCTCCCCAGCATCCCTATAGCCCCCTTCAGATACTGGAAGGCTGCTATGAGGTCTCCACGCAGCCTTCTCTTCTCCAGGCTGAACAGCCCCAACTTTCTCAGCCTGTCTTCATACAGGAGGTGCTCCAGTCCCCTGATCATCCTCATGGCCCTCCTCTGGATTTGTTCCAACAGTTCCATGTCCTTTTTATGTTGAGGACACCAGAACTGCACACAATACTCCAAGTTAGGTCTCACCAGAGCAGAGTAGAGGGGCAGGATCACCTCCTTCGACCTGCTGGTCACGCTCCTTTTGATGCAGCCCAGGATACGGCTGGCTTTCTGGGCTGAGTGCATAATGCTGGATTTCTCATTGACCAATTCCCCCAAGTTCTTCTCTGCAGGTCTTCTCTGAATCTCTTCTCTGCCCAACTTGTAGCTGTGCTTAGGATTCCTCCAACCCAGGTGTAGGACCTTGCACTTGTCATGGTTAAACATCATACGGCTGGCATAAGCCCATCTCACAAGCATGTCAAGGTCCCTCTGGATGGCATTCCTTCCCTCCAGCATTTCACCTGAACTACACAGCTTGGTGTCATCGGCAGATTTGCTGAGGGTGCACTCAATCACACTGGTTTTAAACCATGACACCATGTCACCAATAATGCTGAACAAGACCAGTCCCAACACTGATCCTTGAAGGACACCACTCATTACTGGTCTCCAGCCACTGGCTGAAACACCTGAAATATTTCTACATTTAAGTATCTCTACATTGCTCTGAGCATTTATTGTAGGTGCTGGAAACTGACTGGGAGTGCTGGGATGGAATGATGCCCCCCTCCCCCAACACATCTAGTTTAAAGCTTTCTTGACCAGCCTGGCAAGCCTCCTACCAAAACCGCTCAGACCAGCTCCACTAGCCTCCAGTAGACCTGGCCTCACAAATTGAGTCCCATTTTCTAAATACTCAAACCCCTGACTGTGGCACCACTCTTCTAACCACTTATTAACCTGCCAAATCCACCTAGCCTTTTTAAGGTCCTCCCCTTTATCCTGGAAAATAGATGAAAAGACTATCTGAGCTCCAGAGCCCCTAACCACCTCCCCCAGGGATCTGCAGTCCTTGTTAGTGTTCTTCGGGCTACTGTTATCTATATAACTAGCACACACATGGATCACTAGAAGTGGGTAGTCAGTGGGACTTACTAGACAAGGCAGTCTCTCTGCAACACCCCTGATCTGAGCCCCTGGTAGGCAACACTCTCCTCCCTTGAGACTAGGTCAGGCTGACAGGTGGTTTCCTCTGCGCCTTTCCTAGTAGAGTCCCCTACTACTATGACCCACTGCTTTTTCCTGGCAGCACCAGTAGTAATCTTCTTTACCAGTGCATTAGATGGTTGTTCATGTTGTGAGGTGTTTGTTTTCTCATTAGCCCCCTGCAGAACTGCGAAGTGGTTCTGGCTGGGGACATCAGGTTTAGGAGGAAGCCCCTTGCTTTTAACTGTCCTCTTCCTCCTTTTTTTTTTTTAGGTTTTGTTTTTTCTTTCTTTCTTCTGTTTGTTTGTTTTTGTTGTTGTTGGTGGTGGTGGGTTTTTTTGTTACTATTTCCCAGCTTCCTTGGTTAATCGCCTCCTTCTTTCCTCCATGACCTACAATGGACGGTTGAGGCCCCTGCACAGTTTGGACCTGGAGCAAGCATTCCTGCTTCCTCTCAGCTTGCCTGACATCTTGCAGCCTATTGATAGCGTCCCGCAGCTCAGCCCCTGCTGCAGGAGGACCTCCACCAGGGAGCACCGAGTGCAGCGCTGCCCATTGTGCACCATTCCCTCACAAGACCAGTGCCGGCACTTCCCTACACTCCGAGCTCTGCGCTGCCACCTCCCCTCTCATCGGCTCTATCTGGGTGCCTATGCTGACCACCACCGAGGCGGCCAGAGCAGAGCTCCCAGGCAGGGCCCTGGTTATGATGATATCGCTCATCATTCCGCTCGCCTCCCCTCTCACCCTGTTCGCCGCGCTCCCTGGGGCGAGTTTTTACCCAGGCAGAGCGGGTGCCGCTCCTCCTGGCTCCGCCCCCTGTGAGTCAGCTGCTCGCTCTCGTCAGCTGAGCTGCCGGCTCCCCGGCAGGTCCTGTCGAGGACTTGAGGCTCCCTCGGTGGCTCTTGTGGCTCTGAGTTGAGGCTCCTGGACGCTGAGCTTCCCCCTGCTCAGGTGTTGAAGGCGTCCTCTCGAGCTACTCACCTCAGCAATTCAGGATAAGAAGCGAATCCTTCTTATCTTTCTTCTTAGTTTGTCATTAATAGACTCCCATTCTGCTCATCTTGTTTTGTGTTATCCATAGAACCTGTAACTATGGATTGTGACAATATTTTTCTTTATGGTCTTGATAGAGATAATTGTCTGGATGCCCCGAAAAGGGGTTGTACAAATTACCATGTAAATGTCACCAGCTATTCTAATTTTTATTCCATTCTATATAAACTCTGGAGCAATAATAATTACTTGTTTAAAAATGTAGCAGTGCCATACCAAGTTTTTGTGTATTTTTTGCACACCCTTTCTTATGCAATTTTGAGTATTTTCTGTATTGTGTTTAGTTGTGTTTGGTTGGTTTGGTTTGATTTTTGCTGATGACCGCCAGTAACGGACTTGATAAAGGTCATCATGGATCATAGGTAATAGTCATAGGATGGGTAGTTTTACACTTCTTGACCCTATTCCAAATCATTCACATTCTTTAGATGGGTTATTTTTATCAGCATGTGTACTTGTGTATCTACTGTGTGATTCACCAAGATGTTAACTGGTCTTTAAAAATGCCCTCCTCATTTGCATTCTTTGTGATTATAAGAAATACTGAAGCTACTTATGAAAACACTAGTTTCTTGAGGACAAGCCCAAAAGTTTTTAAGGGTACCCGCTGTTTTGAGAAAAAAATATCATTCACTATATATGCATGCAAATATTGACATGCCTGTGTCGGTATAATAATGCCAGAGCTACCTTTCTTTAAAAAATCATTCTTTTCCGTAAGTAGCATACTCACACATTCTTCATCCTGCACTTTGCCAACTTTTTCAATGTTATTGAAAACATCTGTTCCCCAGCAATATGCCATTCTACCATGGCCAGAACATGATTGCTACCTGCTAGGGTAAACACTCCATGATTACTGAGTCTCTCTGTTAGTGCTCAGAAGACACCTTTCAAAGGCAGCTGGTTAAAGCAACTGTCTCATATTTGTCTGCTATTATGTATAATACTCTGCAGAACAGACACTCAGAAAACAGTACTAACTTCTCTGTCACTAGTGATATTCCTCACGTCTAGCGTTTGTATGCAATACTGGACACTTAAGAGTGGGACTATAACAGTGATATACTTGGAAAAGGTGAATGGCTTCTTATTCTTAAACTGAAGTCCACATCGATATTGTTAGCACAGCTTATGTTGTACCCTTATTGTTTCTGCTTTCAAAGCTCTGATTTGCAGGGCTACTGAGGCAGAAGTATGTTTTGATTTAGTTTGTTTTTTAATTAACATTAATTAAATGACATGGGATAGCAATTGTGCACAGTGATTAGAACAGCATAGCTATGGTAGGGTAAGAAACAAATTTTTGCTGAGAAATAGGTCCCAAATGAACTGTTGTTTCTAACAGAGCACCTGCCTCCACATGGTAGTAAACTGTTAAATTGTCAATAGAATTCCTCCCCAATTAGCTTATGAACACCCCATTAGTTTATTGTTTCATGCATGCTCTCTTACCTTGCAGTTCTGCTAATCAAGCTAGTATCAATATGCTTCTTTTATTGTATATTGATCAATTTGAGGAAACTATCAAGTCAATAAGGGTTCAATAAGGGAGCATAACTGTTGCCCAGACATTAGCACCATATGGTACTGCAGATAGTAAATAAATGTACTACTGTTACCTTTTCTGTGTTGTATTTAATTCAATTCCATTATTTGGTAATAAGAGGAGGGAGCTTTAAATAACCCCACTGTTGGGATTTCACATTTGTCAAAAAGAAATAGGTTTTCTGATTTTTGTGAGTCTTACCTATGAGTATTCTGTGGTTTATATTTTTTACTATATAAGATGCAAATGGTATGAGAAAATAGACATTTCAGAAGTCACTGATTTAGCTCCTGTTTTAAGACTTCTGAGCTATTTTAGCACTATTTTGTTATATTGCTGGGCTCTTTGCATATATACCAGAGAGTGAATGAAGCACTTCACACCTTTGGAAGAAGAAATTTTGACTGCTGTTGATCCTGCCTTTCAAATTTTACTTGATCAAACCAAAATTTGCATGAGGTTATCAACTTCATTTCCCATAATATTTCTGTGGCATTTTTTCTGAAAAATCAGGAGCATCAGGACTATCAGAATCAGAAAGGAGTGTTTTTGTCTAGAAAGAGAGAAATTTAGGGATCTTCAATGGACCTTGAAAACTCTTAACCCTAACTCAGTAGTCAATGAATATACAGGTACTTTCAGATTAAATGTCTGTACACTTGAATACACTTGAAGATAGCACTGTAAGCATGTTTCACCTTAATTTTGCAGACTGCTACCAATCTTCATTGTCTTAGAAGATATCTACCAAGATTTTGCTGGTTTCTGCTGCCACTTGGCAGGTAGTTATCAAATGGTCCTGGTTAGACCTATTGTCTTTCTAGGCTAGGCTCTGGTTCGTTTAAAGGGAGCTGACCATTTTATGAAAATATTTTTTAAGTTCAGTTTCTGTAAATCTTTACCTGTGTGCACAGGTTTCAGTCACAATAGCCCTTGAACCAACCATATATGATTTGAACTCTATTTTCTGTTTTGCGTCAAAATCAAGTTTACTGAAATACCCTCTAGAAAAGAGCTGTAAGAATGGAAGAAAACAAGACTATTGCTAATCAAATGTATAGATGAAACAAAAATACTGAAGTGATAAATGGCAAAATGGAAATTTTTAATTTTTTTTCCAGTTTTAATCATACAGAAAGCTAAAAGGCAGATATGTTTGATATGCTTTGTTTATTTATTTGTTTGTTTTTAAACTGCGATGTTTTGTGAGTTTTGGCTGAGAGTTCAGAAAATATGCTTGCATAGTGAGAGGCTAGTTTTAGAAAGTGATAGTAAAAAGGACTTAGGAATCATGCTGGATAATAGACAGTATGTACTTTCATTAGAATACAATGTCAGCAAGGTTTTTGATCTATGACTATGGAATTCTTTAATAGAGTTGCAGACATGTTACCACTTTTTTGCATAAAGACAGAGGATGTTGTTAATTCAATATTGTTATTTAGTAATTTCCTGGTACTTTAAAAACCAGTTCAGCAGTATACAGTCAATAGTTTTAGAAGAGTTATTTGAAATACCTGAGGCCAGAAAGCTAACTCACAGTGAGACAAAAGGAAATCTGAGTGCATTTATGTTTGTAAAAATATAAGAGTTTTTTTTTTACACAATCTCTAGCAGCTACAGAAGTAGAAATTCGTAATAATAAAGGTCCTCTTAACCTAACAGAAGACAATGAGTTTCAGTGATGAGGTCATGAGAGAAAACTAGAAACACTTGTATCAAAAAGAAGGCATTTTCTTTTAACAGTGCATATTACTGAAAACTGGACCATCCTATTAGAGAACATAGTAGATCTACCTGTGCCTGATATGTTCAGTTCTAAGTTAAACGTATTTCCAAATAATAAACCTGAGCTAGATGAGGATCTATAGGACAGCAGAAATACTTGACAAAATTCTTTGTTCTTTGTAAAACAGGTAGCATTGCCATTCTCAAATTGAAAATATTAATTTATGCTTTTCACTATTACGAATCATATTTTACACTGTTAAACATAACTGTACATCTTTTAAATGGTCATGAGCAATTTTTTTTTTAAGGCTATTAAAAGCAATCTCAAACCACCTTCAGGGATAAATGAATACCACATGCTGTCTTAGATCCTAACAAGTTTTCACTTCTGAAGAATAAACAATGAATGGGCATTAGTCTTAACATTTACTTTTTTAAAAAAACTCTCTGTCACATAGCTCTCTGTTCTTTGAACAAAGGGAATTCAGTGAGTTAGATTTCAAAAGAACTCAAAGAAATGACAGCTGAAAGAAATGACCAAATAACTTGGAACTTCTCAAAAAGAAAAAAAAAAGAAGGTGCTTAAGTGCTTCTTGTGGGACTTTTGCCACACTATATGTTGGAGAAATAGCTGAACCACTACACAGAAAACAGCAGAGCCCAGAAGACAGTTGAGAAGTATCAAGATATTTGTCTTAGGAAGTGGTCATAAAAGCCAGAGGTAATTCTGAGAGCTCTGTAATGTTAAGGTCCCAGGTTTGAAGAGAAGACCTGAAGTCTCCCATAGGAAAGATGTCAATTCTTTCTCAAAAAAATCGCTTATTGAACTTAGGGAAACAATCTGAGAGTGATTTCTGGTTGTCTTTAAACTTGTTTTCTGCTGCAAACTGCATACAAATCAGCCATCTGGAATAGCCAATATGTTAGCTGGTGAGTTTCCTTTGCTGTTGTCTTTTTAAAGCAGGAACTCAGTCTTAACTATGAAGTTGTGAAATGGCAAATCTTTTAGCAAAGGTATAATGTTTGCATATTTGGTTATTATTTTCACTTTTATGTTCAATAGTGAAATAGGACACTTACACTTACTTTAAAGAAAAGTAATATCAATATTAAATAAATAAAGAATATATAAAACTACTACTTATAAATATTTAATCATTGAACATTTAGGGAAGTAAAAGATATTTCTTATCTGAGGGGTCCCACAGCTGGGACTTTCAAAGTCTTATTTACATTCATAGTAACTGAAGAGTTTGATTAGGAGCAATGTTAAACATGTCAATGAAATACCTGCAACTATGCTTTTATATATATATATGTGCTTATATATAGGCTCTATTCTCTCTGATGTATGCAGCTTTTATATATCATATCATATGATGTTGAACTGGACACATGCTGATTATCAAACTACTAAAAGTGAACAATAGAGACTTCCTTATAACTGAACTCACAAATACCTAAATTAAAAGAAACATAAGTGACACCAGACATTTAAAAACGATTGACCAGATGACAGAAGAGCTGCCTTTATCACAGGGGGATCAAATATGTCCTGTACTTTTCAAAGACCTCTGAAAAAGAGAATGTCATATTTCAATTTCAGTCTGATTTGGCAGATACCAACCCAGTCATGAACATCTCATGTAAAGTTTTATGCACTTGAATCTTTAGGAAATATAAGTTAATATATTTCAGAATCACAGAAATTACCTAGCTCAACCAGAATTAAATAAAAATAATCAAGTATTCATGACTTTTTTTGAGTCAGAATAATAGCACTATTATCTAATTTTGTCCTTACATGCAATGAAGATATAACTCTGATTTTTTTAGGAATACAAATGTGATTTATTTATTTTTTTTACATATAAATTTAAGCAATCTTTTAAAATATTTCTGTTCACTGAATCAAATACAAATCACAAGTAGAAACATGTTCAGCATTTGAAATCTGGAAATAGAGCTATAAGTTATGTTTCTTAAATGACAGATAACTGAATCAGGGCATCTGGTATAATGTACAATAATTTCTAATTTAAAACATGAACTTGTGATGTTGAAAAATCAATACAATGAAAAATCCTCCAGCGTTGAAGAATATGAGCAGATGACACAGGAACAAAAAGCTGAAGCTGCTAATATACTTGACCAAGAGAAAAAAAAACAAAAAGCAACCAAAACCAAAACTGTTCTTGAAATTGAAAAGCTAGACAAGACCTTACAGTCACTGCATCTGGATGTAATAGCTTCCCAGCAGAAACACAAAGTGGAACTTGCTCAGCTAGAACAGTAGATAACACAGCTTGAAAGAGACCTTAGAGATGCCAGGAAACTTTATAGTCAAAAAGATCAGGTATGCTTTTGCTATGAGAATGAGGAAAACAGCTGTCTCTTTAAAAATCGTATTACAAAAGCAGAATGTGAAGGAGCTGGGTATGCACTGCTTCATACATATCTGTTATGAATTCTAGAGAAAAAAATACTTTTATCACAAAATTTGTAAGCATGTATTTCTCTGGTGTTTGTCTCTAAATTCAAGATACGTTAGAGTTTGTGATAGCAATGCTGTCAAAATGCATACTGATAAAAATAAATACAGTAATGTGACTTCTTCTGTTTGTAGATATTTTTATGAATGCATTTGCTGGTTTCAACTGCAAATCCCATTCATACTCATTTTCAATGGCAGTGATCTACTTTGTTGTACTTTTTCTTGGGATAAAACGTACATGGGCCTAGGAGTTTTATTTACTCTTTTTACCTTCCTCTGTGAATGCTTCTACCTTAAAAAGTATTCATAAGGTGAAAAGGTTTTGGCTTTATTAATATAATAGTATCTGTATCACTAAACTACACAATGAGCAATTTATACTTGAGAACTTTGCCAAATGCATAATTTCAATTAGCAATGACAGCATTTAAGATACTCTAATTGTTTCTGTCCTTCTTAAATTTTATTAGTATACTGAAAATAATAAAAATCAAAACCACCCTAATTTTCTGAGTGGGTTTCAGAAAGGCTGTCTGCAGACAGCTTAGATATCAACTAATGAAGAAGTGTTGGTTGTTTAATTTCTAAATTTCTTTTTTTAAACAAAAAAGGAACAGAAGGAAATAACTCTCCAACAATCTCTTCCTCATAATTAGAACATCTTTATTATTTACTGAATAAACAGAAAGAAATGGAAACATATTACCGTGGCAGGATATTATATGCTGTCTATTAGGTTTTACACACCTGAAAAAATATGTTAATACAAATAATTGTTGTCATGTTAACATTGCTGATTTCAAGCTGTCTGAAACAATTTTACATTCACAGTAAAGAATGTTTAATATTTGAACCCAAAACAGTACAGCACGAATAATTAAAGGCTTAAGTTAAATATATAGACAGTCATTTAAATTTAGATCTGCAATAACATTTACTATTATTCTCTGAGGCTTTGACTGTGCTTGACAGAAACAAAGTACTCTGGGATTAATTTCAAGAAATGGTGCCAACTGTGCGCAATTTGCTGTAATTAAGACATGAAAGAGTACTAAATATTCAGATTAAAAGAAGCATGATGGAGCATGATAGAGAATCAAGGTGTGGCATCAAGCCAATAAAACACAGTCACTCAAAAATACTCGATCATGATTGGTATGGAACTTATACCCATAAACTTTCAGCATGTACTTAAAAACTGTGCAGTTAAAATTGGAAACTGTGGCACTATATTTTAGGGGAATGTGCTCTTCTGAAACCAAAATCCAAGTTGTATGTGGCATCTTCAAAGAACAACAAAAGAGAGTCTAAATGCCATGGGTTTACACAGATAAGAAGTTTAAAGAATGAGGGAGATTAAAACAAAAGTATCATGGCATGTTTTTTCCTATGGCTTTGGACTATCACTATGGCCACATTAACCTACAGCATTTGCCTGAGTGCCAAAACTCAGTCGCAGCTGGCACCAAGAGGTTAAATATCCCCCCTCCACTTTACTTTTTTTTTTTTTTGTTCATTAAACATTTTTTCTTTTTTTTTTTTTGAGAAAAAAAAAGAGCGTTTTTGAGGAAAAAAAGAGCATTCATTTAGATCAAACTGCATTTCCCATTTTTCCCTCAGAATTACATGGAATATTTCTTCTTGCCTTTGAACTTACAAGTATTGATTAATGATGTATTTATTGTAATACTGAATCTTTTCTTCAACAGACTTTTTAAAATTAAAGTCCTTGTAACTTTTGATCCTAGAGGAGATGTGGGTACTTGACCCAGTTGCTAATGAGGTGCTGTATAATCTCATGTATCCTATAACTCAAAATAGCAGGATGAAGTATAAAAAGTACATCATAAAAGGCACTATTGGAATGTTTTTTGTCTTCACAGGCAATACGCAAAAGAGGTGACCTTCTGAGAAAGTCAGAAGCCAATTTCCTGCAGGCAAGGAAAGATATCAAAGCAAAAGTGGCTGAGGTGGAGCACCTAGACAGTGTGGTCAAGAAACTGAAAGCCAGTATCCAGGACACACAGAAAGAAAAGAATCAGACGGAGACAGAAACCACCATACTGAGAACTGAGATTCAGCAGCTAGATCAGTAACTGCAGGGTGTGCATAAGCAGTGCAGAAAGACAGGTAATAATGTGCAAAAATAGTAATATTGCAGAAATGTGAATTCGGTGCAGTCTAATGGAATAGAATTTTTAATCATATGGGCATATGATTGTTGTAATCAAATGAATATAAAAGGTTCCCTGTTCTGCTTTAGGGTAAATTTACAGCTATAGAATGCGACTTAAGCAAAACTAAATAAACACAACTGTTTGTTTTTTTATTTTTTTAATTTTTATTTCTGTTCTATAATCTTTGTATTAATTTTGTAAAACAGATATTTCTGTGCAGGAACACCTGCTCATTCACTGGCAATGCAAAGTGTAATTTGAACTTAACAAGTTTGATTTCACAGCTAATATTTTAGGTGTCTTTTTAGGCTGATATGATTCATCCCTGGTATAGATAACAGCTTTAGTAGTGGATTACTAATGAATATAGGTTTGTTTGTTTTTTTTTTTTCCCAAGAGAATAGTGTCCACAAAAGCAAAATAAGATACAAAACCCAAGCAATGATTCAATTATAAAAAATAAACTGCTTTAAATAATTTTTGGTTAGTACGTTTGGATTTTACACTTAATATCTGTGCTAGAACTAGTTTTCAAGATAAGCAAATGCAACAAGGAAATTGCATCATTAATATTTTGAAGTCACAGTATAGTAGAGCTTGAAATATACTACTTTTACCAAATAAAATATTAATGAAGTCATTTGGAGCATAATAGACAGCCTGTGTCAACCCCTTAATTTTCTCTTCCACTATTCACAACATTGCCAGATACGTGTTTCTGGATAAAACCCCCTAGAGGTCTGCTGCAAATTCTTTTTCAATACAACCAGATCATTGCAGATAATTGTATTACACAGAGTATTGATCCAAAATCGTTGTGCACCGGAAACATCTGAAAAAACATGATTATAGCTTTCTGTTTATTGTTCGTACATCATATAAGCAGGCTTTTGTGTGAATCACCTGTAAGAATGGCAAGGTGGAAACATCAGAGAAATTACCTCTTTACAAGAATCTATTGATCACTTTAAATCAAAGAAGTATGTTTGACATAAGATTACCTGCCAGTTTGAACATTAGGTACACTATGTTATAGCCTGGGGCAGTTGTAAGTCTGACAAAGGGATTGTAAATAAAGCATGCAGCTGCTAGCGCCTCTGGCTTGGGATCAACCAAGGCTCAAGTCCAAGGCAAAGGTAAACTTAAAATAATTTAACCCTTTTTTTATCAGGACATGGTGAGTTTAAACAGACTATTAACCTTTTGTATGTTTAAACAGGTATGCCAATTACCAAATATGCATTGCTAGATATGTTTACAAATAAAACCTGCTATAAATAAAATTAATTTGAGAAGATAATTTCATCTCCAGGCAGAACAGCACACCTCTAAACTACTTCTAAAAACTTTTAAAGGATTGTTAAAGATCTTTTGCTGAATACTACAGATAATGGTATTTCATATAAAACTGACAGTGACTTAATAAGTCCTGAAATTTGAATAAACATCCTTTGACATACAAAGGGTTGTCTTCTACATTAAAAAAAGAAACAACCAAAACCCAACAAAACAGATTAAAAACTGTAAAAGGAAGAGGCAAATATTAAATGTAAAATATTTGCCCTTCTTTTGATTTTTAAACTCAGACTGAATACTAGAAGCCCACAGATAATTAACATTATTTGAATAACTAGTCATATTGAGTCAGTGAGACCATCAACCCCAGGAAACTTATGCACAGATTGATTTCAGAATTGGGTCCAAAATACAGTGACAAATCGAATCTTGTTATTTATTACATTTTTTTATTGAATGACAGCAATGTAGGCTTCCATATACCAAAATTGCTAATTTTTTGTTGTGAAAGAAAACCTAATCTGAGTTGTTTATTAGACTTTTTTCTTAACATGTGTTGATGTTAGTAACCATTTAACATTAGGTCACAGAGATTAAGATTTGCTTCATACTCAGTAAAGATGAACTAAGGGTGATTATGTACTGTTTGTTAAACATTAGCTGTTAATGTTAGCTGCGTACCTTTCTGAGGCAAAAGTGTAACCGGTTTATATATATATGTATATATATATTACTTTTTACATACAGAAATGGCTACTATTGTCATGTTTTGTTAGAAAGGGGGTTCTGTTACTGTCAATGAGAAGAGAACAAAGCAATTTTATCTTTTTTCTTAATATATATATCTCAAGAAATTATTCTGGATATTCTTAATTCAAAAAGGTAGACATAATAGTTGAATTCAGATCCTGTGCATACAGTGAACCTTGTCAGACATTAAAGAAAATAAATGCAGAATCATGTTAAAAGGATGAAGATGTTTTTCTTTAAAGGATTCTATCCATCTAAGCCTAGAAAATGCTGTTTTCTGACTTCATTGAAGCCTGGTGTACTTATCACTCTTTAATATTATGCTACAGCACATTAAAAAAAAGGGGGGGGGTATTTATGATCATGTGAACTGCTGTTATGATACTTACTGAACTGCTGTCACTAGAAGCTTCTTAGTTTATTACATATTTCTTGTGTCAAATTTCAAAATAATTTAACTACTACATAATGAAAGGGATGTGTGCTATAAAATGCTTATTATGAAGCACTTGTTTTAGTGATTAGCTTTATTCCATGATATCGTAAACCTGGTAGCTAAATATGCCTGAAGCTATATTTATGGAAGAGTATAAAAGCAAATACATGTGTGTGGATTTGTGTCTGTGCAGGTACACATTCATTTGCACACAAGCACAAACTCATGTATGCACAAACTAAGGGTCAAATATTTAAATGAAAACCTATGTACATATATCTTTTAGTAAAATGGTCAACAAAGAACAAAGGAAAAATGTCTTTGTCTTAAATCACTTATTTTTTCTGAGAGAGCTGGTAGTGTACAGCTATGGTTTCTTTTGGTCTAAGGAAAGATTGCCATCTATTGGATGACCTTGGAAAAGAACGGTGTTTTACTATGCATGCGCTCAGTAATTCATGAAATATCGTAATGAAATCAAAGACTTTGAGCTCAAATTGTATATGTTGCCATTGTGAAATGGTAGAAAAGCTGGTATCTTTTCAAATCTATGATTTTGAATTATAGACTAACTTATACTGCAAAATAGGAAAACAATAGCTGTTAGCACTAGAATGAACTGATACTGGATGTGCATGTATACAGTAAGATTTGGTAGCAGTTTAAATGCTTAAAGAATATTGAATCCAAGTTTCTTTAATTAAGTTTACTAGGATACAGTGAAAGAATTAAGCCAGCTATTAATATATTTATGATATATTTTCCTTTGAAGATTTGGGAACAAAATGAAGATTGTCTCCTGAAAACATGCCCAGCTTTCACGGAGGATTGCACTGCATTACATTTAAAACAAAAATATCATTCATCTTGGGTTTAAAATGTAATGCTTGCTTCTTTTTTTTTTTTTTTTTTTTTTTTTATCTTTCAGCCCAAGAACTTGCCAGTCAAGATGAAAAACTTCTCCTAATGGAATCCAGCTTGAAAGCAACTCAAGAGCAGCTAAGTGAGCAAATAGCAGAAACAGTTCACCAACAACAGAACAGTAGAAAATCACAGACAAAGCTGAAGAGCCTGAGAGAATGTACTGTAACTTCTGAGGAAGAAATTAGAAATTACAAGTGAGTTGCTGCTTTTTTAAGTATTCAAGAAACAGAAGAGATTAAAGTCAACAGTAAATCCTTTTAATATGTACTGTATTAATCATTTCTCTCAGGTAAGATGTAGTGTAAATGTGATCTATAACTCTTCTATTGAATAAACTATTAAATCTATGTGACTGATTAAGGTATGCTTTAAAAATATATTTTACACTTAAGATATTGAATGCTGAAAAAAATATTATTATTATTAGTAGCCTGTTTTATTTCTGAATTTAAAAAGATTCTGTAGTGTTGAAGTAGAATAGTATGTGTAATTATTTATTACCTATCTATTAATGGTATTCTCATCTTCCTCTATTTAGAGACCAAAGGTTACATATGGGTCTTATTGTCTTTCTTTTTTGTTAAAGAAGCTGCCTCTCAGCAAGACACTGCCAAATTAAAGGAAATTTGGTATTTGAACTTTTAGTCACAACAGCAAGGCACATATGAGGTTGCTAACATTAAAAAAAAAAACCAAACAAAAGCATACTGTATAGTTTAGAAAAGTTTACTCTGAAAAAAGTACTTCTGGTTTTATGACTAAAATATAGTATCCGTTAGATTGGATGCTAGCTCTTGTAATTTAATTAAGAAGCACCGATGTTCAACAATTAGCTTTTATAAATTAGCTTAATGTTAACTATATTTTTATATCCCACAAACTGATTCATTATTCAGATTTTTCAAGATTTAGAATATGGTAAAAATTACTCACTTCAGCTGATTCTCTTTTTGCATGCAAACAGTTATTCCTTTCTTATTAAAGTTATATTAAGCAACCACTAAATATATAGACAGAATCTCACTCTGTTTTGTAGTATCACCAAGAATGATGAATACTGTACACAAGACAGCTTGGCATCAAAAAGTATGTTCATTTGGTGATGGACTAAATATTTAAAGCGAAATACTTTATTTCATATTTGTGGCAAGCATCAAAGACTATCTCAAGAAATCTCCAAGAGGCTTGCTAAGTTCAGATGTAACAAATATCAAGCATCTAAAATCACAGTATAGTAACGTATATTCAGTGTAAATGACTTTTAGAATGGATCTTCATCCTTACTGTAGTTCAAATATTTTAAGTTCATTTTATTGCTGAAGACTGGGAAAAGTTTCATGGAAAAAAAACATTGTCTTCTGTAATGTGTCTTCATTTCTTTAAATAAAATAGCTTGGTGGTTTTCAACCTGTAGTTATATCTGTAAAGACATTACTACTACTTCTCTAGGGAGAACAGTGTCACTGATTTACTTTCCTAACCTATCTTGAATCTTTCACCACAGTGGATTTTCTTAACCCTTTCAACGGATTCCTCAGTTGCCAAAATGCCATGTTATGCCAATTCTTGTAGATACTTATTTGAAAATAAAAAGGATACAAGCTTCTAAGACTACTGGTTATGGTAACTTGGAGTGTGTGTGTGGGGGGGAGGCAGGAGGATTAAAACTCCCAGCTGCAACTGATTGATTGTGTGATGAAATACAGCTTTTGCGAAAGCAGGAATTTTGCAAAATTTCAGTGAAATCAGTTTCACTAATATTGAAATAGAAGGACAAATGATAAACATTAGAAGACTTAGAGAGGGATATTTTAATAGTTTTATGTTATACTTTGTGTGAACAAAAAAATTTGAATGAATCTCTTAACATGCAGAAGTTATTAATTAACCCACATTTTTCTGTTCTGTTTGCTGCATTTGTTCAGTGACTTTGGGAGTTTGTTACTTTGCCACGTAAGCATGATAAACTTTGGGTTAGGGTAGTCTTTTCTTAGCTCAGTAGATTAAAAAAAAAAATTTTATTGGCCCTTAAGTTTTAACCTTAAATTTATGATACTGTTTCTTTTTAAAAGTACTCTGACTCATTCCTGCAGGATCACAGTACAATATTTGTTGAATCTGGAAAATTAAGCCTACAGATTTAAAACAATAATTTCAATAAAGTTGAATTAATAAAGCTAAAAACTGAACAACAAAGTTGGAAATTTTGAATATTGAATTCCCCCTTTAAAATGACTTTGTACCGTGTACCTGAAAAAAAGCCACACTGTGCCAGTCAGAATCTGCTCTGTTCTATTCTTTGGGAGACAGAAAGAACAATGGATCTCAGTCCCCTGAGTCTTCCAGGACAGGGAATGTCATAAGGGTCATGTTCAGTCACTATGAAGGGTACTGCATTGTGTTGTAAAGCAGCATCCCTTTGATGCTGACTTAAAGTAATACAGTTCTGGACTTTGCTTACCTTCCTACTTAGTGAGTTTGGCAAATGCAGATGGTATCTAGGCAAGAGCATAGGACCATACAAAGGAAAATGCAGAACAGCATAAAGTGATCAGCTAAAATAATGTGGAGAGCTGATATTCTGCTATAACTGCTGTGGGGCCTTTGAGGGGAAAAGTCAATTTCTGTATGCTTTTATTTCCTTGTTGTGAAATTGTACATTAAAAGTTTTTTTTTTCCCTGGAATGGTGAAAAAAGGAAATAGTTGACTAGGATTTAAAAATCATAAAAGGATCATTTTATTCACTAGTTTACCAGAACAAAAAGTATTTAGTTTTAAAATAGAATACAAATATTTTCTATTTTCTGCTAATATATCAGAATGCCAAAAATGCATATATTGAAAATTTTTAGAAATTGCAAGCTTTGTTTGTCGTATACTTATCCTGGATGAAATAAACCTAAGGTAACACTACCCTTCTCCCCCCATCCTCCCTCAGCCTCCCCAGTATAAGCCTGTTACACTTGAAAGATTTGTTCGGAATGTCCAGTGGGAACCTAGAAATCGTAATAATTTGTAGTATCGATTGTGTGAAGCTATGCAGCTGGGGCCTCTAGTGAATAGACAGGAATAGACATTTTATTGATTAACTTTTACAGTCATATTTTCAGGACTCTGCTGCAACATAATTTTCACTTCCCAGCTTTGTGCTGCTGCATCATGAAACTTGGATTCTTCTCTCTTCACATTTACCCACCTGAGGGAAACAGTACAGACTTGTGTTTTTTTAAAGCTGTGCTCTGCAGAAATGCATAGTATTTGGTGCAGTGAATTCTTCTAAACTTCCGCTCTGAAAAATCTTCACAAGTGATATTAGTAAGTATTGCTTAAGTTGAACTCTCCCCACCCAATATACTAGGTACTATTGTGTTATACCTTCCAGTAATTCTTATCCTCCTTTGCATTTTCATTTTTATTTTCTAAGTGGCTAATCTTGTGTCAAAAGCAACCCCCACCTTATACCTGCAAATTCCAGAAGTGCTTAAAGGAAAACCAGGACAATACTGGAATGAAATAGGTGTTTTTATTAGTTAGTGGAATTTTAAAAGAAGACAGATTACTCCCCTGAAAATGTGAAATGAATTATCAATAAAACCTGATTAATTTTCAGGAGTGAGATCCTGCATTAACTGAAATAAAAATAAAAAAAAAAACAATTCCAAGGGCAGGATTTGAAGACAATTACAATACTTTTAAAAATATATGTATACATATGAAAGTATTAAATAGGCAAATTAGAAACCATTATTTTGCATTTCTGAAATTATTCATTCACATAAAAGAACAAAAATGGCATTGTGCCATTGTGCAAGGAACTGTTGCATACCGGCTGCTTTTTTCACTATGGGCTACTTTCTACATTAGATGCCTCAGCCATTTCTCTTTCACACACATACCTAATTACCAGGGAAAAATCCTGATCTGTTTTTTTTTTCATTTACTGACTGTTCATTATTAGTTACTTCATGTGCTTGCTTTCACTTGGACCATGTTTTTAACATAATTTCTATAATGACTTTCTCATACTAGGCCAAATATTTACCAGGTTAATCACTGGTGTTACTATGATTTAAACCTGTTTCATCACATTATTTTTTCTAAGTTCTGTTAACATGTTTTAATTACATAAATGTTTAAGATATTTGTTGTCATGGCCCCTTTTGTCCTTCCCTCACATCAGAGACATCATGGCGTGTGCCATACGGAGCTACAACTGGGGCAGAAATGCTCCCAGCCATTACAAAAGTTTCACTTTTTTTACCGTTGTCAAACTTATGACTGAATAATTCTTATTTTCTCTTTAAAAAAACAGAAGTGAGGAGAACTTTAAGGTAAGAGTAACAGCACCTAGGAAATACAAAGAATAGCAGCTTTTCAAGGCTTTAGTGTCCACTGGACCTGGAATAACCTGGAATAAGCACAAATAGTCTCAATCAGGTGTAAAACTAGAAAATTTGAAGAAGCGGGTATGTTTCTTTCCATGCATAGAAATTAATGTGTTATCTAGCAAGCTGAGTAAAAGAGTATTAGATCTTAATGGCATTCTAGGCCTCAGTCTTTCAAACATATATGAATGTCAACAGTTTCATGAAACCAGATACCCTATAACCATGTGAAAAGTTGGTCAAGTTTAAAAGATTGAAAATAAAAACTGTTTGAATACTAAGTATTGCTCTTGGTTTTATTTTGTACTTGTGATGCATTATTATAGAAGTTTAGCAAATTATGATGCAAGCATTACAGGAAATCAGTGAAGTTACTGACTGTATTTTAATTCAGATTAATTTTAATGGAAATTGAAATGAATGTTTGTGTGTGTGTGTGTGTTTGATTTAGTTAAAGAAAGGGGAAATGTTATTCCCTATTGTGAACATTTGTGGAAATGTTTAAATGACATCTAAGTAGTAACTCAGTAAGTTTTATATGTTCTAGGTAGATAATCCCCTAAGTACTCAGAACTTTGTGAAGAGCATGTTAACAGGGTTGTTAGATTTTATACTTAGTTTCTTTTTCTTTTCTGTTTTCATATAGCCATACTAAGACTTCTTACAGCTATGCTAAACATTTTCTTTTAATTACAGAAAGTAAAATTTAAAATGTTTAAGAAGTTAAAAAACTTGAAATGTTTTAAATATTTAGCTACATTAAACAGATTAGATACCATATATAACAAAATGTTTCTCAGAGAGTACTTTTACTGCACAAATTCAGAACTAGTTGTAGTTCTTGAATTTGACTGGGGAATGTTAAGGTTTACCATTACATCACTGAAGGCCGCTTGGCTCCATTACTTTATCTGTTTCTCTTAGAGAAATAGAAATATCTGAAAAAAAAGATATTAATAAGCTTGTACTGTTTAGTTTGATTTTAATGCAGAGGACATAAAACTATAAACATAAAACTACAAAAATGTAGTTAAGAACCCCAACAGCCCCTTTGTTTCCTAAATATTACTGGAAATATATAGACCTTAATTAAGTGAAAATTTGTGCTTATTGACTTTCACTGAACCTGTGACACAAATACATAAATAAATAAATTAAATAATAACAATAATATAGGAGCTGACTCTCCAGGTACAGGATATGATCCTATACATTTGTGTCTTCCCAGACACTATAGTTACTACTGGGAAAAGCTGAATTGATTGCAGCGGAAGTCTACCTGACAGTAAGCATTTGCAGTGGCATGCAAAATTATTTAAGAAAAGAGAATATAAAATTAAGAAAGACAGATGGACTCATAAGAGTGAAATACAAATAGTCTGAATAAGGATTGATTTCAACATAATGTGGTGGAGGAATCCCCATTTATTGATCAACTTCAAAGCCTGTGCACAGCACTTAAAAAGATAAAGTAAGCAAGGTCAGATAATCAAAACATTTAAATAGTAAAAACAGCAACTGCCACTGTAGACTGCTAAAATAAATCCATAATACAAATTGCTTTAGCAAAAAGTGGATGAGCAGCTGATCTTCCTATTGAATTTTTATACTGTTCAGTGACCACACTGGGAAAAGGATTGGGAGAAATGCCTTGAAGATCAATATTGAGTGAGATGTAGCAGGGATTCATTCTGAACATGGAAGAATTACAAGCAGGAGAGTAGAGATCTTGAGGGAATGTCATCAAGAAAGGACTGTTCTTTTAAAGTATCACACATATAGTGTAAAGGTGACATTAGCTGATATCTTATTATGATCTCTGAGCATTTAAATCTTACTAAATCAAAACTTTAGTTAGCAAAACATTAAAAAGGACATAAATTAAAGCAAAAAAAGGACAAAGAAAATAATATTAATGAAATTACTTATAAGAATAAAATCTTCTGTCTTCAAAGCAAGATTTTTGTCTTCAAAGCAAACATATTAATCAATATAATACTTGGTTTAGGCTGTTACTTCCTAGCCATATGTATTTCAATTATTTTTTCTGAATAGAATTCATAAACTAGAACATTTTGTTGGTTTGGTTTAGGTTTGGTTTTTGTTTTTTGTTTTTTTGATCCCGCTGTTTTTTCTGAGGTCAACATGAATCTGTAATTAACAAGTTTAAGTACTATTTCTTCAAAGTGGTTCTAAATCATGCTTTCTTAAAAAAAATTAATATATTGTGCAAACTAGAATGATATTTTGCAAGTGCTCCAAATTTCAATTTGTCCTAAGCTTTTATAGGCTTTTCATTTTAAACTAGGCGCTGAAAATGTGCTATAGCTTTCATTTATACATTACTTCCAGAACTAATAGATGTAGTAGTACTACACTAGCTCATTGTTTCTTATCTGTTGTAGTCATTCACAATTTTATTATATCATTACATGAGAAATTCTGTATTTTCATGGATATATTGCTCTTTTTAAATGCAGAATACTGGTTTGTTTTCTTTTTTTTGAGTGTAATCTTCCTTTTATTTTGGTTTCACTGCCCTACTTATAAAATGTTGTTATTGTTAGAAAGTAATAATTAAAGGTTTGAAGGTATTTGTGTTTCAAACAATTAATAAAAAAGATAATTAAAACTATATATACAAATAAATACAAAATAGCTTTTTTTTTTTTAATATATATATGTGCAAGCAGAGAGAGAATTCATGTTTTCTCTGAAGGCATTATTCAACAAAATATGTTAGAGGAATTGATTCCCAAAATCATAAAGTTTGTTCAATATGGTAGCTGTACAATACACATTCTTGTAGTGAATAGTCATTTACAACTCCTATTGTCTCCATATTTGCTGTATGAATTGCTGATTACAGCAATTTCAATGGCAAAATTGTGAAACAATATTCGTAGTTGTCAGACAAAGGTCAGCTTATTTGCATTCATTAGGAACTTGGAGGGCCATGCAACATTCTTTTCCTTTGGGAGACTTACAGTTATTGATTTGTATACAGCTGTAGGAAAAAATTAATTAGAATTATATTCCACTTACCACTGGAGGCTGTATAATAATTATAACAACAAAGTTCCACATCAAAAAATTAGAGCCAGTGAATTGAATAATTGTCATTTTTAAGAATTAAAATTGTTAGATTTAACTTTTTTTTTTTCCTAATAGCCTGAGGAAAACTCTTAGACAACTTTAGTTAATATTCACAGGACTTTTATTTGCACAAAAATGCATAGGCACTTATATTAATGTGACAAAGTATTTAGAACTTTTCTAAAAAATTTATAAACCCAGAACACTTTCAATCATATGCCTAACTTTCTTTATAGAGAACTTTTTTATAACTGTATAATTACTAACTTTAAAGATATGTATAATCCTGTCCTAATAAATGAGCTTAAGTTTGTACTCCAGTTATTAAAGACCTTTCAAGACAAAGAGCTATATTAAGTAGTATGGAAATGATATAGCCATTGCTGACTGGTAGCTCCTTAGGTCTGAAAAATGTGAGCAGTGTCTTAAAAAGTCTACATGGGAACCATGCCAACAATGTGGGATCAGGAAAACCAAATTGTTAGACTGAGACCAAACTTTGTCAAAATGGAGAGAGAGGTGGGGAACTTAAGATTTACTCATAGCAATGATGCTCAGATGGTGTGCATTCATGAACAAGAAATCCTGTTAGTATTATATTGAGAAATAGTATACATGATTAGTGCATATTTCTGTGAACTTTTAACACTTCAAATGAATTAGAATGTCTTATTTTGATCACATCCATATTGTTCATTGTGATAAGTTTAGGTTCTGAGTCATTAAAAAATGGCTGGCTTATTTCCATTAAATTCAAGCATGTTTTAAGTAGAAAGCTATAGAATACAGTTTTCCACATTGTCCATATATAACACATGTTTGAGATTAATCAAATCATAGTCACCTCTAATTAACAGCAGGGAACAATTCCAACATGGGACAGAGCCAGATGACAAAGAAATGAAGCATATATTTAAAAGATGCAGCCTACTAAGAAATGAAAAGTAGGTTATGACTGCCTGAAGAATACTGAAAAGCTTTTAAACCTGTGGTTCTGTGTGTGTGATTAATACAAACTGACAAGTAGCCAAAGTTTTGTTTGCTTTGTTTTTTTAACTTGGACAATTTTTTTCAGAGCTAAACTGTTGTGTAGGTAAATATAAAGTATTACTTCAAAGTTCATATTTTTCCCTCTGCAACTTTAGATCAGCAGCTTTTGTTGTAATTTATGAAAATATCTTATTTATATATCAAAATTCTATCATTTACCTTGGGCATTGCTTAGCGCCACAGGAAAGGCAATGATCAAGGAATTCCTGAAGGATGTACCCTGAGGTAAGTTGTCTGCAGGACTCTCCTCCTGTGTTGCAGTAGGAAGTTGTATAGTTGATGAAAAAGAAAACTCTAGGAAAAAAAAATAAAGTGGTCATGTATGAGGACAGTTGAATAGTGAGCTGGAGAAGTAGATATTTGCTGCCCTCTTCCACAGAAATCAAGCAAGATACTTTATCTAAACCTTTCTGAATACTCAGTCTGAGATTCTACCATTTGATCTGTAGCTGACTGAACTTTCCCAAGTACAACTGTAGCCAATGATAAGTTGCTTTGAAAAGTTAAAGATCTTTACAAAGAAGCATTAACAAAAGATGTGAGAAAACAGGATTCAGTTCTGTCCTTTCCCTGATTGGGGATTTGAGCCAAGGGCATCCACATTGCAGGGGAGGACAATAGCGCCTGAGCATGTACAAGTTTTTCTGTCTCTCTTTGATTCAGTAACTGCTAAAATTGCCTATGATAAGCGGAAGACTGCAAGAAAGACTGAGAGCAATTCCTGTCCTAGTAATATGGAATTATGCTGGTTCAGACTGCTTCCAAGTAAAAGACAAATTAATCAGTGTTCTCACATATCCCAAATGAGCAGTCTGATAGTGATTTTACGTTTTCTTTTTGCTGTATGTGAGCCTTGTTATCTTTTTACCCCATGTCCCCAAATGTTTGCTTCAACTGCCTATCTATCTGTAAAATAATAAAGCTATATTCTCACATTATGAGATGCTGTTAGTTATGAAACACTCAGACACCATTGAGCTGAAAATACTTTCTTTTTAGTTGTGTCAGCATAGGAGCCCTATTTCTCAGTTCAAATTGTGTAAACTGGTGTATATTGACATTTTCTGTAGGATGCAGTTTCAGAATATGCCACTGAAGGGATTAGAAGCTTGTTCCAGGATTTTGTTTTGGCCTTCACTTTGGACACTTTCTGCAGTGTGCATGATAAGAAATGAAAAAAGAAAAAAAAAAGTGAATTAATTTGAAGGTTTTGCAACTTACATAGAGAAGCTTATGAGACAGGGATATTTTTTAATCAGATCGGGACACGAGTGGTTTGGGTTGGAAGGAGTCTTAATGATCATCTGTTTCAAACCCCAAATATTGTACTATTTTGTACTTTGAACTAACTGAAAGATAAATAATAAGAAAACAAAATACTGAACTATTTGTCTGACAAGTGCTAGAAGTCATCATATAAGCTGGATGGGTAAAGGAAGTGATAATATTAAGTGATAATGCAACAAAAATGCAAATATACATACGAGGGTGGGGCAGAAATTAAGATGCCTGGCACCCTTAATTCTGCTCTGTTGTGAATACTGAATATTTGACTTTGCCACAGTGATTTTTTTTTTTTCTAAGTAAAATTAGCATCAGAGCCTGCTCCCTATGCAAATATATTTCAGGAGGCACACAGCCTAAAAAGTAAATTGGATTCACCTAGTTCATATGGATACTTTTCAAAAGGAATAACTGTGAAGAGATTCCTTGTTTGGTGTGATGTATTTTCTAAACTGATGAGGTCAAACAGAAATTTGGCAAGCAGGTTCATTCTTTAGCAAGGGAGTCATTTTTTGTCAGTTTTGGCCACTTTGTGCTATCCAAGCTAACTTGTGCTAAAAACACATAGGTCTGTCTGAAAAATTCTCTTAATTTTGTGTTTGCAAGGCAGCAAAAAGACAGGATAAGTAAGGGCCATATCAAGGTGCTGTCCTTCCCCAAGACATCAGAGCTTTTCGACAGAATGGATATAAAACTTTTAAGATAAATGATCTCTCTCTCTCTGCATACACATATGCACATACATTTGTTAACATCATTCTTAGAAGTAATTATATTATTTTTGTTTGCAGTTTCCAAGATAATTTGTCCTTGAGCAAAAACTCAGCGAGATAAATTTCATTCCAAACAGATGAAGTTGAGGAAAGTTCTAGGCAACTGAAAAGCATGTCTAATAATGGAAAACTTTATGATAGGCAGCAGGACAATATAACAGCACTATAATAGCATCCTGCCAATAGATGACAATGAAACAGCTGCATTTCTTGGTGACATCATCTTGCTGAAAATGGTGAGAGCATGAAAAGGCTTTTTGACTCACTGACATCAAATGAAACTTTGAAAATAACAAACCCAGGTGAGAGAAACTTAAACTTGATATAAATTTAATACTCCCCTGACTATAGTTTTCATAGCTGTGTTATATTCTAGTCTTTTAAGGACAAAACTCAGCAATATCCTAAAAAAAAAGAATAAAAATCAAGAGTTCTTTAGAGCAAGGAAATCATATTTTTATGTTTCTTGATTTTTTTCCAAAATTGTAGTCAGAGATTTATAGACTTTAAATTGTCATCTATTGTAATCATAATTAAAAGTTTTGATTTTTAAGTTACTTGATTTACATTCATTTGGGATTACCTTTAGATGGATATTTCAGATTTTACACCTCAAAGAGGAAAGATATAATATTTTTCAAAGTGCTGTAAACCTACAATTACATTGTGACCCTTCTTAAGGCTTCTAAAAGACCTTTAGTGCTCAAAAAATACACTAGAAAGTTTTGAAGTAGAAATAGCTTTCTGTAGCTTTCTTTTCCCAATGCATTTTCAAATGTGAAGCAAATATTTGAAAGAATAGTCGTATATTATGGTTCCCTGATCATCCAGACCAACTGATAGTGCACATCAACATTCGTAATTACTAAGTACACTTTCCAGATTACATAACACATAAATGTACCATATACAAAAACCTGGAAAAATCTTGTTCTTACTACTGCTGGAAAAGGGATAGACATAATCCCAATTTGAATTTGCATGTTAGTGTGCTGAAATCTCTAAAAGTTTGAATTAAAAAAACCAAAAAGTTATAATTGTTATTCTACTTAGGCCTACTTTCAGAAACTCTTCAAGTAAGGGACAAAGTAACCTTTAAAGTCACCACTGCTATATATATGCATATATATAGCATATATGTATATAGCATATATATATTCACTGCTCTTAATATCTCTGTCCTATGTGTAGTGCTAACAATCTGTAAGTTTTAGTAATGTGTAAAAACATACAATAATAGTAAAAAAATAAAATAAAAAATATTTGCATTAAGTATTATTTTGATTTAGGAAACTGTGAGAGACTTGCAGTAATATTCTTGTAAATACCATTTATATTTACCTTTTGTTTGTGAAAAGAAATTTCTAATGCTTTATGACATTATGTGAAACTTCTATGTGAAACTTCTTGAGAATTTCAGAACTGCCTTCAGTTTGGACTTATACAAGTAGTTGCATTATTTAATGCCTAATGATATTCCTGGATGAAAAAGAATCTACAGACTTCAAAGAACACATGAATAATATTTGTGGTGAAAACATTTAACTCTTATCTAGCACTTTGCATTCAGAGAGGTCAGATTTTGTTAAGGATTTATAATTTATTTTTTTATTTTTATTTTTTTTAATACTAGGATTCCATGTATATGTGTGTGTATTTTTAAATATATATTTTAGGTTACAAAGTGTTGTTTCTTTTTCTTAAATAAAGATTTTGGAGCACAGGATAGTGAAGTGTCTTGTCTTAGGCACCAGCAAAGATAAAAAATTATTATAATTTGACTAAAGGGACACAAAGGAGAACCATAGAATCATAGAATAGTTAGGGTTGGGAAGGACCTTAAGATCATCTAGTTCCAAATCCCCTGCCATGGTCAGGGACACCTCACACTAAACCATGTCACCCAAGACTCTGTCCAACCTGGCCTTGAGCACTGCCAGGGATGGAGCATCCACAACTTCCCTCGGCAGCTGATTCCAGTGCCTCACTGCCCTTACAAGTTATAACAGAAAGCAAATGAGTATGTGAACTCAGAAGAACTAGCTATTGTACAGCAAATATCTGTGACTGAACTAAAAGTCTATAGGAAAAAAAAAAAATTTTTTTTTCCCTTTCAGTAAAAATTGGGATAGACCATTTTGTGTTTACTGGAGGGGAAAAAAAGGGCACACAATCTGTCAGTATTTGCATTCTGTTCTACACTACTGTAATTTTCTTGCCTGCACTGGAGATTTGGATAAAATTCATTTTTTATTGATAAGGCCACATAAACTGCAAGAAAACTGGTTGTCTCTGCCTCCACCTCTCTTGCATAGTCATTTATCAAGAGGAATGCCTTTTTGTTTGTTTGTTTGCTCATTTTCATTTTTAAATTGACACAGCTGTGTAAAAAATAATGTAATGTGATGCTTATAATTTTCATGCTTGTAATTAATAAGCAGGGATGAATGGGATTGAAATCAGTGAAACAATATTATAAAGTGTTTGTTTAAATTGATATTTCTAGAAAAAGAAAGAAGTATTTGTCAGGAATGCAAGTTTTTCCATTTAAATTATACCATATAATCTCAACTAGTTTTAAAACGCAGGGAAATCACATACAAAACTGGAAGAAGGGATTGACCAGACACAGAAAAACACTGCCATGTACAGGAAAAGCTTTTAGAAAAGCAGTTTCATATCAAAATTCTCCAGTTTGTGCTGCAACGGAAAATCTGATAAAATACCACTGTACTTAGGTTATAGCTTTGGTACAGTATATTAAATGTAAGCTTTGTATTTAAATTGATATAAATGAATGTTCTTAGATGATTTTTCCACTGGATAAGAAAACATAATATAAATAGCATTAGTTGTAATATTCACTTTTAATAAAAACATGAGAAATATCGCTGAAATTATTTGGTCAATATAAAAGAATGTTCCTTCTTTTTTTTTTTTTTTAAAATTCTTGTGGGTGGGACACATCTTGGCTAACTTTAGGTGTATACAGTCTAGGTGGGAATATAGTAGGGAGGTGTCTAAGTTCCCAGTATGGTCATTGGAGACATAATCGATTCACTGAGTGGAATCAAGAGCTGAATAAACACTGAGCTACTGGAGTATTAAAGTCTGTTTTCAGATAAGCCAAAAATCTTTCTAGAGGACAGTATCCTCAATGAAATAGAAGTATATATATGCAGCTACACATAATCATCTAAATGCTTATGTCTGAATTTAGATGAATATAGTCTGATCTGATGAGTTACCCTTTCCAGCAATTCATTAAATGATACACAATAATTTATTTATTTTCGTTACTTATAAGTGTAATAATATTTCATAGGCATAAATAGTGGTTATTGCTCTCAACAGTAGTGTATATATAAAGACAAGGATTTAAAAGGGCATGATTTATTACAGAGAGAAAAACCAAACAAAACCCAGTTAAAATAATATATTATTTTTTCCTGTATCTGCATCTTTTATTGTTTATATTTAAGGTGATCTGTTCTTTTGGAATTTGGATTTGTTTGTTGGGGTGCTTCAGTTAATAAAAAAGGAGGTTGAAAGAATGTACATAGATGGTAAAGTGAGAAAAAAATCAAAATTAATAGAATGACTAATATTCTTTTTCCACCCTACTGTTACCAGAAAGGACTGATGGAGATGCCTTAGTTGCTACATTATTTCTCTGAAGTAGTGTATTATTTCTGGAGTGTGATTGAGGCTTGAACAGAAAGAATCTAATAAAGTTTATTCCACTTAAATTAATTGACACCTGTGAGCTACATGTGGTAGCAAAGTGCATTTTGTTGCCACCTGTGACATACATTGTATAAAAGGGTTTCCACTGAAAATATTTAAGCATTGGTAGGGCAAAGACGGAAAGGTACCAGTTGAAGAAAAAAGCCCCATATTTAAGTTTGTGAAGATTTCATTACATACAAGTTCTCTGGAAACAAGAGTGGAAGAAATAGTACACAAAATTTTTCATTTAGCTTTATGATTAGCTTGGATTTGGAGAAGGCTGAGGTTCTCAATGACTTCTTTGCCTCAGTCTTCACTGGCAAATGCTCTGACCACACCACCAAGTCTTGGAAGGCAGATGCAGGGACTGTGAGAATGAAGACCTTGCGCCCACTGTAGGAGGGGAGCTGGTTCGAGACCATCTTAAGAACCTGAACGTGCACGATTCCATGGGACCTGAAAAAATCCATCCATGGGTCCTGAAGGAGCTGGCGAATGAAGTTGCTAAGCCACTGTCCATCATATTTGAAAAATCATGGCAGTCAGGCAAAGATCCCGACAACTGGAAAAAAGGGAAATATAACCCCCATTTTCAAGAAGTGGAAAATGGATGACCCGGGGAATTACAGACCAGTCAGCCTCACCTCTGTGCCTGGCAAAATCTTGGAGCAGATTCTCCTGGAAGGCATGCTAAGGCACATGAAAAACAACAAGGTGCTTGGTGACAGCCAGCATGGCTTCACTAAGGGGAAATCCTGCCTGGCCAATTTGGTGGCCTTCTATGATGGGGCTACAGAACTGATGGACAGGGGTAAAGCAGTTGATGTCATCTACCTGGACCTGTGCAAAGTGTTCGACACTGTCCCACATGACATCCTTGTCTCTAAATTGAAGAGACATCAATTTGATGGATGGACCACTCCCACTCGGTAGATAAAGAACTGGCTGAATGCTGCACTCAAAAAGTTGTGGTCAGTGGCTCAATGTCCAGCTGGAGACCAGTAACAAGTGGTGTCCTTCAGGTATGGGTGTTGGGAGCAGTCTTGTTCAACATCTTTGTTGCTGACATGGACAGTGGGATTGAGTGCACCCTCAGCAAGTTTGCTGGTGACACCAAGATCTGTGGTTCGGTTGATACGCTGAAGGGAAAGGATGCCATCCAGAGGGACTTGGACATGCTTGTGAGGTGGGCTGATGCCAACGTCATAAAGTTTAACCATGACAAGTGCAAGGTCCTACACCTGGGTGGGGGCAGTCCCAGGCACAGCTACAAGTTGGGCAGAGAAGAGATGCAGGGCAGCCCTGTGGAGAAGGACTTGGTGATGGTCGATGAGAAAATGAACATGACCAGAGAGTGTGCGCTTGCAGCCTAGAAAGCCGACCGTATCCTGGGCTGCATCAAAAGGAGCATGACCAGGAGGTCGAAAGAGGTGATCCTGCCCCTCTACTCTGCTCTCATGAGACCTCACTTGGAATACTGTGTGCACTTCTGGTGTCCTCAACATAAAAAGGACATGGAACTGTTGGAACAAGTCCAGAGGAGGGCCACAAGGATGATGAGGGGACTGGAGCACCTCCTGTATGAAGACAGGCTGAGAAAGTTGGGGCTGTTCAGCCTGGAGAAGAGAAGGCTTCATGGAGACCTCACAGCAGCATTCCAGTATCTGAAGGGGGCCTATAGGGATGCCTGGGAGGGACTCTTCATTAGGGACTGTAGTGACAGGACAAGGGGTAATGGGTTGAAACTTAAACAGGGGAAGTTTAGATTGGATATGAGGAAGAAATTCTTTACTTTGAGGGTGTTGAGGTACTGGAATGTGTTGCCCAGGGAAGTTGTGAATGCTCCGTCCCTGGTGGTGGTCAAGGAGGGGCTGGACAAATCATTGTTTGACATGATATAGTGTGAGGTGTCCCTGCCCACGGCAGGGGGGTTGGAACTAAATGATCTTAAGGTTCTTGCCAACCCCAACTATTCTATGATTCTATGATTCTGTGATTCATGTCTTGTATTTCTAGTATATTTAAGATATAATGTCATTAGGCTATAAAACCAAATTGAAAATAAAGCAAATTCCTAGTAATTTGCTTGAAAAAGTATCTTTTAATAAAGTGTTTTGGGAATATAGAAAGATTTAATAGTAAGATAAATATGCAATGAAAATCAAATCAAGAAATTGAAATAGTTACTCATGATAAAGCTAGGATTATCAGTGTATCGTAACACAGTTTGTTTGATGAATCTTGGCAAATTGCTACTGGGAAGAACTGGTTCCATTAAGCTTTTGAATTAGTCAGTTCCCAAGCTAAGTAACTTGGGAAGGTACACTGAAGGTTTAATCCTTCTCATGACTCTATTTATTATCTTTAATTCTGTAAAGAGTTCATTAGAAAAAAATTAACATTGAAATATGGTAACTTTTTTTGCCTCCTTTAATGCAGTCATGAAAGTCTTTAACTACCAGACATAAAACTGCTTAATTCTGCAGATATAAGTGGACTCCTATGTCATACAACCAGAAGAAACACTGTAATCAAGTCTCATATGTGCCACAGTGTAGGCTGTAGGACTTCAGTGTCTCTAAGTAAATGTGATTTAAATGTGTATTAAAATAGAGCATACATTTTTTAATACATTCTTGACTCTAAGTAGTCAGTGTTACAGCATTTATGATATTCCTTCATAGACTATCTCAATAAATCTAGCTTTTGAAACCATGCAGCATGTTGATTCTGTTTGTTTTTAGCCTTTTATTCAGAATGTCATATCAAGCTATATAACACAAGTATTTTATCTCTTTCAATGTTATTTGAAATCTCATAAAACCAATACAGTAGATAGTGGAACAAGATATGTTTACAGTACATCTGCAGTAATTAGTATTAATTATATTAATGTTCAATTGTTCTTTAGAACTACAGTTAATGCAAGTTAGAGTGGATTTATATCAGCTTTTCTGATAGTTTGACAGGAATAGATAGATGAGTAACTGCTAGGGCAGAATTGTTTGTATCACACTGTTAAACTCTAAAAAGTATTAGCATAGAATTAGTGAAACATTAGTACAGTAGTTTTTAATTTTTTTAATAAGATTATACTAGAAACCTGATTAAGGGGGGCAAGTATTTTTGTGTGTACTGCTCCTCTACCATTTTTGCTTATGTAACATTTTAGTTTCCATATGTAAAATACTTTCAAAATTAATCTTTATTTATTTTATTTTTGTCTTTGTTCCTCAATAATACTTTTTTTTCCTTTCCAGGTGAATTTAAGGAAATCTGCAGAGAGCTACATGCAAATTCCTTGCTTCAAAATGAATATTTCAAGAGTTATAGCCATTACATACTTGCAGAGCCTGCTCCACAACAAATTTCAAGGTTTCCAAGACCGCACCAGCTAAAAATAATCCAGAATTTTTTTCTAATACTGCTTCAGAAATCTTTAGTTATGCTCTATATAGGCAAGTTAAAACATATCTACACCTCTGTGGTTGCAATAAATTTTACTTTAAGCCAAGACATTGTAATCCATTCTTACTATCAATTTTTTTTTTCCTTGTTTTGTTTTTTTTTTGGGGGGGGAGTATGAGGATGATCTGTGATGCTACTGGTCAAATTACTGAAAACTGCATATTTTTTATATTTAAATACTTTGAATGACTTTCATCCTATTCTTTCATTCCGTTTGTTTGGTTTTTTTTGAGATTTCTCCTCTTAAGATACTTTCATGTATGTATGCACATTTATAAATGACTGCATGCATGTAAATCAGCGTTCATGAATATGTACATAAGCAAGTTGTCACATAAAATATAAAAATGTTTAGGGCATGTTTGCAACTCAAAAATATAAATTTCTCAAGATTTCTTTTGAAGAAAAATCATTACTTTTTAGCTTTGCAATTAATTCCTACTCATGTGTCTTAAATTGATATCCAAACCAAAGTTCATCTACATTTTAAACATTTTTTTTTTTTTTCAATTCATATTATTTATTTGTGGGAGGTGTTATTTATAATTTTTCAATGTAAAGAATACTGTGATAAGGATAGCTTATAACAGCTCCAGTACACCAATTTTTTTCTGAAGTTTCTGAGGAAAAGACAAATTTTCTCCTCTAAATAGTTTTCAAAGCCATACTTAGAAAGTCCTCACAAAGTTAATTTTAGATGTTTATAAGTCTAGTAATTTAAAACAGCTTAAATGACTTTGGTTCAGATTTTGTTTATTATGGTTTTGAGAACATTATTCCAGTAATGATTTAAACATTTCTAATAAATGTATTAAATGTCTCTAATTAGATCGAATTATTCAAACAGCTGGTTTGTTTGTTTGCTTGTTTGTTTGTTTGTTTCTGAAGATAGTGATTAGCTGGTATAGTGATAAACAGAATTTCTCAGTGTTAGCATTCCATCTTATTAGTAATTTTCTATCAATAGTGTTATCATTAAACCTCCTTTAGTGTTACCAATAAACCTCTTTATGTATAGGTTACTCAAAGAAATCTTAATGAGTAAGTTGTTAAATTGTACAGGCTATCTGTTTAAAATAGTCAATATCTATGAGATGGTCCTACTGATTTTGTTTCTCTTGAACAAACAGCTGCAATTGGAGGTGAAAAAAACCTTTCCTTTTAAAAAAGAATTTCTTTTAATTTTTCCTATTGCCATGGTTTTATATGTGAGCAATTTCACATTTTATTACAAGATAGGTTGAGGTATGTGACTAGAAGATGAGAATGGCATAGTCTCTTTTTTTTTGTGGCATATATTAAACTTTTAAGAGCACATTTGCCTGGGGTTCTGCTGGATAAAGAAAGTCAAAGATTAGTCAAAGTTAAGCAGACAGCAAATTAACCATTGTATAAACATTTTTGCTGTACCTAAGCTAAACTTCTCTTCACTCAGACTTAATGATTGCTGCATATTTGCATATAGTAGTGTTAGTTGTTAGCAACCAATACAGTTAAAAAAACATATAAACAAGAAAAGTCAAAGACAGAGCTAAATATTCAGTGTGAAAAAAAAAGCAGGACACTGATTTACATAATTTTTTAAAACAGACTATAAAACAATACCTAATAAAAAAACTAATTTTTTTCCTTATTGCTACTGACTCTTGCTGTTTCTCTGTCAATAACTTATATTGTAGGGGCATTTCTCTATGGGACGATATGTTTTAAATCATAAAATCATAGAATCATAGAATAGTTAGAGTTGGAAAGGACCTTAAGATCATCAAGTTCCAACCCTCTTGCCATGGGCAGGGGCACCTCACACTAAATCATGTCAAACAAGGCTCTCTCCAACCTGGCCTTGAACACTGCCAGGGATGCAGCATTCATAACCTCCCTGGGCAACCCATCCCAGTGCCCAACCACCCTAACAGGAAAGAATTTCCTTCTTATATCCAATCTAAACTTCCCCTGTTTAAGTTGTAACCCATTACCCCTTGTCCTGTCACTACAGTCCCTAATGAAGAGTCCCTCCCAGGCATCCCTATAGGCCCCCTTCAGATATGGCAGGCTACTATGAGGTCTCCACGCAGCCTTCTCTTCTCCAGGCTGAACAGCCCCAACTTTCTCAGCCTGTCTTCATACGGGAGGTGCTCCAGTCCCCTGATCATCCTCGTGCCCATCCTCTGGACTTGTTCCAACAGTTCCATGTCCTTTTTATGTTGAGGACACCAGAACTGCACACAATACTTCAGGTGAGGTCTCATGAGAGCAAAGGGGCAGGATCTCCTCCTTCAACCTGCAGGTCGCGCTCTTTTTGATGCAGCCCAGGATACCGCTGGTTTTCTGGGCTGCAAGTGCACACCGTTGGCTCATGTTCATTTTCTCATTGACCATCACCCTGAAGTCCTTCTCCACAGGGCTCCTGTGAATCTCTTCTCTGCCCAACCTGTAGCTGTGCCTGGGATTGCCCCCACCCAGGTGTAGGACCTTGCACTTGTTATGGTTAAACTTTATGACGTTGGCATCAGCCCACCTCACAAGTGTGTCAAGGTCCCTCTGGATGGCATCTCTTCCCCCCAGTGTATCAACCGAACCACAGATCTTGGTGTCATCGGCAAACTTGCTGAGGGCGCACTCAATCCCACTGTCCATGTCACCGACAAAGATGTTAAACAAGACTGTTCCCAACACCCATCCCTGGGAGACACCACTTGTTACTGGTCTCCAGCTGGACATTGAGCCATTGACCACAACTCTGAGTGCAGCCATTCAGCCAGTTCTTTAGCCACCAAGTGGTCCACCCATCAGATTGATGTCTCTCCAATTTAGAGACAAGGATTCTGTGTGGGACAGTGCCAAACATTTTGCACAAGTCCAGGTAGATGGCATCAACTGCTTTACCCCTGTCCATCAGTTCTGTAGCCCCATCATAGAAGGCCACCAAACTGGCCAGGCAGGATTTCCCCTTAGTGAAGCCATGCTGGCTGTCACCAAGCACCTTGTTGTTTTCCATGTGCCTTAGTATGCCTTCCAGGAGAATCTGCTCCAAGATTTTGCCAGGCACAGAGGTGAGACTGACTGGTCTGTAATTGCCTGGGTCATCCATTTTCCACTTCTTGAAAATGGGGGTTATATTTCCCTTTTTTCCAGTTGTCGGGATCTTTGCCTGACTGCCATGATTTTTCAAATATGATGGACAATGGCTTAGCAACTTCATTTGCCAGCTCCTTCAGGACCCATGGATGGATTTTTTCAGGTCCCATGGTATCGTGCACGTTCAGGTTCTTAAGATGGTCTCGAACCAGCTCCCCTCCTACAGTGGGCACAAGGTCTTCATTCTCACAGTCCCTGCATCTGCCTTCCAAGACTTGGTGGTGTGGTCAGAGCATTTGCCAGTGAAGACCAAGGTAAAGAATTCATCGAGAAATTCAGCCTTCTCCAAATCCTGGGTAGCTAGTTCTCCCAAGAGCTTACTGAGGAGGCCTACGCTCTCCCTAGTCTGTCTTTTATTCACTACGTACCTATAGAACCCCTTCCTGTTATCCTTAACATCCCTAGCCAAGTTTAATTCTAACTGGGCCTTAGCTTTCCTAACCTGGTCCCTAGCTTCGCAGACGACATCCCTGTATTCTTCCCAGACCACCTGTCCTTGCTTCCACCTTTTATAAGCCTCTTTTTTCATTTGAATTTTCCTCAGCAGCTCCTTATCCATCCAAGGAGGTCTCCTGGCCCTCCTGCTGCACTTCCTTCTAGTTGGGTTGCAACACTCCTGAGCTTGTAACAGGTGATCCTTGAATATCAAACAAGAGTCTTGTGCCCCCTGCCCTCTAGGGCTGTATCCCATGGAACCTTCCAAAGCAGGTTCCTGAAGAGGCCAAAGTCTGCTCTTTTGAAGTCCAGGGCAGTGAGCTTGCTGCACACTCTTCTCACTATCCTGAAGATCTCAAATTTGACCATCTCGTGATCGCTGCATCCAAGGCTGCCCTGGAGCATCACATTTCCAAACAGCCCCTCCCTGTTGGTGGGCACGACGTCAAGCGTGGCACCTCTCCTTGTCGGCTCCTCTATTACTTGCAGAAGGAAGTTGTCTTCCACACAATCGAGGAACCTCCTGAATTGCTTGTGCCGGGCCGTACTGTCCTTCCAACAGATGTCAGGGTGGTTGAAGTTCCCCATGAGAACAAGGGCCTGCAGGCCCCTCTATCTAACTGGCAGACAAAACCAATAAAACTAGAACTACGTAAATACATATATACTTATATAAATATGTACTTATATTTAATTTTTACTCTTCATATATAATTGTTTTATATATGGAGAACATATCAGCCTTTAACAATACCATGGTCTTTGTGGTCCTGTTGAAAAGTGGGTGGACATTGCATGCTCATATAAAAGGATGCACAAGGGAATTGTCATTAAACCTTCACAACAAAATTTGGGACGTTATTTTTTACACTATCTGAAGTAGTACTGCCATGTTTGTCTTGAGTTATGTATGTAGTCTTTCAGAAATATTTCCATACCAATTAAATCTAACACACTTCTCTGTGATTCTGGGAAGACTGCTGAAGAGTTGGAGTAATTGATGTTGTGACAAATATCTGAGAATTATCACTATATAGTAGAAGCACTTCTAAAATCGTATGGATTTACACCTGTAAAATTTCAGTCTTGCAATGACAGAATAAGTACTCCCACATACTTCAATGCCAGAGCAGATAAGAAAGGACAAGAACTGAGTTTTCCAAACAAATTAAGGATTCATTATCTTCTGTCAAGTCCTTATATTATACTACAAAACCACAGCAATTCTTTTTCTTATCGCCAAGCCCCATCTTCTAGTAGAGAGCTAGTACTTAGAATAAACAACAAGAAAAACAGAATTTTGAGCAGTACACAGTAATGATTACGATCATTACGACTACATTACTATATGGGCTTATACTTTCCTTTCCGACAAAATGGAATCTCTCTCAAGTCCAAGCTAAAGATCTATAGTGCAGCTGAAGATGTCTTTCGGATTTTTCATGATTTTTTTGAAGGAAGGAATAACAAATAAGTCAAGTCAGTAATCAAGGCATTTTTGAACAGACCAGATATTACTCAATATCTAAATCAAGTTGATTTTATCACTGCTTAGACTATTTTTAACAATAAATATGTTGCAACATAATAAAAGAAATAAAAAATACAGACTGAATACAAACTCTTTAAAAACAAAAGCATAACCAATATAATATCAGAATGTCATTGGAAAGTTATTTGATGTGTAAAGCATATTTGTAGAATGATTCTGTGTTAATTTTAGCAGTTTTAAATATTTTAAATATTATATGTCACATAAACGAAAGCGTGGAAATGAGATTTTCAATAACAGAAAGAATAAATAAGCTTTTCTATTGTTAGAATTATGTCAAACATATACAGTACTTTTCTCTGATGTTGAAGAGTTAATACCAGTAGCAAACCTTTTCCAGTCATTTTAAACACAGAGTCCAAAACCTATGCAGAAACTTGGAAAGCCGCTGGAAATTATTTTGTGTCATATGGTCACCAGTTCCCTTATTTCTGCTATGGGAATGGAGTATACAGCCAGCTGTATACTGATTCATTGCCACACAGAAATCTATGGCTGAGCATTCTAGTGCTAAGTAAAGAAGAGAAGATAAAATTTATATGTGCACAGTAAGAAGTTGAGCTTAAGAAAAAAGACTTGCTATTGTGCAGAAATTCCAGGATCTTTGGTTACTACAGAAAAACAGACATCTCTTCCTTATTTACAGAGATGTTGCAGGTGGTGAAACAGTGTTTTTTTTTTGCCCAGATGCGAGACATCAGCCTAGCAATCAAACTTCCTTGAAGTAGAACTAAAGAATTTATAACATTAATTTTTAGGTTCATCAACATTACGCATAAAATAATGTCTCTAGTATAGCGCCAAAGGACGCTTTGTTCAGCTTTAAATCAAATTGTTTGGGTTCCAGCCACAGGCTAGCTGTTGAAATACAAAGCATAATGTCGGCTGCAGTTAGAAATGGAGTAAACTAGATAAAATGTAACTCAAATTTTTCTCTACTACACATTAATACTGCCATATCTTCAGATAAGTTGTCAAATACACAGTGCAGTGTACATCCACAGCAGACCTGCTGAAGTAAGGAAAAATTTTATGAAAGAAAGATTTGGAGAGAAACTGTTATTTCTCATTTCTCTCCAAAGGAAAGCACAGTACAGGAAAGAACTGAGAAATTAAACTATTAGATATGTTAGAGAAAGGGAAAATGTTCACTGCAAATCTGTAATTAAGCTATTGGTATAACTGTCTTTATGAACCTCTTGAGAAAAGATAAATAGCTCTTGTTCCTGCTGATTCAGAAACAGTTAGAAGGCCTTGTCCTTGGCCAACTGTTCCAGAAAAAAAGAATTTAAGTGAAGAAACCTTATGGCCTTCAGAACTACACACCATAATTTTTTGTATTTATTTTGAAGCATGATTTGTGCCTGCTAAACTTGGTAGGCAAAATTGTCAACAGTACAGTAAAAAGAAAGTTGCAATTCTCTTATGTTTTCATACTCTCATTTAACGTGGATGACTACAAGAACAGCCAAGATATATGTAACGTCTTCAGAAAGGGAACAACAGCCCTGAGTTCTTAACACCTCTCCATAATATTCTGTCTTGGTAGCACACGCGCCTTGCTCCTCAGAAATTTCAGCCTGACACTCTAAGAAGAATTAAGGGAGGCAGTTAAAACTAGAAAATTTGTAACTACTGGAAATGTAAGCAAAATAATCAGCTGATAAGAAAAATCATAAGCTATGCTAAAAATAAAAATGAGAAAGGAACATGAATAAGAAGGGAAAAAAGCATAGAAATCATTGAGAAAAAAAGATGTTAGAATTGCTAGGCATTCAATGAAACTGGATTTTCAACCAAAGAAATCAAAACTTATCATTTTATAAAAGAGCTATTCATCCTCTACTGTCCCATCCTCAGATATTTATAAAGTGCCAATAGTAATATGACACATCATATGCTATTTATGTTACAATCAACAGTTACCAGTGATATTTAAACTTTTAGAAATATTTTGATTTGTAACTATGTGTAGATCTTTCTATGCTAAGGAGTACACAGTGCTGTATGATGAAACAAAGTATATTACCTTGCCAACATATATTTGCAGTTACCATCCCATAATATTATGCCATTTTAAATCTTGCATATTCCTTTCCAAAGGAATTCAGTATTCTTAGAGCTATATACATAATAATAGCCCCTTGCAGCCTTGCTAATATTTTTTTCATAGTAACGAGTGGCGTCCCTCAGGGATCGGTGTTGGGACCGGTCTTGTTTAACATCTTCGCAGCTGACATGGATAGTGGGATTGAGTGCACTCTCAGCAAATTTGCGGATGACACCAAGATCTGTGGTTCAGTTGATACCCTGGAGGGAAGGAACGCCATCCGGAGGGACCTTGACATGCTTGTGGGGTGGGCTGATGCCAACCTCATGAAGTTTAACCATGACAAGTACAAGGTCCTACACCTGGGTGGGGGCAATCCCAGGCACAGCTACAGGTTGGGCAGAGAAGATTCAGAGCAGCCCTGTGGAGAAGGACTTGGGGGTGTTGGTTGATGAGAAAATGAACATGATCTGGCAGTTTGCGCTCGCATCCCAGAAAGCCAACCGTATCCTGGGCTGCATCAAAAGAAGCGTGACAAGCAGGTCCAAGGAGGTGATCCTGCCCCTTTACTCTGCTCTCATGAGACCTCACTTGGAATACTGTGTGCAGTTCTGGTGTCCTCAACGTATAAAGGACATGGAACTGTTGGAACAAGTCCAGAGGAGGGCCACAAGGATGATGAGGGGACTGGAGCACCTCCCGTATGAAGATAGGCTGAGAAAATTGGGGCTGTTCAGCCTGGAGAAGAGAAGGCTGTGTGGAGACCTCATAGCAGCATTCCAGTATCTGAAGGGGGCTTATAAGGATGGTGGGGAGGGACTCTTCATTAGGGACTGTAGTGATAGGACAAGGGGTAATGGGTTAAAACTTAAACAGGGGAAGTTTAGATTGGATATGAGGAAGAAATTCTTTACTTTGAGGGTGTTGAGGTACTGGAATATGTTGCCCAGGGAAGTTGTGAATGCTCCACCCCTGGTGGTGGTCAAGGAGGGGCTGGACAAATCCTTGTTTGACATGATTTAGTGTGAGGTGTCCCTGCCCACGGCAGGGGGATTGGAACTTAATGATTTCAAGATCCTTTCCAACTCTAACTATTCTATGATTCTATGATTTGAAGTTCTTAAGGTCATCCAGACAGTAGGACTTCATCAGGTTGTCTCTCTACTCTGACTAAGTATAGTAGTATACTTTACTTTTCCTGTAGTCTCTGGTTCTTTTATGCTTTCCATTGCCAGTCAAAGTTCATTTCAAAATGCTGACTAGAGCTAGTAACTGTCTCTTGATGTATGACTATCTTTATGCTTACTCTTGATCTAGTTTCATAATTTTGTTCTAAAAGGTAATGATTTGACAGATGAAGGCAGTATAAAATCTGCCTTTCCACACATCTGCAAGTATGAAATGAGACTTTGAACTGGTTCTAGCTGGAATGGAGTTATCTTCCTCCATAGCAGGCATGGAGCTGTGCTTTGTATTTGTGGCTAAAATAATGTTGATAATACACCAATCATTTATCTTGCCAAGCAGGTGTTGCATCATGTCAAGCCTTCGTCTCTCCCCCTCATCAAAATAAGTAGCCAAGGGTGGGCAAGGGGGCATAGTGGAGGCAGCTGACCCAAGTTGACTGAAGAGATATTCCATACTGTATGCTGTCATTCTCAGTAGTAAAAAGCTCAGGGAAAGGAGTAGGAAGACATTGTGGTTTTTGGTTGTGGTTTTTGTCTTCCCAAGCAACTGCCATTATCTCGATCCATGAGGCTTCTTGCATTTCTTCTGTTTTGTCTCCATCCTGCAGAAAATGGAAGTGAGCAAGAAGCAAGGGGTGGGGAGTGTGCTGGCAGGGATCAACCCGTCACAGATTTTAAATGGGTGGACACTGATATTACATGTAAATGCACACACACACACATGAATAAGTGGGTTGGTGTTGAGTTCTGCTTATTAAATAAATTTTTTGCAATGGGTGACCATTGGTATAGCATGGAGCAAATCATATCACAAAATAAAATGCATAGAAATTTTTTTCCATCTGAAAAAAAATATAAATATTTACAGGCCTTGTTTCATTGCATGAAAAACCAATGACTTGAAAACAGCACTTATCCACACTATGCTTTATCAACATCCTTTAAGTAGCTAAAGAATATCCCACACCTTTTGGAAATAGAAATCCAATGGATTTCCTAGGGGGAGTATTTTAAAAACAGATGAAGGAGATTAAAAAATTGAACAAATCAAACAAATCGGGAAAGACTCAAAAGGCCAGACCAAATACTGTCTAAACATCAGTAAAAGTGTGAAAGCACATGTATATCTTAAAATATTTATGCATCAACACACAAATTTACCATACTTTGAAAAATTTTTCTATTGCATTTGTTCTTTGGGTTAAGAAAAATGGAAATTTGGAGGCGAGGTGAAACCTGTATGACATATCTGTCAAAATATTCATTGCAAACAAAACTCTTCACAGTTTTTAACAGTAGATGTTATTTTATGCACATGTTTTGATGTCAGCATGATTATCTCTTTGTCAGTCCTAGCCTTTAAGTGCTCTTCTTGCTTAATTTGACAGCATTCATTCTCCTTCTCTAACTTTTTAATGTGCATTTCTTCAGAAAAGCTAAAATTCTGTTGTCAAGTATATTTTTACTGTAGTAAGCAGATCATCACTGACCTTACCTAAATAGTCTTCAATGTCCCTTATTTGACATGAGTAACACTATGCAATTTATCTATGATCTTTTATTCATTGTTGGATTTAAGTACTGTACAGTAATTAAAGTGCAGTTTATGCTATAAATGTCATATTTCTTCCACAAATTTAATCCTGAGGTGTACATTTTTCCAGTTTTTTTGTTGGATGTTTTACACACACACACATAACACACACACTCTAATCTCATCATGTATTTTTTGGAATTAAGAAGTCATAAATGAAGAAGGTGAAAGAAATAAATGTGAAAAATATTAGGTTTGACCAAAATAAGATCTATAAGATGTCCCTTGTGTATGAGTTGCTCAACTGAAAATCTAGCACAGAAAATAGCTGAAATACTTCCCCAGTGCTTTGGTTTAGGACATTATACCTTAAATTTGTACTGTGCTGAAAAGTACAAAGTTGGACTGAATAGGTACTTTTTCAAAGGAAAAATTCTACATATCTAGATACACTGTATGTCACAATTAGAACTTTGAATTTGAGTCAGAGGACAAAACAAGTAGTGGACAAATATAATACTGTGTATTAGGAAAAAAAACCAAAACTGCACTGAAACTTTTTTTGAGATCAGGCAGAGTTTTGATCTTTATTTGACAAAAGCCCAAAGCAGTACGAGAGGAGTTCTGAAATGGCATCTGCCTACTTGTCCATTTGTAATATTGACAGAACATAGATTTGTAGTATGCAGAGTTGACAATTTCCAACTGGATGTTGAAGCACTGATCTACATGACAGGAATTGTGATCATTAGTTGCCATGCTTGAAAAGGATGTGGACAGATTCAATGTGGTTAGGTGCAATCACTCCTGAAATTAATGCATAGATGGAAGAGACACTTTTTCATTATTCCCTACTTTGGGGGAAACAGTGGGTGCAGTACTGTCAGAGTTCAGACTGATAGATATTGATACAAATCATTTTTATATGATCTGCCTATTTACTAGAATTGCTTTCCTGCTCTCCATATGGAAGTCCATGATGCATTACTTTCTGAACTTCCCAATGTTCAGATTGCTGTTCTCATTGCAAGAAATAATGAAATGGATCCATTATTTTATTCTTAAAATATTCTGATTTATTTTAGGATATACCCTCTTCAATGTTTTCATATACCCTTTTGTTGTCTAGTTCATTTGTTTTACTGTAGAAGGGAATACATTTGCATATTTTGAAGACAAAAGAAAAATTCAGTAAATATTTTAAGAGTATGAGTACACAAACAGAAAAGGAAAAAGGACCTGAGAAGAGAATATATATAAAGTTCAAAGGTATTTTCAGCATTGGTGAAACTCAAAATTGTTAGTGTCATGACAAGTAGAGAAATCATTACAACTGACTGTTTCTTGAGTAAGCATCTACAAATTAGAAGCTTTTTCTTTTTAATGTAGTTTTAGGTTTTTCTTTCAAAATTATGTTTTTCAAAACATAATTTCTCACTTTGAATTCAGAAGTGCAAAGTTGAATCAAGTAATAATCCATTGGAAGCTCAATTTTTGGAGGTTGTCCTTTAGGTATTTATCTTTTGAATTCAGCAATAAAAATTGGGAAAACCTGAGTGCTGAAAGAAACTTCTGAGAATTTTCTGGACATAAAAATATTAAAAGGAAATTATCATTGCTACAATGACACAAACAATCTGACTAATAATTATTAATTAGTCTAGGGCTGTAGTGTTGCTTCTGGACTTCATATCTCTTGAGAGAGTTATACTTGTAGAGTAAAAGAATAAAATGTATCCTTCACTGCTAGTATTTACTGCACGTAAGAACTATGCCTTCACATCTACATCATACTTTAGTTTTGAGACAATTATACATGATTTTCTCCCAGTTTCTCCTTATACTTTATTTTAAATATGCAATATTTGGGTTAACCCGTATCTCTCTTGCTTCTCTAATAAATGCTTCTTCTATAATGTCATGTTAGATCTGTAAGGACTTCACCTTTTACCCTTTTGGGGGTTTTGCTTAGAGTATGATCTATGTTCTTAGCTGAACTTAGGTAAGGTGTTCTTCTCTGTACTAAGTTAATTAAATAAATAGCTGCTTATTCATGCTTCGTCAAAAGAAAAATTCCAACTGTTCAATTTTTTTTCCTGCAGTATGCTTTGAACTAATTATTTTTTATGATCTTCGGGTTTCCTAGTTTCTGATGATCCTGTGTTTGCTATTGGAATCCACAGGTTCTGTATTTTCAGTACAGCTTGCAGCAAAGAAACGGAGCTCATATGTTGACATTGTGGCACAATACTGAATAGCAATACCAGTTCAGATTCCCAGAGTCAATGCAGATTTGCTGATGCTTAGGCTAATGAGGCTTGATTCTCAGCCCATGTATTTAGATGAAGGACTGTACAAATGTAGTCATACTGCTTCTGAATCCAAGAATGACTTACTCAACACTAGCTTGATTATACCTAATGAGATATTGTTTATGGAGTTCGATTAAATTTTAGAAAAGATTAAACTAAAGAATACTTCTTGAGCAGTTAACATTGGGCTGTATAGCATCAGCTAGCCTCTATATTTTACGTGTAACAGTTATGGGGCAAGTACTTTTCATGATCCATTTTATTTCTGTTAAGCTCCTACTTGATACATCTACGGAAAAGATCAGCAGCAGTTTTGAAGTTGTGCTGCTCTTCACCATGCAATATACTGAGCAGCCTCAGAAATAAAGCAAAAGAAATACAGTGTCAGAAGGACAACTAGACCAATAAACTGCAGATTCTTTACTTCAGTCACATATACTCACCCTCATATTACTGACCTTGGAATAAATGTTGCCTAACTGGGTAACTAGGAACACCATTCACATTGATGGGAATAATACATTACTGTGATGAGGGCCAAGTAAGAATATTTTCTTTCTATAGAATTTTTGCTTTATTTTATGCCATACCATTTGCATGATACATTGAATGTATAAAGAAAAAAACTCAAACATCGACATTCTAGGCTGAGAATGAGTTAAAAGAGGTAAAGTCAAAAAGAAAGACAATAATGACACTAATCTAGGGAACACAAGATTTTTGGTAGTCTATTTGAAAGAAACGTTGGTTCTGCTTTCATACATTTTCCAAAGCTGCAATAGCAAGGGGTCATATTTCTTTAATATCCAGTTTCATAGAGAGCAAGGCTGATGTTCCTTGCTAGCCTAAGTCACAATGAGATCTACTCCACATGACATTACTTTTACAATCAAGGCTGAAAATTATTTTGGCATGATTTAAACCAAACTGGTCATGAATAACTTTCTTTAGAGGGAGCACATGGATAACAACATTGAACTTGCTCAGATTTTCCAATAAGGCAGCCTTCAGGCTTCAGAAGCTTGCAGGCCATTTAGAAGAATACTAATTCTCTCAACTGAGGTCTTCTACTCTCCATTTGACTGGATTAAAACCCCCAGCCAACCAACCAGCCAACCAATGGAAAAAGCTATTCTCTGTCTCTTGTCTTCAGCAGAGCATTGTTCATCATTATTAGTCTTCCATTGCAAAAAGGAACAATATTGTGATTTTCCTTATTCTTCTTCTTTGGGGGTACACGAGCAAGGAGAGAGTAATCTTCTCATCTCTAACTGCTCCTTTTAAAAGCCAGAAGATTACCTCGTCCACTTCCTTTTGCACTTAGTGCTTGGAAGAGTATAGTACTGATTTTAAGTACTGTAGGGAAATATTTGAGCCACATTATTCATACAAATTAATTTATCTCTGGATTTATGCAACTTGTGTGCCTGAAGTGGATGATTTGTGTCATTGAGATCACTATAAGAGAAAAAACCCACAACCCAATGTCAAAATTAAGCATTAATAATTCATACATTTTTTAGACATTTGTATCAGTTAAATAAAATAGAAATGTAGCCACATAAAAATCCATACAGTTTTAAGCTGATTAGATCGATAAAGTATGATCTCATGAAGGATTTTATTATTATTCTTCCTTTCTATGCGAACTGATTTCAGAAAAGCAGTTTCTGTACCTATTTTGTTATGGAATACTGCAAACTTGTGAAGTGGATTTAGTGTAAGCTCATTCAAAAACATTCTATTCGTGTAAAAGAAGTTCTTTTTTAAGGTTTACAGAACATTATAAAAATAAAATAAACCTAAACATTCTCTCCATATGGTTTAACTTGAATAAAATATCAACATCAGCCTTTATAGTGAAATAAAAGGTTTCAAACTCTTTTTCAAAATCTGCTGGTTTCATGAGTGTTTCTAAAACTTACAGCTGCAGTGGTGAATCTCACAATGCTCACATGTCACAGCATCCATCTGAGTATATAAAGACCTTCAAAAAGTAGTCATGAGGAAACCAAATACCTAAAGAAAGTGTTTTGTATGTGTTATCATGGCAACTGTCTTTTAATGGGAGTTGGCAGAAAAGCAAGGCAAAGGCAACAAGTGACTCTGTAAGTATAAAATGAAAAGGGAACTCAACCCCTGTCCCCCCTTACTTACAGTCTGAACATCACCATCTATTGTCAATGGCATCTTATTTTGCCATCCCTTTAGGAAGAATTTAATCTTTAGGCACAACATGGGAGAACTTCAATATAGAGTTAACAAGACACCCCTGTCTACATTATCTAAATAAAAATTTTATATCAGTGATTTTAAACATCTATATACCTTCCTGAATGAAAGATTAATGTACATGTTCATGAAATTTAATTTCATTATGAAGTTTGCAGAGTCTGAAGCAAGACTAGCTACAGAGAATGAATTAGTATATTATTAGTTAATTTCAAGGTATTAATGTTATTTTCTGATTAAAGCAAAATATAATCAGACGATTTGAATATGTAATACCATATCCACACAATGATGTAGATTTTTACAACTGTAAAATAGAAACTGTGCTTATTGAAAATTGCCATGCAATGATATTAGAGATATTCCTGTTCTCATACTAAAATAAAAACCATAAAAAATTTAATGTGTGTAAGTCTGCTATTCTTCCAACTGTATCAGTAGTAAGGAAAGTGAAGAATGAACTCGGAAAGCTACATCCTGTTTTTTTTAAAAAATGCCATTTAGCTTTGAATGAAAACTGTCCTAAAATGGTAACCATGGTAGAATTGAAGCCACAACAAATTTTCACATAGTTAATAAAACTGGTCACAAATTGAAATTGGGCACAGAAGAAAAAAAATGTTTTTGATGCAGCTTTATTTGGAAGTCAGATTTACTTCTTAAAGGTGTGTCTTGTAGCTTCCTTTCCCTCTCATGAGGTGTGGAGGGTGCAATTTCACTGATTCTGTTGTAATTCTTCTATAACTCTTCCACAGATGCTTTAATGTCAAACAATCCTGTCTCCCTGTAGTAGCTGACAGTCCCCCTAGCACCACACTTCTATTCATTTAATTCATATTGAATTCTAATCATGTATTAAAGGGACAGTTGGCTAGTGTCCTGGGTTCAGCAGTAGCAGTCATGTTTTTCCTTTGTGGTAGCTGGTACAGTGCTGTGTTTTGACTTCCAGCCTGAGAACAGTGTTGGTGAAGTCAATATTTTCAGTTGTTGCTAAGTGATGTTTACCCTGACCAAGGACTTTGTGAGGCTCATGCTCTGCCAGGGAGGAGGGGAAGCCGGGAAGAAGCAGAGACGGGGCGCCTGACCCGGGCTAGCCGGGGAGGTATTCCATACCACAGCACGTCATGGCCGGGGTGGGGGGTGACTGGGAGTTACCCGGAAGGACACGGGCTTCCGGGTGGAACTCGTTCTCTTGGCCGGTGGTATCGTATTCTCTTCCCTTGTTATTTTCCCTTATCATTGTTGTAGTTGATAGTAGCGGTGGTGATTTGTGTACATTGGTTGCTGGACTGTTCTTGTCTCAACCTGTGGGAGTCGCATTTTTTTTTCGATCCTCCTCCCCGTTCCTCCGGGAGTGGGGGAGAACCCGGGGGGGGTGGGGGGGGGACACGGACCTCGATTGTTGTCAGCCCGGCACCACTCACTGGGAGTGAGTGAACAAGTTACCTGACTGGGTATAAACCACAACAGTTCTTTTTGGCGCCCAACGTGGGGCACGAGGGGTTGAGATAAGAACAGATCTGACTGGATTGATAGTCACTCGTCACAATGCTGATTTATTGGCTCTCAAGGTTGTTCCTTTTAATCTCACAGTTTCAGTATATCGTATCTTGCGTCCATCCGGTATTTGCTGTATTAGTGTTTTTCAAGTGTGGGGCTTGGGCTAAGGTTTTTGTCCCATTGTACTTTATGGTAATGACTTGTAATACAATAGAATCATTGATCATGAAACTGATCTGGCTTATGTTCCCAGTGTGGTCACCACCTTTATACTTTGGGAGGTATATGATGGAGGTGCTTAGCAATTACACATCTTTTTTCTCCTTCTCAGGTGCTCAACCTGTGAAGGAGACATTCTTTTACCCTCCCAGTCGTCCCCCCAGACCATTTACATTTGAGGGTTTTGAATTTTTTGAATGGCATTTTAATGCTGTTGAGACTTGTTTGCTGATGGTGATGGGAATCACCATGCTAACACTCATACAGAGTGTGTTTTGCCTACTACTGATTTCAAGAGTTAAGCAGAGTCATGTTTGGGTCTTGTCTGGGGTCAAACGACGATGTAGGAGGACCGAGAGATTTTCCCTGAGGCTGGACAGCCATGAGTGGCAGGTCGTGTGGGATAGTACGGGCAAGTATCTAGGTCAGTGGGCCCCTCCAGTACTTTGGAATTTCACTACCGAACAACTGCAAAATCCAGAAGAATTAGTAAAACACTTAAATGAGGTGTGTGGTCATTCTGGCCATACCAGAGATGGACAAATCACGGCAACGTGCTGGGGCTTGGCCTATGCTTACAGGGCCTTGTTCAACACTATCCAGCACCTTCAAAAGGAAAAGAATGTCGGCGGATCTGAGGGCAAAGCAACAGTTGTTACTCAAACTTTGGCTGCAATGAACTGCGCAGCTACCCCAGCGGCAAGTACAGCAGCTGCTCAAACTTCAACTGCAACAGACAGCGCGGTTACCCCAGCTCCAAGCACAGCAGCTACACCACCCCCAGCAACAAGTACAGTCGCTACTCAAACTTTGGCCTCAATGAACAGAGCAGCTACCCCAGTGGCAAGTACAGCAGCTGCTCAAACTTCAACTGCAACAGACAGCGTGGTTACCCCAGCTCCAAGTACAGCAGCTACACCACCCCCAGCAACAAGTACAGTCGCTACTCAAACTTTGGCCTCAATGAACAGAGCAGCTACCCCAGTGGCAAGTACAGCAGCTGCTCAAACTTCAACTGCAACAGACAGCGTGGTTACCCCAGCTCCAAGCACAGCAGCTACACCACTCCCAGTGATAATCACTGCAGCCAAACCAGAGGACCACTTTGTACCAATATCAGTTGCCCCTGTACGCAAGAGAACAAGTAAAAAGGAGGCAAAAAGGGTGAAGCAAGATGAAGAAACAATGAATTCACCACCCGGTCCAGAATCTGATCAGGAGTCATCATCACATGACGAAGAAGAAGAAGAAGAGGTAACTTCTCGACCTCGGACCTCAACCGAGCTGCGGAATATGCGAAAACATTTTACCCGTCAACCAGGGGAGCACATCATCACCTGGTTACTCCGATGCTGGGACAATGGGGCCGATGGTCACGAACTAGAAGGTACAGAAGCCAAGCAGCTGGGATCACTTGCTAGAGAAGGGGGAATTGACAAAGCAATTGCAAGAGAGAAAAAGTCCCTCAGCCTTTGGAGGCGGCTCTTGGCAGCTGTGAAAGAAAGGTTTCCGTACAAGGACGATGTTACGAGTCGTTCGGCCAAGTGGACTACTATAGACAAAGGCATCCAGTCTCTGAGGGAATCGGCCATCGTAGAGATGCTCTATCACATCAAGCCGAATAACGGGGATACACCTATAGATCCAGATGAAGTTGAATATACACGACCCATGTGGCGAAAACTTACCCGGAGTGCACCATCGTCATATGCCCATTCATTGGCACCAGTAACCTGGAATGACATAGTACCACTAACAGTGGATGAAATGGTTCATAAACTCCGAGAGTTCGAAGACAACCTCACCCCTTCCATCATCTCAGCTGTGAAAAAACTGTCCCAGCACCTCGAACAATTGAGGGATGATCTATCTGATTTATCCAGCTCGTCACGTGTACCAACACACATCTCAGCTATTAACAAAAGGCGTCCTATTGTTCAAGAGAGGAGATACAGGAGGTATACGCCACGGGGTACCCTATGGTTTTACCTGCTGGATCACGGAGAAGACATGACAAAGTGGGATGGAAAACCTACTTCAGCTTTGGAGGAACGGGTGAGTGAACTGAAGAGGGGAGCAAGGGCCAAGACTGATCGTCCCATGAGAGCTACGGCTTCAGTCTCTGGTGAGCAGTTTCCCAGATGGAATGGAAGAGCTGATTTTACTCCAGCTCCTGTGATAACGAAGAATAATCCCTTTCACCACGACTTAAGTGTCCACCACTGTGACGACCATTAGAGGGGCCCTGCCTCCAGCCAGGTGGAGGTAGGGGACAATCGGATTTACTGGACTGTGTGGATCAGATGGCCTGGCACATCAGTCCCACAGAAGTATAAGGCTCTAGTAGATACCGGTGCACAGTGTACCCTGATGCCATCAAGCTGTCAAGGGGTGGAATCCATCTATATTTCTGGAGTAACAGGAGGATCCCAAGAATTGACTGTGATGGAGGCTGAAATCAGCCTGACTGGGAGGGAGTAGCAAAAGCACCCTATTGTGGCTGGTCCAGAGGCTCCATGCATTCTCGGCATAGACTACCTCAAGAGAGGGTACTTCAAAGACCCAAAAGGGTACCGGTGGGCTTTTGGTATTGCTGCTTCGGAGACTGAAGAAATTGAGCAGCTGTCCACCTTGCCTGGTCTCTCAGAAGATCCCTCTGCTGTGGGGTTGCTGAAAGTTGAAGAACAACAAGTGCCAATTGCGACCACAACAGTGAACCGGCGGCAATATCGCACCAACTGAGACTCCCTGATTCCCATCCATCAGCTGATCCGTAGACTGGAGAGTCAGGGGGTGATCAGCAGGACCCGCTCACACTTTAATAGCCCCATATGGCCAGTGCGAAAGTCTAATGGAGAATGGAGACTAACAGTAGACTATCGTGGCCTGAATGAAGTCACACCACCATTGAGTGCTGCTGTACCGGACATGCTAGAACTTCAGTATGAACTAGAGTCAAAGGCAGCCAAGTGGTATGCCATGATTGATATTGCCAATGCATTTTTCTCAATTCCTTTGGCAGCAGAGTGCAGGCCACAGTTTGCTTTTACTTGGAGGGGTGTCCAGTTCACTTGGAACCGACTGCCCCAGGGGTGGAAACGCACCCCTACCATTTGCCATGGACTGATCCAGACTGCACTGGAACAGGGGCAAGCTCCAGAACACTTGCAATACATTGATGACATTATTGTGTGGGGCGATACAGCGGAAGAAGTCTTTGAGAAAGGGAGGAAAATAATCCAAATCCTGCTGAAAGCCGGTTTTGCCATAAAACGGAGTAAGGTCAAGGGACCTGCACAGGAAATTCAATTTTGGGGAATAAAATGGCAAGATGGACGTAGGCAGATCCCCACAGATGTGATCAACAAGATAACAGCAATGTCTCCGCCAACTAATAAGAAAGAAACGCAAGCTTTCTTGGGTGCAGTGGGGTTCTGGAGAATGCACATCCCAAATTACAGTTCGATTGTAAGCCCTCTCTATCATGTGACCTGGAAGAAGAGTGATTTTAAATGGGGCCCTGAGCAGCAACAAGCCTTTGAGCAAATTAAACGCGAGATAGTTCATGCAGTAGCCCTTGGACCAGTCCGGACCGGACCAGATGTAAAAAATGTACTGTACACTGCAGCTGGGGAGAACGGTCCTACCTGGAGCCTCTGGCAGAAAGCTCCAGGGGAGACTCGAGGTCGACCCCTCGGCTTTTGGAGTCAGGGATATAAAGGATCTGAGGCCAGCTATACCCCAACTGAGAAAGAGATACTGGCAGCCTATGAAGGGGTTCGAGCTGCTTCGGAAGTGATTGGCACTGAAGCACAGCTCCTCCTGGCACCCCGGTTGCCCGTGCTGGGCTGGATGTTCAAAGGCAGGGTCTCCTCTACACATCATGAAACTGATGCTACATGGAGTAAATGGGCTGCACGAATTACACAACGAACTCGAATAGGAAATCTCAGTCGTCCAGGCATTCTGGAAGTCATCATGGACTGACCAGAGGGCAAAGATTTTGGAATGTCACCAAAGGAGGAGGTGGTGCGTGCTGAAGAGGCCCCACCATATAATAAACTGTCAGAAAGTGAAAAGCAGTATGCCTTGTTTACTGATGGCTCTTGCCGTATTGTGGGAAAGCATCGGAGATGGAAGGCAGCTGTATGGAGTCCTGGACGACAAGTTGCAGAAACTGCTGACCGAGAGGGTTAATCGAGTCAGTTTGCCAAGGTGAAAGCCATCCAGCTGGCCCTGGACATTGCTGAACGAGAAAAGTGGCCAGTACTTTATCTCTATACTGACTCATGGATGGTGGCAAATGCCCTGTGGGGGTGGTTGAAGCAATGGAAGCAGAGCAACTGGCAACGGAGAGGTAAGCTCATCTGGGCTGCTGCACTGTGGAAAGATATTGCTGCCAGGGTGCAGAACCTGGTGGTGAAGGTACGTCATGTAGATGCCCATGTACCCAGGAGTCGGGCCACTGAGGAACACCAGAACAACCAACAAGTGGATAAAGTGACTAAGATTGAAGTGGCTCAGATGGACTTAGATTGGCAACATAAAGGTGAATTATTTTTGGCCCGGTGGGCCCATGACACTTCAGGCCATCAGGGCAGAGATGCAACATATAGATGGGCCCTTAATCGAGGGGTGGACTTAACAATGGACACTATTGCCCAGGTTATTCATGAGTGTGAAACATGTGCTGCAATTAAACAAGCCAAGCGGTTAAAGCCTCTTTGGTATGGAGGACGATGGTTGAAGTACAAATATGGGGAGGCCTGGCAGATTGACTATATCACACTGCCACCAACCCGCCAAGGCAAGCGCCATGTGCTTACCATGGTGGAAGCAACCACCGGGTGGCTGGAAACACATGCTGTGCCCCATGCCACTGCTCGGAACACTATCCTGGGCCTTGAGAAACAGATTTTGTGGCGACACGGCACCCCAGAGAGAATTGAGTCAGACAATGGGACTCATTTCCGGAATAACGTTATAGATATTTGGGCCAAAGAGCATGGCATTGAGTGGGTATATCACATCCCCTACCATGCACCAGCCTCTGGGAAAATCAAACGGTACAATGGGCTGTTAAAAACTACACTGAGAGCAATGGGTGGGGGAACTTTCAAGCATTGGGATACATACTTACCAAAGGCCACCTGGTTGGTCAACACCAGAGGATCTGCCAACAGGGCTGGCCCAGCCCAGTCAGAACTTTTACATATTGTAGAGGGGGACAAAGTTCCCGTGGTGCATATGAAGAATTTGCTGGGGAAGACAGTCTGGGTAATTCCTGCTTCCGGTAAAGGCAAACCCACTCGTGGGATTGCTTTTGCTCAGGGACCTGGATATACTTGGTGGGTAATGCGGGAAGATGGGGAAGTCCGATGTATACCTCAAGGGGATTTGATTTTAGGGGAAAACAGCCAGTGAACTCAATTGTATGCTGTTGCCTGCTGTGTAATGCTTTTATAGCCCATCAACTAGATGTCTCCGGGTCACCAGCGACTGGCCCTGACTTCCCTCCAACCATCATCCCAACAGAGAATGAACTTTGAACATCATGGACCGAATGGACTCAGCAGTATTATAGGGATTGGTCCATGCACTCTGAAAATGATTTTTTCCTCTTGGTCTGTATGTATATGGATGTATATATATGGGAGAGCGATGGTGTATTGAAAATGTGGGATCTGAGCACGACGTGAATGGTATGGAATAAGGGGTGGATAATGTCCTGGGTTCAGCAGTAGCAGTCATGTTTTTCCTTTGTGGTAGCTGGTACAGTGCTGTGTTTTGACTTCCAGCCTGAGAACAGTGTTGGTGAAGTCGATATTTTCAGTTGTTGCTAAGTGATGTTTACCCTGACCAAGGACTTTGTGAGGCTCATGCTCTGCCAGGGAGGAGGGGAAGCCGGGAGGAAGCAGAGACGGGGCGCCTGACCCGGGCTAGCCAGGGAGGTATTCCATACCACAGCACGTCATGGCCGGGGTGGGGGGTGACTGGGAGTTACCCGGAAGGACACGGGCTTCTGGGTGGAACTCGTTCTCTTGGCCGGTGGTATCGTATTCTCTTCCCTTGTTATTTTCCCTTATCATTGTTGTAGTTGATAGTAGCGGTGGTGATTTGTGTACATTGGTTGCTGGACTGTTCTTGTCTCAACCTGTGGGAGTCGCATTTTTTTTTCGATCCTCCTCCCCGTTCCTCCGGGAGTGGGGGAGAACGCCGGGTGGGGGTGGACGGGACACGGACACACGGACCTCGATTGCTGTCAGCTCGGCACCACTCACTGGGAGTGAGTGAACAAGTTACCTGACTGGGTTTAAACCACAACAGCTAGCATAGGGAAAACAGGGATGATTGACTAGGCTTCTGTAAAAGAATTAGAGCATAGATGCCAAAATTTTAGCCTGCTGCTCCATGGAGGAGTTTGGAGGATATGGTGCTAGGAGAGAGGAATTACACCTATCAGAGATACTGCTAATAGTGAAAAAAGTCTCCCATGGATTGATTGTCATTAAAACAATTTGGAAAAAATGTTCTGAAATCTAAATTTCATTTTGAAGTACAGTGGTTTTGAAAAAAGAATACAAAATCATCAAAAGATACAGACTTTTTAAACTGCTGTTTGAAAAACTGTCTAAGGATTGTACCAATGTTATACTATTCTGACAGCAGTACTACTCTATAGAGCCGATTGTCTAAATATCAGGGATATATTGAAACCTAAATAGCAGGTTTTGTGAGGACAAACAGTTAAAATGTATTCATTAGAACATAGTTTGGCACTTCCATCTTGATTCTTCATTCCAATGTCTCGTGGTTTAAGGCCAGCCAGCAACCCAGAAACCACGCAGCCATTCGCTCACTCCCCCTGCTTCCTCCCTGCTCTCCTGGAGGGATGGGGAGAAGGATTGAAAGAATCTAACTCCCATGGGTTGAGATAAGAACCATCCAGTAACTAAGGTATAACACAAACCACTACTGCTACCACCAATAATAACAATGATAAGGGAAATGATAAGGGAAATAACAAGGAAAGAGCATACAACACCTCACCACCCGCCGACGATTACCCAGCCCGACCCGAGCGGTGATCTAGCCCTTTCGGGTAACTGCCCCCAGTTTATGTACCGGGCATGACGTGCTGTGGTATGGAATACCTCTTTGGCTAGTTTGGGTCAGATGTCCTGTCTCTGCTTCCTTTCGACTTCCCCTCCTCCCTGGCAGAGCATGAGACTGAGAAAGTCCTTGGGCAGAGTAAACATGACTGAGCAGCAACTAAAAACATCGGTGTTATCAGCGCTGTTCCCAGGCTGAAAGTCAAAACCACAGCACTGCACCAGCTACTAAGAAATGACTACTAGCTACTAAAAATGACTGCTACTGCTGAGCCCAGGACACAATGACAATTTAAAAAAACACACATACATGGTTTCCTTAAATTGGCATTGTTGAATTTAAATACAGAATAAGTACATATTTTAGGGGAATTTCAGATATGTTAACATTCGCAGACCAAAATCACTTAACTGAAAACCAGACAAATCTGTTTTTTTTTCCCAATGGCTTTTGGAAGTGATTTAATAGAATTTTAACACTTCTGAGTTAACAAATTTGTGTAACCATAGTTATATTTTAAGATAGCAGCGTCATTACTACATATGGGGTTATGTGATAATGATTTGAAAACTTCACTATCATCTTGTTTTAATTTGCTGTGATATGAAATTTACAAAGATATTGACTATGCTATAAGAGAGACATTTAGTAAAAGATTTATATTATCTATCTATATCAGTATCTTCAATGTATTTTTTGCAGAATGTCATAGCCTTCTTCTGCTTCCATTTCCTTTTGTGATTCAGTAATGATCATATATGATATTATATAAAACATATATTAACTCACTAGATTCTTCTATCCAAAGTTTCCAGTCTAAAATTTTAGACTAAAGCTTGTTTCTACAACTTGCATCTTATTACTGTCAGTACTGGTTTTACCTCTTTTGTCCTGATTCTATTATTTGTTGTGTTTCTTTTCTTTTTTTTTTTTATTTATTTAAGAAGCTTTGTTCCCTGAAATATGTATACTGTGTACTATACATTCAGATCAATAGGTAATAAAATTTAGCAGGCTTTATTCTTGTTGAAAAATACCTACCTCAAAACACACCATGTATATGCAGTTTTTACAGAAAGAATAATATAGGCTTTGATTAACTGTTCTCCAAACTACTACTACTACTACTACTACTACTACTATTATTATTATAAATATAACTAATAATAGTTCTCTAGTATCTCGGCTTATACTTTTTATTATGAGTACAAGATAACATTACTCAAACCAGCCTTTGGAATATCTAGAAAACTTTGCTGTCCCTGATCATAGTTATTGTATGCATAGTTGTATGACTGCCACATAGCTATGACTAGATAGATTAAGAAGCAAATATCTCAAGTTCCTGAAATGCATGTGGTTTTGACATGAAGACAGAGAGGATCCAGTGCTTGTTTGTCCTGTGGCTTATTTACCATCACTGCTAAATTATCAACTCCTCCACTCTGGAAAGTCCACTGGCATGTCTTTATCCTATACATGTCACTTGTGTTTGACTGTTTGAACAAGATAGTTCATTCAGCAGGTGACATTACACCACACACTATTAACCTAGTCTGCACTTCGCATTATGCTTCACTCTGCAGAATGACTTGACAGAAACAGTGTCAATCAAAATGGTGAGATAAATAATCTCCATGCTTAAATTTCAGTCACACTTCAAGCACATGAGAAGTCTCAAGTCAGTTCTTTCAATGAAGTAGGTCTGCAGCATGTCTCTGCACACTGGGAGAACTGCAGATGTTATGGCTTTCCAAATTACAGCTGCCCTGTTTGTGTTTACTGTTATTTACTCCTCCACTTGCCTTACCACCCCCAGACATCAGCTCATGCCTCCTCACTGCTACTCTGTTGACTTGGTATAGCTGTGGACTTGAAATGGGACACTACACCACCTACCAAGAAGAGCCCAACAAAAGAAAGAAGGTTATATTTTTAACTCAATGGCTTTTCTTGTCCACTTCATCCCATTTCTACAGAAGGATCTGGATTGAGTATGTGCAGTGTAGTGCAGGGGCAGGAGCAGATAGGTAAGGGGAACTGAAACTAACATTTCTCTAAAAAAATTGCTTTTGCTTTCTAGCAACTTATAGCCAGCATGTTGGGGTGAGACAGAACAAAGGTGTCACGTCTTCTCAGGAAGCCCAGTATTCCAGAACCAGGGGTCCCAGGTTCTTTCCTCAGACATGACACTTAACCACAACTGGTTTCTACCTTATCCAATAATTCCTTTAGTAGAATCATAACACACCACAAATCAGATGATCCTGTATTTTCTTTCTTGATGAAAGTCTATGACTAAAGGTCTAACATGTATCTCAGATGAAATGTTAGTAGAAATATACCCACTGTTTCTTGTTTATTAAGTACCTTATTGTTCACCTCTAGCTATTAGCATGTAGTTTCTTCAAACTGTTTAGTGTCATAAAGTATCTGGAAGCTTCTTACATAAATATTAAGTAACAGGGATATCAGCATGACACCAAGAATTTTTCTTTGCCACAAAAATTTCATGGAAAGGCAACAATTATTATCAATCCACTTAGGATTTCTCTAGAAGAGAACAAAGCCAGAGCAAAGTACTTACCTTTATCAACTTTTATAAACAAATGTAGGAACTGCCCTAACAATGAAATTAAGTTTGTTCTATAAACATTGATTGGTATTACTGGTAGTTTTTTATTTGTTTCTTTATTGACTGAGTTTTGGACTGGTTTTTGCTTGTTTTGTTTTTTCTTTTGTGCAATACTGTTTTGAGAATTTATTTGCAGTTTTGTAGAAGAGTGGAGGACTCAGGCTGTTGAAGTTAATTTCTTTGGCCTTCTTTTCCATAAAGCTTTATGTACAAATTATACATAGTCTTGCATTTAAAAGAAGAAAAAGAAAAAGAAATGTTTCTGAGATAATAAAAATCCTTTAGTATTATTCAACAATTATTTCATTTTTAAGGTATAAAGACTGCCTCTGTTTCTTTTCAGAATTTCAAACAGAAACCCTTGTCAAATGTATTTCATCATTTCTGTCTACTAATACAGCTGTACCACTAGTAAGATTTTGTTCTTTGCTAGGTTTTTTTAATTTCTATCCCCCTCCACTTCCCCCACCCCCCCCAAACTAGACCTTATTTTTCTTAGTCTTGAGACCCAAGATTTTAGCATACTCTCTTCCATCTTTTGTATCAGTTCTGTGCTTTTAATAATTTCCCAGGCTTGCTGCCTGCTTAATATTTTCCCATTTTACTTCTAATTTCTACCTTAACTTCAGTACAAGTGAACTTTCATAAAATTTGTCCTGTTTCTTGATAAAGGGCATTTTCTTATCTGTGGGTCTTGCTTGAACTCTATAGCAGTTTTTCTTTCTCAAAGGTATCTCAAAGTACAGGTGCAAGAATTTTTTTCTCATTTTGGTTTCTCAGGGAAAGTGATGTTAGTTGTTATTCTGATACTTGGCTTTCTAACATGTAAGAAAGGTCGTTCAGAAATCTAATGAGAAAGCATGTAATATTATGCTTTCATTATGCATTCTCAGCTTTATTGGAAGGATTTATTTTCAGAAGTTACACTGCCTTTGCCAATTTAGCACAGGTAAAGCTGTGTAAGCTCTGTAGGGCGGATACAACTATACTGCATGAAAATTTCAAATACTTGTACAGACTAGGCCTTATCTGTTCAGGAAAGTTTTCAGAGTACAGCTTTCTTCCATTTTGACGATATAGGTACAGCTAAAAGTCATCAAGTCCGTTTGCTGTAAGCTGAGTCTCTTCTGAGCTGCACAATATAATACTGCTCTTTATCAGAATAAGGTGGGAACGTTTTTTATGTTGTCAAGTTTTATGCTTTGAACTCTGAATTTTTTTCAATGCGTTCAGTTAGATATGCATCAGGTTTTAGGATGCACACTCCAAGATTTAACAGAATTCTGGAACAGATTACTAAAGCAAATAATGCATGGCATATTATGACATTTTATTGCTTCTTTACTATCTGAAAATAAAAAAGAAACAGTAGGGTAATACAAAAAAGACACAATGGAGTGAGCAAATTAATAGTGCAATGTTGCAATAATTTCCACAAAAGAAAATATGAATAGATTACACAAGTATGTGGCAGAATTTGTGTAACTGTTTTAATAAGTAATGACCATTTGCATGTCTCACTGATACTCCACAACACCTGTGTGTGTGTATGAGACCAGTCTTGACAATGTTATTAACAGCTTCAGCTAACATGAGATGCAGACTGGGATACAGACAGGAGCTATCTATCTGGTTTATGCTCATTCTAAAGAAAAATAAAGCATAGCAGTCTGAAGGAAGTAATTGAGGATGAAAATAAAACTAACACTTCTGAGCTTTATTAGGTGTTCTTTACTTAGAATTCCAACTCAGTGGGATTTTTGAAATTTAACTGTTACTGGTTGATCATTCCACAACAATGATCAAGAATACTTTCTTTTCTCCTGCCTACAAAAGGTAGGAGCCTTTTGGTATCTGCCTACTGCAGCCGCTTCTGTCAGATACATATATTATAGCCATTCATACATTCACACATCTATCATCTCTTAATTCAAATACTTAAGAGAACTTTCTGTGAAAATACTGCTGTTGAGTCTGTTAGGAGTCTGAAGCTGGCCTTGAGTGTGCTGCTCTTGTGACATCTGTAACAAGTTAAAATGTTACATGCATATCCTACTCACCTCTCACTTGTTTTTCTTTCCCTCCCTCTTCATCAGCCGTCCTCTATGTGACATTTTAATGAACCTCTACCAAAATGAGAAAAAAAAAAAATCATTATTATTATTAACTATATAAGGCTGTTTGTCTTGTCTAAACAGAAACTTTTTAGAGAGATGTGATACATGCACATCTGCCAGCAAGGCAGAGGAATTCAAATCAGAAAGCAGTGAGCCTCTTGTGTGCTGTGGGTAAAGCAACCTGTTTGCAGAGCTCCACTGCAGCCAGAGCAGTTTGCCTGACCAAGCTTATGTGGTCTATTAAAACCTTCAGTACTTTGGGTTCTGCACTGGCTGTTTTCTTTTCCACACACTGCTTAATATGTGTATTTTGAAGTTAAAATACTAATTGAGCTACACCTTTCCTTACCTCAAACTTTCCTAATTTTTTCATTTTTTCACATATGGAATGGGAATAAGCTTATCTTCTTTTTTGTTCCTTTTTTTTTTTTTTCATGTTAAGACTCTAGAGGTGAAAGTGCTCTACATCATTTTATCATGATTTATTTGTTAATACATCACCAGAAAGCATTCCCTGATATGCAGCTTGAACTTTTCCATTCTTAATTTAATCTTTTACTGCTTTTAAATCCCTGTTTATCATGCTGATTTTTCTGTTGCATTGGATTTACACTCCCAAGATATTTAGAGACTGTTATTTCAGTAAAGAGTAAGCCGTAGTGTATTATGCCTATTTTTTTAATAATTTTAATTCTGTATTCCTCTGCCTATTACGAAACTGCCCTACAGTTTTGTAATAGTTTGTGTTGTTCAAAATATCTTTAGTTTCTGGGTAAGGTTTTGGTAATAAGGAATCTACGAAACAGCATACATATCACTTCTGCTACTTGAGTGCCATAAAATCCAATGGAAGTTAAATCACTGGTTTTATATGGGATACAAAGAGAAGGACTACTAAGCTATCCTACAATGTGTCTCATACCTTTAAAAACGTCCAAAACCAACAGGGCTTTTATCATGTGTGCCTGTAATGTTAATTAAGTACTATTACAAATACTTGTCCAATTCACTCCTGTGATCAACCCAAAAACTGTTGCCATTTAATAGCTGTATTATCATGGAACATAGAAACCCAACTGAGCAATTGAAATCCATTCATACCAGGCAGTAGATGATCACAAGATGACTGTCTTTTCAACAAATAGCCCACAGTCCAAATAAACCCAAATACTGAGACAAGATGGCAAACAAGAGCTGAATTTAGAACAAAATACGAATTAAAAGGAAATAAGGAGATAGAACAGTCAGCGTGGCTGGCAGCAGTTTCAGATATGGAGAGTCCTGGGACTCAAGTCTTAAGTAGATACCTTTCTTCCATTAAGCATATGTTTCAAGTAATTGTTTCACAAATGCTTGCCTTAAAAAAAATTTTATGTATCATCTTTTACGCTTCTGATCTCTCCAGATGACATTATATTAATCGTCTGTCTTAAATGGTCTGTGCTTTGCCACGTTTCTCTACATATTTCTTTGATTTGTATTTGGTCACCTGTCTGCAGCATTCTCCAATCTTTGCAGATAACATACTGATAATATTTACGGAAATTTCAGAATACGCTGTAGAAACAGGAGATAACACGAGAAGATACAGACCGCAGTATATGAGAGTAAAGCTTTTTTTTTTTGGTTTTCCTTTTTTTTTTTCTTTCTTTTTTTTTTTTTTAACAAACCAAAGCAGATAAAGTTCAAAGATAAAGTTTAACCATGCCAAGTTCAAGGTCCTACACCTTAGTCAGAGCAATCCCAGGCACAGCTACAGGTTGGACAGAGAAGACATTCAGAGCAGCCCTGTGGAGAAAGACTTGGGGGTGTTGGCTAATGAGAAACTGAAAACAGCAGGGCCAGCATTTTGCCTTGCAGTCCAGAAAGCCAATCACATCCGGGACGCATCAAAAGGAGCGTGACGAGCAGGTCGAAGGAGGTGATCAAACCCTCTACTCTGCTCTTGTGAGACCTCACTTGGAGTATCGTGTGCAGTTCTGGTGTCCTCAACATAAAAAGGACATGGAACTGTTGGAACAAGTCCAGAGAAGGCCCACGAGGATGATCAGGGGACTGGAGCACCTCCTGTATGAAGACAGGCTGAGAAAGTTGGGGCTGTTCAGCCTGGAGAAGAGAAGGCTGTGTGGAGACCTCATAGTAGCCTGCCATATCTGAAGGGGGCCTATAGGGATGCCTGGGAGGGACTCTTCATCAGGGACTGTAGTGACAGGACAAGGGGTAATGGGTTAAAACTTAAACAGGGGAAGTTTAGATTGGATATAAGGAAGAAATTCTTTCCTGTTAGGGTGGTGAGGCACTGGAATGGGTTGCCCAAGGAAGTTGTGAACACTCCAAATCTGGTAGTGTTCAAGGCCAGATTGGACAGAACCTTGGGTGACATGGTTTAGTGGGAGTTGTCTGTTGTGGTTTAAAACCAGCCAGGCAGCTTGTTCACTCACTCCCCCCCTTCTTGCCCTCCCCCTACTAGGGATGGAGAGGAGAATTGGAAAGAATACAACTC